>NC_083730.1:23925000-24230416 GCF_028564815.1 Eubalaena glacialis | reverse complement strand
TCTTGGCAGGGGTCCCACACTAGAAGTTCTCCACCTGGACCCATGGTCTGAGATAGCAGGCCAAGGGGCTGCAAGAGGGTAATTACACCCAGGGCTGAGGGCCCCTGGCGAAGACTTTCAGAAGAGGAAGTGAGAAGGGGTGTTGCGGGGTCATACAGAGGAATGAGGAGGGCCTCACGCCTCCATCCCCATCCAGCTAGGCTGCCTCAGCTGACAACATTGTTAGCCGTCATCCACTCTAAGCACCTCTCGTCCCAGGAACATTCCATGCAGCTGAAGTGAAGACGTTAGCTCATATCAGCCCAACCACGTAGGCAGAATCCTACAGGCAGCTCTTCCAAATGGGGTCCCAGGGAAAGAGCAGCAGTTCTTAATATAGAACGTCTTCTTCAAGAGATCAAGCGGGTGCCAAGGTCCTGGATGGTCTCTAAGGGCCCTGAATGTAATGAATGGATCGGAGAAGGGATTTATCCCTAGAGCCCAAAAGTAGGTTGTCAAATCCTAAGTGCCTCAGAAGAAAAAATAGAGAAGAAAAAATGGGAGCCCGGCTAGACTGGGCTATTTGTCGTGGTGGGATGGAGGTGGTTTTAAAGCACCTGCACCGAGTTTTCTAGCACTCTTTGTGATACAGGTTCCTTAATAAGTAGAGTATACTTGGAAGAGTTTTTCTCTCTGCAGTTACCCAAACATACCTGTACACACACACACACACACACACACACACACAGACACATTCATGCCCCACTGATTTTTGAAATTAATACCAAAGAAATAGGTTTAAATTTGGCAAGAAATGACAGTCTGATGGCAGGAGGGGGTGTACAGCGATCCTAATTGACTATGCTTGCCTTCCTTGCAGATTCTGTGTAGTTAGTTCAAATTGTGCTGTTAAATAGTCCTAGAAAGGACAGGGCAGCGTGAGGAACTTGGAGTTCTTCAGGCAACCTTCAAACCTGCCGTAACAGGCAGGGCTACAATTAATAACCCAGCAGAAGAGTATGAAGCCTAAACTGAATAATAAGTGTTCACTCACTGAGCTGACCTCAAGCGAAAGGGCTGTGCTCAAAAGAACAAGGAAAAGTGCCTGATGGGCCCCTGAGGGCAGCTCTGTTCGTAGTGGGGAGGGAGGAGTTGAGTTTTGAGGCCAGAAACGATTTCTACCTTCCACCCAACAGACCCAGCAGGCAAATCCCATCCTAGTCAGACCCCCACTTTCGGTGAGCCCCCTATGTTGTCTTGTCCGCCACCCCTTCATGCAAGGACATCACATAGCACAGAAACTGCATTATTCAGCCCAGGGGAGCCAGGGGAGGGCCAGGAAGAGGAGACTGGAGGGCTGAGTGAAAGAAGAGGCAAAGGGGGTTGCCAGTTTGTTTTTTTATTTTGAATGGTTGTTTCACGCCCACGCATGTAAAAAAATTGCCTGGTGCCTTTAATTGTTTGAGAGATCACCATTCACTGCTCTTATTAAAGAACGTTATAAATGAAGAAAGCCCCAAAGCTCAGTCCCCTGCCGTGAACTGTGGGTCATTTGTCACACCACGGGCTCCAGCTCTAGAAAGACCTAGAAGCGTGAAGGGTAAGATTTGGATGCCCCCTTAGAAAAGGTATAACCCCACATCCCCCCTTCTGACACATCCCCATGCTACAGTCTGAGAAGTGCCTTCCCAGGAGCCAGCTGGTGACAGCCTTACATTAATGTTGGGGAAACCAGAAGTTACAGGCTTTGATTTCTCAGGCAGACTTCATTTATTGACATGTAAGTTTAAATCATATTTAATAAAAAGCCCTGTGAAATCCAAAATGCTAGGCCAGCCATTACTTTTCTTGGGAAAGGTAGAGCGAGGATGTCAATCAATAGTTAGGTGCAGAAATAAACCAAGTAGGGCAAAGGTCTTTTAAGTTTATAGACATACTGCAGAGTTATTGCAGGTCCAGACCACTGCAATAAAGCAACTATTACAATAAAGTGAGTCACATGAATTTTTTGGTTTCCCAGTACATATGAATGTTTCCACTATACTGTAGTCTATTAAGTGTGTAATAGCATTATGTCGGAAAAAGCAATGCACATACCTTAATTTTAAAATACGTTATTGCTGAAAAATGCTAATCATCATCTGAGCCTTCAGTGGGTCATAATCTTTTTGCTGGTGGAAAGCCTTGCCTTGATGTTGATGACAGCTGACTGATCGAGGTGGTGGTTACTAAAGGTTGGGGCAGCTGTGGCAATTTCTTAAAATAAGACGTATCGAGTTTGCCACACCAACTGACTCTTCCTTTCATGAACTATTTCTCTTAGCGTGCAATGCTGCTTAAAAGCATTTTACTCACAGTGGAACTTCTTTAAAATTAGAGTAAATCCTCTCAACCTTTGCCACTGCTTTATCAACTAAGTTCATGGAATATTCTAAATCTTTTGTTGCCATTTCAACAATCTTCACAGCATCTTCACCAGGAGTAGTTTCCATCTCAAGAAACCTCTCTATTTGCTCATCCATAAGAAGCAACTCCATCTCCACTAAAGTTTTATCATAAGATGGCAGCCATTCAGTCACATCTTCAGGCTCCACTTCTAATTCTACCTCTCTTGCTGTTTCTACCACATCTGCAGTTACTTCCTCCACTGAAGTTTTAAACCTCTCAAAGTCATCTGTGAGGGTTGGAATCAATTTCTTCCAAACTCTTATTAATGTTCTTAGTGGCATCTAGAACGGTGAATCCTTTCCAGAAAGTTTTCAATTTACTCTGCCCAGATCCATCAGAGGAATCACTATCTATGGCAGCTATAGCCTTATGAAATGTGTTTCTTAAAGAATAAGACTTGAAAGGCAAAATCACTCCTTGATCCATGGGCTGCAGAATGGGTGTTTTGTTACCAGGCATGAAAACAACATTAATTTCATTGCACATGGAGCATCAGAGCTCTTGGGTGACCAGGTGCATTGTCAATGAGCAGTAAATCTTTGAAAGGAATCTTTATTTTCTGAGCAATAGGTCTCAACAGTCAGCTTAAAATATCCAGTAAACCATGTTGTAAACAGATGTGCTACCATCCAGGCTCTGTTGTTCCATTTATAGTGCACAGGTAGAGGAAATTTCGCATAATTCTTAAGAGCCTTAGGATTTTCAGAATGATAAATAAGCACTGGCTTCAATTTAAAGTCACTGGCTGCCATTAGCCCCTAACAAAAGGGTCAGCCTGTCATTTGAAACTTTGAGGCCAGGCATTGACTTCTCTTTAGCTATGAAGTCCTAGATGGCATCTTCTTCCAATATAGGGAGGGCTGTTTCATCTACATTGAAAACCTGTTGTTTAGTATAGCCACCCAGACTGGTTACCTTACCTAGATTTTCTGGATCATCTGCTGCAGCTTCTACATCAGCACTTGCTGCTTCACCTTGCACTTTGATATTATGGAGATGGCTTCTCTCCTTAAACTCCATGAGCAAACCTCTGCTAGCTTCAAACCTTTCTTCTGCAGCTTCCTTGCCTCTCTCAGCCTTCATAGAATTGAAGAAAGTTAGGGCCTTGCTCTGGATTAGGCCTTGGATTAAAGGAATGTTGGGACTGATTTGATCTTCTATTGAGACCACTAAAACTTTCTCCACATCAGCAACAGGCTGTTTCACTTTCTTATTATTCATGTGTTCACTGGAGTAGCACTCTTCATTTCCTTCAAGAACTTTTTCTTTGCATTCACAGTTTGGCTAACTGGCATGAGAGGCCTAGCTTTCGGCCTGTCTGTGCTCTCAACGTGCCTTCCTCACTAAGCCTAGTCCTTTCTAGCTTTTGATTTAAAGTGAGAGATACGTGACTCTTCCTTTCACTTGAACACTGCCAGGCCACTGTAGGGTTATTAATTGGCCTAATTTCAATATTGTTGCGTCTCAGAGAATAGGGAGGCCCAATGAGAAGGGGAGAGATAAGGGAACAGCCGGATGGTAGAGCAGTCAGAACACACACAACATTTATTAAGTTCATCATCTTACATGGGCATGTTTGTGACCCCTCCAAATCAATTACAATAGTAACACCATAGATCACTGATCACGGATCACCATAACAAATACAATCATGAAAAAGTTTGAAATATTGAGAGAATTACCAAAATGTGACACAGAGACATGAAGTGAGCAAATGCTATTGGAAAAATGGCACTCGTGGGCTTGCTCAATGCAGGGTTGCCACAAACCTTCAATTTGTAAAAAATGCAATATCTGGGAAAGGCAATAAAATGAAGCACAATAAAATGAGGTACGCCTGAAAACAGACTTAACTGTGTATATTCCATTTTCAAGATAATATCCTTTCTTTGTTTACTGGTAGCTAATAAGAAGCAACACATAAATAAAATAGGTTAACCATCTAAACAAGTAAACTGTGTTTAATACAGGAAATTAGATTTGTTCCCTTATGTCATAAAATTTTTGTTTAGGGAATTGAATTCATTTGCTAAGGTTGTAAGATGAGCTCACTAGTGAATTAATTTAATCCAGAGTTCTGCACATGGTGTAGCCTTTATTGCTGGTCAGAAAATCTCCAATTCCTGGGTTCGTTTTTCTCAGGCTTATAAGGGTCTAATAAATAAACTGTCACTCTAGCAGCTTTAAATCTAAACAGAGTGAAACTTTTATTTTTCCCTAACAGAGTCATAAATGTTTTGAGTTAAATTTGATCCCAATATTCGAGTGATCCAAAAGAAAATCACCATGATTTCTGAACATTACTCTTCCTATCATATAGAAAAGGTTTGCATGTAACTAAATTGTACAAAATAGATCCATGTTGAACTTGTAAATGGAATCCTATTTCACAGAGTAACAGGGGTACTTGTTATCTGGCAAAGCATCTTGATGTAAAGCCATGTACTGTACCTAATTTTACTGTTTTTATATTTTTAAGATTTTTATATATGGATTTTTTTGGGGGGGGCTGCATCAGGTCTTAGTTGCAGCTCGTGGGCTTCTCTCTAGTTGTGGTGTGTGGGCTCCAGAGCGCACAGGCTCTCTAGTTGCA
The DNA here is from genome assembly GCF_028564815.1 of Eubalaena glacialis. Lineage (NCBI taxonomy): Eukaryota > Metazoa > Chordata > Mammalia > Artiodactyla > Balaenidae > Eubalaena > Eubalaena glacialis. The sequence goes on along the minus strand of NC_083730.1, from coordinate 24,225,396 downwards.
GCACGCGGGCTCTCTAGTTGTGGCTCGCGGGCTCCAGAGCACGTGGTCTCAGTAGTTGCAGCGCGCAGGCTTAGTTGCCCCATGGCATGCTGGATCTTAGTTCCCGGACCAGGGATCGAACCTGCTTCCCCTGTATTGGAAGGTGGATTCTTAACCACTGGACCACCATGGAAGTCCCGATTGTTTGTTATTTTTAAATAGAAACCTGTGTTAATATTGTATTTCATTCTTTCCACCGCTTTCCCTTGTGTAAATAGGCTACAATAATGAGTGGCTACCATGTAAATAACACCTCATCCTGGGGTAACATTTCACAGTTTACGCAGAATGTCTCATTTGATTATCAGAATATCTTGTGTGGTGAGTTTTCCTCCCACTTCACAGATGAAGGAACGGAGGCTCTGAGAGATTATGTGACTTGCTGAAGGTAGTAAGCCAGTGGGTGACAAAGTCAGGGTGCAGGTCTTCTGTTGCCAAGTCCTGTGTCCTTCCAGTGCACATGATGTCACATTTGGGAATCAAGTTTCTCTCTTTCTCCAGGGAGGCTATATCTGCTGATGCAGTCAATACAAGCACGTGGAAAGCTTTGGACTTCTGGTCACATTTTTGCTATGGCAGAGGCCTGTGCCTCTAGTAGCATGGGTTAAGAAATGACATTTTAACTCTCTGATCTACATTTCTGAAAAACATTTCTTCTTGCAGGGAGACATTTGGGCCATTTCCTGGTTAACATTTGCAATGTGCTGCAGGAAACTCATTAGCTTGAAAGGAACATGATTATAGCAGTCACATTTGGAAACAGAAGGTAAGGCGTTAATTATTAACAAGAGATCACTCCCAAGATACAACACAGAATGATTAACAGAGCTGTTGGGACTGTTAGGACGGAATGAACAGAGCCCTTGGAGCTATCTCTGGAGCAAGAAAAGGCCCACCTCCTGCTCTGAGCAGTCACAGCACCCCAGCAAGAGCCCAGTGGAAAAGAACAACTTGTTGTTCTTATTCAGTTACGATTCTTTCTTATTAAGATGCATTAAGCCATTCCAACACCTACAAGGTGACAGATTCAGGCTTGGTTGAGGCACCAGCATTTGCAATTCAATAAACTCAACCATCTTCACTGAATATGGGTGGTGGGCCAGGCTCAAAGCTACAGTCTTGGGGGCCTGGTGAGGAGCAGGATGCACAGCTACCCCTGGGACTCCAGTCATTCATTGGGGAGAACTGGGATGAGACTCATATCCCCATACTGCAGGCCAGAATGGACCTTGCTGAAGACCTGGGTGCCTTCAGAAAGAGAAGGAACAATATCTGGAGAGCTGGTTCCAGGTGAGGAGCAAAATTAATTAGAGTTTCCAGAGCACCTTCTATAAGCCAAGTTTGTTACTGAGTCCAAGCTCACTCTGCTTGCTGCACGACAGGCCAATAAATCGGAAGACAGGGTGTTGAGGCAAGGAATAGTGACTTTATTCGGAAAGCTAGGCATCTGAGAAGATGGCAGACTAATATCCTAGAGTACCATCTTATCGAGGTATGGATGCCAGTTACCTTTATAGAACAGAGAGGGGGAGGAGGTGAGGAAGTGAAGTGAAAAGGCCATTAGTCTTGCAAAATATCTCTTGGCTTGGCCCGCATCAGGGAGGGGATGTGTTAATTTCTTCTTTTCTGCAGCCATTCACAGGTGGGCACAGTCAGAATGTCTCCCTGTGAGCTGAACAAAGGCACTTTAGTTTAACATTCAGGCAGACGGGCAGGGTTCCCCTAGGCATGACATTATTTATGCCAACAGCTATAGAAACATCATTTTAGTGATTATAGGAACAAAAAGCAACAGAGAGCAAAGGTTAAATGTAAAAGAAACAGATCCGACATGGAGTCAGATTTTGTTCTTCCCTGTTACACAAGCACTGTGTGAAGAGCTCAGTGTTATTTAATTGAATATTTGTAGCACAACAACTCTTTGAGTTGGGTTATTGTGTCCATTTCAGAGATCAGCAAACTGAGGCTTGGTGCCCTGGCTTACCCAGAGTCACATGGGTAAGTGGCAGAGCCAGATTCACACTGGGAGGAGGGGCAGGAGGGTGGCTAATTCCAGGCCCCATCCTCCCAACTGCTTTGTTCTTCCTCGGAAGAATAAGGGCATTTGGAATCAGCCCAGGGAATGGTGGGTGGAAACAAGGACATGGAGGGTGAAGTATTCAGGAAGTAGGAATTTAAGAAGAGCCAAGGGAAATTAGAGGTTGCTGTCTCTGAAGAGTCTTATATGTCAGGCTTGGAAGTCTGTGCTTAACTTGGTAAATAACAGGGAGCTTTGAATATCAAACCACCTCTCCTCAGTAAATTGGGATGTATTGGGTTTATCTAGAACCCAAGGATTTTCTAAGAACATTTAACACATAAATAAATATAGAAACAAGACACTTATTCTCCTATGGTCAGACTGGAAGAATGTAAATTCAGTAACATCAATACCCTGATAATTACCCATAAGCCCTTTCACTTGTCAACAAGTTATGTCATCAACAAGTTAAAACAAAAATGCCTGGAAAGGGGACTTCCCTGGTGGTCCAGCAGTAAAAGAATCCGCCTTCTAATACAGGGGATGCAGGTTTGATCCCTGGTCGGGGAACAAAGATCCCACATGCCGCGGGGCAACTAAGTCCCTGCTCCACAACTTCTGAGCTCGCGCACTTCAACTAGAGCCCACGTGCCTCAAACTACAGAGCCCATGCGCTCTGGAGCCCCTGCGCCACAACTAGAGAGAGAAAACCCACATGCCACAATTAGAGAGAAGCCTGAGCACCGCCATGAAGAGACTGCACGCCGCAACCAAAGATCCCGCATGCCTCAACAAAGATCCTGTGTGCAGCAACTAAGACCCGATGCAGCCAAAAAATAAAGAAAAGAAAATGCCACAAAAGGACAAAGGCAAACACATACTACTGAGAGTGAACAATAACCATTCCAAGCTTTCCAAAATATATCACTTTACACACCAATAAGCATTTAATTTTTACCTTAAAAGAGCATTTTGGCATGTGTTTTATGATTGTAAAAGTAATACATGCTTATTGCAGAAAACTTGGAAAATATAGAAGAGCAGAAATATGTGTCTGCCTTATTTACCAACACTACCTTCTGGCTCTCCTACTCGGCTGCCCATTCCTCTTTACAAACCACACTCTAGTGCTCCTATAACGTGTGAAGCATTCCCTCAATTACTCCCCAGGATTCTGTTCACACCGATGACCAGTACTGATCACACTTGTTAGGTCCTCAACTTCCTTCTGTGTCTTTTTCTCTCCCTTCTCCTCTCCCTTTAAAAAGACCGATTTCATGAGCAACCTGAAAGCCGGGACCAAGTTCTATGCACACCCCTCCCTGACCACTTAGCATGGTAGCACTTGAACTTTCCTTTCTCTTTCATTCATTCAACTGTCCTACGTCTAGTGTTTCAAAGTAAGAAATGTCAAAGCGTTGTCTTTAGGTTGGCATTCAAATTAACAGGTATCTCATGGGGGAAGAGAAACTTTAAATACATAAGCGTAAAAGGAATCTGTAAGTTGGTTATAAGGAGAGAAAGGATCACCCTCACTTGTCAAAATGGGCCCCTCCCAAGGGGCAATAGCTTCAGATGACTTTCTGACTTTTCCCCCCAATCAACATTCATTTACTAAGCACCTACTGAGCACCTTTGAGGTCATATAGGAGATACAAAAATACACAAGATAGGCCACAACCTTTAGCAGCTTCATCTAACAGAGGGGGAAAAGACCTGTAGGTTAAAAAACTTTCAAATGAGGTCAAACATGTTAAGTGGCAGAAGATTGCTAGAATATTCTGGGCATTCAGAGATGCGAGTTCTTCCCTGATTGAGGGGATCAGGCATTTGACCCAGGTCTTGGAGTAGGGACAAGAAATACACACGAGATGTGCACGTGTGTACGTGTGAGTGTGCCTGGGTGTGGGAGTGAAGGGATTCGAAGCGCAAAGTATAGACTGAGCAAAGGCAGGGAACCTAAGAGACCCGGCAGTGTTTAGGGAAGAGATGCGCCAGACTTCACTGAAGCAGAGAGAGTAACAGAAGAAAAAGCTGGAAAGGAAGAGTGTGAGCCCATGGCTGAGAGCCCAGAATGGCAAACTAGTGTTTGGACTCTATTCCCACTTGTTTGGAACTATTCAGTCATTTAGCAAATGTTTCCTTATCATCTGCTATGTGCTGGGTGCCGGGATAGATACAGTGAGATACGGAAAGAAAAACAAGGCATGGACCCTTGCTCTCCATGTTGACATTCCATGACGACATAATTTTCTAGAAGTATACACTCAAAGAGGACTTATTAAGAGCAAAACAAAACTGGCCAAAAGACAACAATAGTGACAAGGAATTTTTTTTTTTTTTTTTTTGGTTACTTATTGCTGAGTGACAAACTATCCCAAAAGTTAGTGACTTAAAAATAACACTCACTTGATTACTTACTCACAATTCTGCAGTCTGGGATGGGCTTGATGGAGACAGCTGGTCTCTCTTCCACATGATGACAGCTGGAGTAGCTTGAACGACTGGGGTCTGGCTGGAACGGCCAACTTGTGTCATATGTCTGGGTCTCAGACCTCACCATGGGTTGGTGTTGGGCTGCACCCCGCAGGTCTGCAAGCCTTGTAGCTGCCCAGCCTTGAGGCCAAAGAGCGAGCCTGGAGACGGCGGCGGGGACATCAATGGTTTATTGGACAGGGGGATCTTATGCAAAGGGTCCTGGAGCAACACCCCACCATGTGCCGCAGGCACCAGGCAGGACATGCCAGCAGCCTTGCTACTCAGGGGAGAAGGAGGCTACCATTTATAGGCGGAATTGACATCAGGTGGGCTCATTGGTTACCAGGGGCTAATTAAGCCCTATAATTAAGAGGATTGGATAGTCATGTGAGTGAAGCAGGGTCTGGCTGAGCAGGGCATGTACAGAGAGCAAGAGAATAGCCATCCTGAGTGGCTGAACCGTATAGTTGGGTTCCTCAATTCTCCTCCACATGGCATCTCCATGAGGTTAGCTTAGTCTTCCTTCCAAAATGGAGACTTCAGACATTCTTCTTCATTTCTGGTAGTCTGGCTTCTTACATGGCAGCTGGCTTAACCCAGACTGCAAAAGAGGAAGCTGTTGGGCTCTTAAAGCATAGCCTAGAACCAGCACATGGCACTTCCAGAACATGCTAATGGTTAAAGCAGGTCCCAAAGCCAGCCCAGATCTGAAGGGAGAGATTTACACAAGGACATGAATATCAGGAGGCATGATTCATTGGAGGCCACCGAAGCAACAGTCTACCACAAGTCTTAAAGTCAAAGAATTCAACAGCATCTTCCACAATTTTAATCAACTGAGGCGCATTCAGTGCACAGATGTTTGTACTCTAGAGCATGTAACCTGCCTGCCCCGCTCTACCTCTGCCTTTTTGAAAGCTGGCAGAATGCAGTCATTTCTCTTACCACTTACTGATTACTTACTAGAACTGCATCAGATTCTAGAATGAACCAACCTTGCGATATAGTTTCAAACAGGCCAACTTCTAGGAAGGAAGAGGGCTCTTAGCTCAGAAGCATCTCACCAGCTCACTCCTGAGCCTGGGTCACTCCCAAGAGCTCCTGGTCAAGTACCCAAGCTTCAAAACAGGAAGAAAGAAACCCCATTCATGTCTGGCTCCAACTGTCCCTTCGGCCACCTCCCACATCCTGTCTCTTCTAGGACACACCTCGCCCCTCATCTGTGTTACATGGTCCTGTCTCTGGAGAGCTAGGGCAGAAAAACTGAGCTCCTGGTTCTCAGACCGACATTAAGATCTCTCTGTAGCATGTGTGACCTTCTTGTGTTTTCCATTTTCAATACTGGACATAGTTGTTCCAGGTATGACCCAAACACCAAGTTCAGTGGTAGTAACAGGATTTCCGGGAGAAGCTTGGGTAGCAATCTGGTTGGAGGGAAGGTAAGAGGGACTCTGAGAGTTTTCTTGAAACTTTTTATAAGAGTAATGTGACCCTACTTATAACTAGGATTGATCACCAAAAAAATGACATAATAGCCAAGACATGATTAATAAAAATATATACTTAGCTCACAAATTAAATAAAAATGTGTACTTAGGACATACAAAAGCGAAAGTTAACTGAGTCAAACAGAAGAGCAGAAGTGGCGGGTTTTTAAAATTTCTTTTATTTTTTTACATTTCTAACCATCGGTCAATTATTCCATAACAAGGCAGTATCACACGATGACTGAACGTAGGCTCCAGAAGTCAGGGTTTGAATTCCAGGTCCATCAATTACTGGTCATCTTGGGCAAGTTACTCAATTTCCCTGTGCCTTAGTTTTCTCATCCACACAATGAGGGTGGTAATAGTACCTTTCTCACAGCTTGCTGTGAGTATTAAGTAATACTCGCAAAGCACTTAGAGAGTGCCCAGTAAACTACAAACATTCTTAATATATGTTATTCATAATTATTATTCCACACATTACCATTAACTTGAGGTTTTTCAACTCACGTTCATCGATTTTTTTCTCTTTATTAATTCTTGTTTGGAATGATCTTGGAGGCACTGACTGTTGAAGATAATGAGAAGCTAATGATCCCCCTCCACACCAACGTCTTGGTACCTTGGCCAACTTTAAATAGGTCTCACCAAGAAAAGGTGTTAATAGCAAATGGCAAAGTATCAATAGCAGATTAAAAAAACAACAACAACAAAACACTTCAGGTAGTAGTTATTCTCCTAAGCCTTAGAAATTAAAAGTAAAATTAAAAATAAAAATTGGTGACAGAGATATCCTTAAGAAGAAAAAAGCTGAGAAATAAGCACTGAATCTACATATACTTTAAATGGTTTAAAGTATGCACCTTCTCATCAAATTTGTGTGGGGAGAAAATGAGACATATAAAAGCTATTTAGAATTTACTTTGGGTGTAATTATACAATTCCACAGTATTATTTTTTGCCATTAATTGCTCTCCCAACATCCCTTTTTCTATCATAATCACAAGAAGCAGCAGAAGTATCCAAAAAGTTAAAAGGGGGAATATCAGCCCCCAGCAATGTGTTCACTGGAACCATTTCCCTGCTGCTCTGTGTTTACAGGATTTTATTTGCATAGAAGAACTGCAGGAGCTCTGGATGATAGTGGCTCTGAAAGAAATTGGCAAAGGGACACGTGAGGAAGGGAGTCGGTAAACCTCCTTGACTCTAGAACGAGTAGACAGCTGTCAAAGGCAGAGCATGAGGATAAACAATCTTCAGATTCTCAGAGGAGGAGGCATCATTATCCAAATGATGATCTAAACTGGAACTGCCAATATATTTCACCCAGTGATCTCAGCTGGAACTGCCAATATATTTTATGCAATATATTTCACCCAATGATCTCAGCTGGAACTGCCAATATATTTTATGCATAATCCTCTGGGTGTTTTGCCATTTACATCGCATTATGGGTCAATTACAGTTGAAACATACTTGGCCTGAGTAGTTTTATCATTTCACCCAATGATCTAAGCTGGAACTGCCAATATATTTCACCCAATGATCTAAGCTGGAACTGCCAATATATTTTATGCATAATCCTCTGGGTGTTTTGCCATTTACATCGCATTATGGGTCAATTACAGTTGAAATATACTTGGCCTGAGTCGTTTTATGGGGGTAACTCCCTGGTGTGCCCGACCGCCTTCTGCATTAACACTGGGAGGGCAGGGAACCTGGGAGAACCTCTCCTGCCCTCGCTCACTCACCAGCTGCCGGCAGAGTTTAGGGTTCCTTTGATCCTCTTCACTCTGGAAGCTGTAGTTCTTCCTTTGTCTCAGATACGGAGAACAGGCTCGAAAAGTTGTTTTGCAAGCCTGAGAGAAATAATATTACCATCTTATTGTCAAAAATATTAGAGAGTTTTATAATCCCAAGCAAGGAAAAGTGTTGCACCAAATCTGTGGTGTGGGGGCCACTAAGAGTGAAAGTAACTTCCAGGAAGTTTGAAAACTTGAATCTTAAAGGATTTATGCTTATAAAACGACCATGCCTATAATTTGGGGCTGGTGGGGAGGGCAAAGCTTTACACTTTATCACAGCCCTTATTGTCTCATCAAAAGTAGTGCTGGATTCCTAAATTCAATCTCAACCTCTCTCTCCCTCTCTCTCTCCCCCTCCCTCATGCGTGACTTGAAAGAAGACAGGTGATTTGGTGGAACCTTTGCTCCTGATGGTTTTGGAACACTCACCTGTTCCAAAGCAGCCCTGGGGTTGATCCAACCCCGTTAGGACACATTTTCTCCAAGAATAAAACAAAAGTTTCATAGGAAACTAAGAAGCCAAGGGTGGGAAATCTGTACCAGGTGCACTGACAAAAGCTAACTGGGTATGAATAAATCTCCTCTGATAGGCAGTGCTGCCCCACGGAGCAAGCAGCACCTCCCTGCCCCCCCCCCCCCATTAACCTGAGTGTATCTGGCATTGACAGGTCCTGGGACCGGGCAAGTGGGGCAAGAGCAAATGGAAAATAATACTCCTGCTCAGAGAGAGATTAGCCATCGAGGAGGCACTTTCTCCAGGATTCACATGGATACACGGCTGAGTGTCCGAAACCGAACTGGCAGGAACTGAGGGCCTGGCATCTCGACTCGGCAGGGCTGCATTCCAACTCCCTTGAGGAATCGCATTGAGGTTTCATGCGGTTGGTTAGAGTCACGGACTTACCTTGGCAACCTGGGGATTCCTATCCTGTAAATGGGTCAGGAGAGAATCCTGAGTCTGCTTCACCTGACGGGTGAAAAATCTCTTCCATTTCTGCCCAGCAAAGGCAGCCAGTTGCCCAAACAAGACAAAGGCTGAGTATCTCAGGCTGTCATTCTCCTGTGGGTCCCCCGTGAACAAAACAACAAACCTCGGGTCAGTACCAAAAGGCAGCTGCATCAGAGAACAGCACAGCCCTAGCTCCTTGCTGCACGTTACAGGTGGGCCATCAGTTCCAGTCTATGGCACTCAGCCAGCCAGGCTCGGGGACAGAGTGGAGACGGGCTGAGTCTTCAGTGAACCTCTTTTTCAGCAGACAAGAGGGTCAGACTGGGGGCTCACTGGTGCTACTCCCAGCTTCCCAGCTTTTTTCTTCATTATTTAACATTTTAGAGATGGATTATATTTACTTGGTTCGAAATTCAAAATAACCAAAAAGGTTTATAAAAAAGTAAGTCTCCCTTCTTACACCTCTCCACCTGCCACCAAATTTCCCTCCCCACAAAGTCATAAATTTTGTGTGATTCCTCCAAAAAATAAAGAAGAAAAAATATTACATAGCCCTTTCCCACATTTTTAAACAAATGGATGTGGACCATCCCACTGTTATACACCTTGATTTTTCATCAGTCTCTCTGGGAGCTCTTTCCATGTCAATACGTAAAGGGATTTTTTTTGGCTGCATTATAATTCATTCAACCTATCCCCTGCTTACTACTTCCAGCATGTTTGCCAGGCCACCTCTCTTTACCTTGGTCTGAGTTTCTCCCACCTGCAACAGAAATAACAATTCTGTTTCTTCCCTGACGCCCTGCCAGCTCTCCCTGCTTTGGGTCTGATTCACTGGTTTGTCCCTGACTGCAAGTCAGTGGCTTCGGCCCTTCCTCCCTCTCCCAGGGGAGCTGTCTGGTCCGAGTATCTCCCTGCCCAGGTGAGGAGACGGAGGCCCAGGGCATTTCAGTGATTCACCTAGAGTCACACCATCAGGGAACAGAGAATCAGGGTAGCAACCCAGCCTCCTGACTCATGGTGAAGGGATTTTTATATCAATGTTTCTTGATCTTGTCCAGCTCCAAGTGAACCAGAAGGGACTGGTCTGGGACAGGCCTCCTCACCTAGAAATGGGGGTCACAGACACTCAGCAAGAGTGGAGACCACTGATGATCTTCTGAAGTATTTAAAACAATTTTTTAGCACATATGACACATACAGAAACTGCTTTAGTGTTGCACTTTCTTCACTGTTCTACGCGTGTGTGTGTGTGCGTGTGTGTGTTTAATTCAATTCAGCTAGCACTTATTGAGACCTAACTCTAGCTGAAGCATGACCCTAACGCTGTGAGATGTACAGAGATGTGTAAGGGGGTGCCTGTCCCCCTGGGAGTCTGACAATCATCTGATGGGGCGGAGCCCAGGCAGGCAGTGAAGAACATTATGACAGGGATACAAACTGTCAGAAACAGCTCCCTATGAGTATTCCCAGGTTTCCCCACGACGAGGAGTTTCTGATCAAAAATTACAGTCGACCTGGGTTTAAAAAATACTTGCATGGCAAACAAGCCCTGGCCATTAAGATGGCACCTCCAGAGAGATTTAGAGACACTTACCCGGAGATATCTGCTTATATTCCAGGGAGGTGGAGTACAGACCTTCCTCTCCCAGCCCCAGAGAGGGCTGGTTTACATCCCAGAGCAAAGGCCTCTCTGCCTCCCTGAGCTGGAGGAGAGGCCAATGTGCCAGCAGCTCCTCTATATGCTCCAAGTTTTAGAATTTCGAGGTTTCTCTTCCTCCCATGAGGTGCAGGCACCCTGTTTTCGCTGGGTTACTCCTGGGGAATTAGGTGTGGGGAACTCACGCGAGACGCTCTGCGAGTAAATGCAAGTTTCCTGTCGCTCTGTTCCCTGTTCTACAGGTCTTGTCTTTCTGTGTGTGTGTGTGCATGTGTGTGTGTGTATGTGTGTGTGTGTGTGTGTAACTGGGGTAAGCTAACTGATTAGCTTCTGAGTCCTTGCGTTTTCTGTCTCTGTACACTTTTTGCTCCACCTGCCTTGTCACCGGGCAGTTAAGAGTGCAGGCCCTGGGCAAAGGGCCTGGCTTCATGTGCACTTACTGGCTCTGTGAACTGTGGGCAAGTTACCTAACCTTTCTAGGCCTTGGTTTCCTCCTCTATAAAGTGAAGAAAACAGTGCCTGCCTCACAGGGTTATTGTGAAGATTAGATGAGACAATCCATGTAAATTGCCTAGCACTGTGCCTGGCACACAGTAAGGGCTCACTAAGTGCAAACTACACTTATTGTTACATTTATAAGAGATCAGTGAGTACACATGTGCATCACCATCATCAGTGTATATGTACTCACTGCTCTATTGCCGTGAAAACTCCTTGCGGAGTGGTGATGAAATCCTACATGTCTTTATACGTCTTCCATAACCCCCAGCACAGTACCAATCTCTCAACAAGATTTCTTAATAAATAGTGAACAATAGAGACCTTGTTTCCTGAGCAACACACCAACCAGGGCTCACATTTGACTTTAAGAACCTGGAATCTTCCTGCGTTGTCTCACTTACATCATCTAACAAAGTCCTGGTCCGAAGGGTGATGTCTATGAAGAAGGAGCCCAAGCCTTTCCCCTGGATCTTGCCCAGGATGATGGTCAGGGTCTTCAGGCTCTCGTGGATGACTTCAGAACTCACGGGGTCATACAGTCCATGCACCAGCAGGTCCAGGACAATCATTTTATACTTTCTCACCTGTTACCAAGGTTTGGAAAGCATTAGCAGCACAGGAGTGGCTCCCCATGAGTTGAAAAGTATCTCCACTCCTAATCTTCCAATAACCCGGGACTTGGACTAAGAGGCCATGGCTTTCTTCAGCACCTGCTGCCACAACTCTCAGCAAAGTACAAATGCTTCCGTTAACCTGACCCAAGAGCCCAATTCGGTCTTGGAAGGAGAGCAGTCTGGAGCATGGCCTATGGGTGGATGAGGCTGGGGAGGGCACGTCAAGGAGGGTGGTGGACCTGGACGATCTAGCAATCTGGGTGTATTGGGTACCTTTACAGGGGATAAGGCGAAATGGTCCCTTAAGTTTACAGATGCTGAAGGAAGAGGTGGGGAAAACATCTTTTACTAAACAAGCATTTATTAGAAAAATTAAATTCACCGGAGGGTGATGTCCAGCTGTGTGTTAATCCTACCTGCAGCTCTGTTTCCCAAGGCTGACGATACTGAGGTGTGATGACCCTAAGATGACCCCAAATGAGTCATGTGTGCCTTTGTACAATCTCCTTCCCTTGAGTGTGTAAGGAGCCAGTGACTTGCTTGTGGCCTCTCAAACATGACAGTGGTGACGGACGTCATTCCTATGGTTCCCTTACATTATATGAGACTCCATCTAGCAGACAGGAGTGGGAGACACTCTCCCACTGGCTGTGAAGAAGTGAGCTACTGTGTTGTGAGAGGGTGGCCTCAAGGAGCTGAGGGTGGCCACTCAGCAAGGAAATAGGGACCTTAGTCCTACAACTAGAAGGAAATGAATTCTTCCAACAGCCACATGAGCTTGGAAGATGACCCTGAACTTCAGAAAGGAATGCAGTCTGGCCCACACCTTGATGGCAGCCTTGCAAGACCTTGAGTAGGGGACGCAGCTAAGTGGTACCTGGACTCCTGACCCAAAGAAACTGTGAGATAATAAACGCCAGGCCCCTGATGTACTGTTACACAGCGGTAGACAACTAGTATATGAAGCCCCCCATCCAAGTACTGAGGACTCCAGGCCATGAGGGCTGGCCAAGCACCCCCTGCCCTTCCTACCTTGTCCAGGTTCTCACAGGCCATAGTTCCCAGGCTTCTCATTGCCATATGACGCTTTTTAACACTGGGGTCCCAGGCTCTCTCTGCCAAGTTGAAAAACACATTCTTCAGAAGCTCCTGCTTCTGAAGCCTCAGTTTCCAAGAGACCTGGGTGGAGAGTCAAAAATGTATTGATTTGGGAGTGTTCAGAGTCACACCCTACCCATCGCCAACCCTAATCCCTCCCTCTAAAGAAAATCCTGTGTTGCCCGCTCAATTTTAATCCTTATTTCTCCACTTGAAGACATCTGGTTTTTGCTGGGAATATATTAGTTTGATCTACATAATGAAGAATGGATGGAGGAAGAGGAAAGGGGTGGAGAAAAATAATGTAGAGCTAATGTTGAGGTAGGTTTGGGGGCATTATGGAGAGAGGTGTCTAGACAGTTGTGGGTGTGACAGAAATGAGAAAAGGGGGCTTTAGAAGTGTTGATGTGATCTGAGAATAGGGATCCCTTTAAGAGGACAAGGTAAGCTGTGTTCCTCCTGTCTCAGAGTTTCCTTGACCCTTCCCCCTCCCCCAGCCCTTCCCCATTTTTCTGCTCTACTTTGTAGCTAAAGCTTGAAAGACGTGTCTATACTTGCTTTCTTCAGCTCCTCTCCTCCATTCTCCCTTGAACCTTCTGCAATCAGGTTGATGGCATCCATACCCGCTCCCCACCCCCTGCCCCCCAGTGTAACTAAATCCCAGGGTCAATTCTCAGAGCTCACCTCACTCAGCCTCTCAACAGCATTTGACACAATTAGCAAAGCACATCTACAGGCATTTCAGGGCACCTGAAGGATGTCCTACCTCAGAATGCGAGCATCTGAGCAGTTAAGATTAGGAAAAGAAATGCATAAATAATGCAAATTGGAAGCGCTGTGTGGCTGATGCAGAAATCTGTACTTCAAGGACTAAACTCTAATTAAGTGCAAGGCAAGAGATAGGTTTTTAGAGCATTTAATCCCTGATGCTAGGAAGGCCCTGGTGTTCTGCGCATCACAGGACATACCAACATGTCCTGGAGTCAGAACCAAGATCCAGACAAGATCCAAGAACCAACCACTTCCTCACCATCCTTATTAGTGGGTGGGGGCTGGAGAGGAGACCCACAGCCCTATTTGGTATTCAGGTGATTACCAAGTCTCATCAGTATTTCTGAATATTCACTGCAGCTCATTCTATATTTTTATCATTAAGTTCACAGCAAGCTAAATTCTTCCCAACTCGTCTTCTTGTTATCATATAAACATCCTATTCATGTTAAAAGAGCTGTCATCAAACTTTTTTTCAGGAGAAGGAACCTCAGTAGAAGGAATGGAAGGAACCAAACGAAGGCAGAACAGCAAGCACACAAAGTCATTGCTGAGCACGGACATTTGTTCATGATAATTTGTCTCAGACCTTGGAAAAGAAAGATATCACTGATGTCCTTTTCTTCTTGGGCTGGGCAGTGGGGATGGAAAGGGGCTGGTCCAGCATTCTTCTCTGTGTTTGGTCCATGGAACTAAAAAAAGAACAAATCATCATATGAGCCACAAACACTCTTTGAAACCTCATCATTAACGAGCATCGTCACACAAAGCCCTGTGCCAGGGTAAGAATGTAAAGAAGCAGCATCCCCGAGGCCCCCTCAGGATGTCACCTTGGTGAGCAGATGGAACAGTTGCATCAAAAGATGAAGAGCCACACCAACATCACTAATCATCAGGGAAACGCAAACCAAAACCACAGTGAGGGCTCACCTCACACCTCCCAGAGGGCACTGTCGGTCAAAGACTGCAGTGGGTTAGGACTTACTTCTTGAGGAACTGGGTGGTGAGCAATGCTCTTTTTTTCTTTTTTCATAGATCTTTATTGGAGTATAATTGCTTTACAATGTTGTGTGAGTCGCTGCTGTATAACAAAGTGAATCAGCTATATGTATACATATATCCCCATATCCCCTCCCTCTTGAACCTCCCTCCCATCCTCCCTATCCCACCCCTCTAGGTCATCACAAAGCACCAAGCCAATCTCCCTGTGCTATGCAGCTGCTTCCCACCAGCCAACTATTTTACGTTCGGTAGTGTATATATGTCGATGCTATTCTCACTTTGCCCCAGCTTCGCCCTCCCACCCCATGTCCTCAAGTCCATTTTCTATGTCTACCTCTTTATTCCTGCCCTGCAACTAGGTTCATCAGTACCTTTTTTTTTTTTTTTAGATTCCATATCTGTATGCATTAGCATATGGTATTTGTTTTTCTCTTTCTGACTTACTTCACTCTGTATGACACACTCTAGGTCCATCACCTCACTACAAGTAACTCAATTTCGTTTCTTTATATGGCTGAGTAATATTCCATTATATATATGTGCCACATCTTCTTTATCCATTCGTCTGTCGATGGACACTTAGGTTGCTTCCATGTCCTGGCTATTGTAAATAGTGCTGCAATGAACATTGGGGTGCATGCCTCTTTTTGAATTATGGTTTTCTCAGGGTATATGCCCAGTAGTGGGATTGCTGGGTCATATGGTAGTTCTATTTTTAGTTTTTTAAGGAACCTCCATACTGTTCTCCATAGTGGCTGTATCAATTTACATTCCCACCAACAGTGCAAGAGGGTTCCCTTTTCTCCACACCCTCTCCAGCATTTACTGTTTCTAGATTTTTTGATAATGGCCATTCTGACCGGCATGAGGTGATACCTCATTGTAGTTTTGATTTGCATTTCTCTAATAATTAGTGATGTTGAGCATCTTTTCATGTGCCTCTTGGCCATCTGTATGTCTTCCTTGGTGAAATGTCTATTTAGGTCTTCCACCCATTTTTTAACTGGATTGTTTGGTCTTTTTTGCTGTTGAGCTCCATGAGCTGTTTGTATCTTTTGGAGATTAATTCTTTGTCTGTTGTTTCATTTGCAAATATTTTCTCCCATTCTGAGGGTTGTCTTTTTGTCTTGCTTATGGTTTTCTTTGCTGTGCAAAAGCTTTTAAGTTTAATGAAGTCCCATTTATTTATTTTTGTTTTTATTTCTGTTACTCTAGGAGGTGGGTCAAAAAAGATCTTGCTGTGGTTTATGTCAAAGAGTGTTTTTTCCTATGTTTTCTTCTAAGAGTTTTATAGTGTCTAGTCTTACATTTAAGTCTTTAATCCATTTGGAGTTTACATTTGGGTATGGTGTTAGGTAGTGTTTTAATTTCATTCTTTTACATGAAGCTGTCCAGTTTTCCCAGCACTACTTATTGAAGAGGCTGTCTTTTCTCCATTGCATGTTCTTGCCTCCTTTGTCATAAATTAGGTGCCCATATGTGCATGGGTTTATCTCTGGGCATTCTATCCTGTACCATTGATCTATATTTCTGTTTTTGTGCCAGTACCATACTGTCTTGATTACTGTAGCTTTGTAGTATAGTTTGAAGTCAGGGAGCCTGATTCCTCCAACTCCGTTTTTCTTTCCCAAGAGACCCACAAAAACAAACCCAAAACAATTAAGAAAATGGTAATAGAAACACACATACCAATTATAACCTTGAATGTAAATGGATTAAATGCCCCAAACAAAACAGGCTGAATGGATACAAAAACAAGACCCATATATATGCTGTCTACAAGAGACCCACTTCAGACCTAGGGACACATACAGACTGAAAGTGAAGGGATGAAAAAAGATATTCCATGCAAATGGAAATCAAAAGAAAGCTAGAGTAGCAATACTCGTATCAGATAAAATAGACTTTAAAATAAAGACTGTTACAAGAGATAAGGAGGGATACTTCATAATGATCAAAGGATCAATCCAAGAAGAAGACATAACAATTATAAATGTTTATGCACCCAACATAGGAGCACCTCAATACATAAGGCAAATGCTAACAACCATGAAAAGAGAAATCAACAGTAACACAATAATAGTAGGGGCTTTAACACCCCACTTACACCAATGGACAGTTCATCCAAACAGAAAATAAATAAGGAAACACAAGCTTTAAATGACATAATAGACCAGATAGATCTAATTGATACTTGTAGAACATTCCACTCCAAAGTGGCAGAATACACTTTCTTCTCAAGTGCACATGGAACATTCTCCAGGATAGATCACATCTTGGGTCACAAATCAAGCCTCAGAAAATTTAAGAAAATTGAAATTGTATCAAGCATCTTTTCTGACCACAATGCTATGAGATTGGAAATCAATTACAGGAAAAAAACTGTACAAAACACAAATACATGGAGGCTAAACAGTGTGCTACTAAATAACCAAGAGATCACTGCAGAAATCAAAGAAGAAATTTTTAAAAACATAGAAACAAATGACAATGAAAACATGACGACCCAAAACCTATGAGATGCAGCAAAAGCAGTTTTAAAAGGGAAGTTTATAGCAATACAATCTCACCTCAAGAAACAAGAAAAATCTCAAATAAACAGTCTAACCCTACACTTAGAACAACTAGAGAAAGAAGAACAAAGAAAACCCAAAGTCAGTAGAAGGAAAGAAATTATAAAGATCAGAGCAGAAGTAAATGAAATAGAAAAGAAGAAAACAATAGCAAAGATCAATAAAACTAAAAGCTGGTTCTTTGAGAAGATAAACAAAATTGATAAACCCTTAGCCAGACTCATCAAGAAAAAAAGGGAGAGGATGCAAATCAATAGAATTAGAAATGAAAAAGGAGAAATCACAGCTGACACTGCAGAAATACAAAGGATTATAAGAAACTACTACAAACAACTATATGCCAATAAAATGGACAACCACAAAGAACTGGACAAATTCTTGGAAAGGTACAATTTTCCAAGACTGAACCAGGAAGAATTAGAAAATATAAACAGACCTATCACAGGTAATGAAATTGAAACCGTAATTAAAAATCTTCCAACAAACAAAAGTCCAGGACCAGATGGCTTCACAGGCGAATTCTATCAAACATTTAGAGAAGAGCTAACACATATCCTTCTCAAACTCTTCCAAAAAATTGCAGAGGGAGAAACACTCCCAAATTCATTCTACGAAGCCACCATCACCCTGATGCCAAAACCAGAAAAAGATATCACAAAAAAAGAAAATTATAGACCAATATCACTGATGAACATAGATGCAAAACTCCTGAACAAAATACTAGCAAACAGAATCCAACAACACATTAAAAGGAGCATACACCATGATCAAGTGGGATTTATCCCAGGGATGCAAGGATTCTTCAATATACGCAAATCAAGCAATGTGATACACCACATTAACAAATTAAGGGATAAATGCTATATGATCATCTCAATAGATGCAGAAAAGGCTTTTGACAAAATTCAACACCTATTTATGATAAAAACCCTCCAGAAAATGGGCATAGAGGGAACCTACCTCAACATAATAAAGGCCATATATGACAAACCCACAGCAAACATCATACTCAATGGTGAAAAACTGAAAGCATTTCCACTAAGATCAGGAACAAGACAAGGATGTCCACTCTCGCCACTCTTATTCAACATAGTTTTGGAAGTCCTAGCCACAGCAATCAGAGAAGAAAAAGAAGTAAAAGGAATACAAATTGGAAAAGAAGAAGTAAAACTGTCACTGTTTGCCGGTGACATGAAACTATACCTAGAAAATCCTAAAGGTGCCACCAGAAAACTACTAGAACTAATCAATGAATTTGGTAAGGTTGCAGGATACAAAATTAATGCACAGAAATCTCCGGCATTCCTATACACCAACAATGAAAAATCAGAAAGAGAAATTAAGGAAACACTCCCATTTACCACTACAACAAAAAGAATAAAATACCTAGGAATAAACCTGCCTAAGGAGGTGAAAGACTTGTGCTCAGAAAACTATAAAATACTGGTGAAAGAAATCAAAGATGACATAAAAAGAGGGAGAAATATACCATGTTCTTGGATTGGAAGACTCAGTATTGTGAAAATGACTATACTACCCAAAGCAATCTACAGATTCAATGCAATCCCTATCAAACTACCAATGACATTCTTCACAGAATTAGAACAAAAAATTTTACAATTCGTATGGAAACACAAAACCCGAATGGCCAGAGCAATGCTGTTTGTTCTTTGTTTACGAGGTATAGAATTTGTAATTTTTCCATGTGTATATATTATTTAAAATATACATTATAAATAAATACAGCTTGCAAAGTGATTCTGATCTACAGCCTGACTTGAGACCCACCAAAGTAAACCAGTGCATCTCAGACTTTAATGTGCACTTGAATCATCAGAGGAACTTGTTAAAATGCAGGTTCGGACTCAGTGGGTTTCGGGCGGGGCTCCAGATTCTGCCATTCTTACAAGCTCCCAGGTGACACCAATGCTGCTGGGTCCCAAGTACCACGCTTTGAGGGATGCAAAGTTAGGAGCTCCAAGAGATAAGAGAGGACTGTGGGCTGGAAGAGCTGGTAGAGACATTCCACTGCACGTGGGTGAGCTTTAATGGAGAGGCAGAAGCGTATTTCACACATTGGTATTCTAATGGGATTCTATGTAGTAAGTATCATGGTAGTGGTAGTAATAACAGTTAAAATAGGAGAGTGATAAAAGATAAGGCTACAGGAAGTAATTAAAGGCCAGCTGTGAAGGACTGACTGCTAAAGAGTTTAGTTTTAATTGTATTTTGTAGATAAGAGTGAACCATTGATTTTTTTTTTTTGAGATGAAATCCACGTAACATACAATTAACTATTTTAACAACATTGTGCAACCACCACGTTTATCTGGTCCTAAAACTTTTTCATTACCCCAAAAGAACACCCCATACCCATTAAGAAATCACTCCCCATTCTGCCCTCCCCCCAGTCCCTGGCAGCCATTAATTGGCTCTATATCTCTATGGATTACCTATTCTGGATATTTAATATAAATGGGAATCAAATAATATTATGACTTTTGTGTCTGGCTTCTTTCTCTTGGCATGACGTTTTTGAGGTTCATCCGTGTTGTAGCATGTATGGGTACTTCATTCCTTTTTAGGCCTGGACAATATTTCATTATATGGATAGGCCACATTTGTTTATCCATTCATCTGTTGTTAGACACTTGGGTCATTTTCACCTTCTGGGTATTGTGAATAGAGCTTCCATGAACAATGGTGTACAAGTGTTTGGTATCTGATTTCAATTCTTTGGGTATATACCCAGGAATGGAATTGCTGAGATATATAGTGATTCTACGTTTAACTTTTTGAGGAACCGCCAAACTGTTTTCCACAGTGGCTGCAACGTGCAAGGGTTCCAGTTTCCCCACATCACCAACCGTTGTTATTTTCCAGTTTTTAAAATTATTATTATTACATTCAGCCTAGTGGGTGTACAGTGGTATGCCATTATGGGTTTGATTAGCACTTTTCTAATGACTACTGGTGTCTTTTTGTATGTTTGTTTGTGATTTGTGTACCTTTTTCAGAGAAATGTCTATTTAAATCCTTTGCCCATTTTTAATTAGGTCGTCTATCTTTTTGTTTTTTTTAGTTGTAGAGTTCTTTATATATTCTGGATACTAGACCCTTATCAGATATATGATTTACAAATATTTTTTCCTATTCTGTACGTTGTCTTTTCATTTTCTTGATAATGTTTTTTATGCACAATAGTTTTTAGTTTTGACAAAGTCTAATTTATCTATTTTTGTTGTTGTCATTGTTGCTCAGGCTTTTCGTGCTATATCTAAGAATTCACTGCCAACTCCAGTCATGAAGATTTACCCTTATGTTTTCTAAGATTTTTATAGTTTTATCTCTTAGGCTGTTGATCCACTTTGAGTCAATTTTTGTGTGTGGTGTGCAGTAGGGGTTCAACTTCATCAGAACCATTGACCTTTATTTGTTTTGGTTTTTAAAAATTTTTTAGTAGGAGAAATAACAGTGGTTCTCAACCCTAGCTGCATTAGAATCCCCTAAGGAACTTTTAAACATTTTAATGCCCTGTCTATACCCCAGACCAAGTCTACCATCATATCTGGAGGTGGACCTGAGCATCAGTAATTTTTAAAACTCACCAGGTAATTCCAATGGGCAGTCACTGAATAGGGTGACCAGTGACCAATCATCTTGTTTAGTCCCTGTGATATTGTGATTTATAATAAGAAATATATATATTTGGACTTGGTCCCCATTCCTGGCACAAAACCCTTGGAATTTCCTAAGTGATTAAAGGTATCTTGTATTATATTAATGAAGTGACCCTAGGTCACCTAAGGGTGGGGGCTGACTGCTAGGGGAACCAATCCTGTAATGAGATGGTTGGAAATTTCAGTCTCACCCCCTCTTCTCCTGGGAGGAGAGGAGGGCTAGAGATTGAGTTCAGTAACCAGTGGTGAATGATTTAATCAATCGTGCCTAGGTAATGAGGCCTCCACCCAAAAACCAAAGGATAGAGAGCTTCCGGATTGGTGACCACATGGAGATTTAGGGAGAGTTGTGCACTTGGAGAGGGCATGGAAGCTCCTTGCCCTTTCCCCATGTCTTGCCCTGTGCATCTCTTCCATCTGGCTGTTCCTGAGTTACATCCTTTTATAATAAACCAGTGATTCAGGAAGTAAAATGTTCCTCTGAGTTTTATGAGCTGCTTTAGCAAATTAATCGAACCCAAGGACAGGGTTGTGGGAACCTCCAATCTTTAGCATGTTGGTCACAAGCACAGGTGACAACATGGACTTGTGATTGGCCTCTAAAGTATGGGGACTGAGCCCTTAACCTGTGGGATCTGACGCTATTTTCAAGTAGACAGTGTCTGAGTTGAATTGAACTGAATTGTAGGACACCCAGTCAGTATCCACTGAGAACTGGAGAACTGATTGGTGGTGTGCAAAAAACACACATTGGAGCTTGGCCCTGAAGGCTTTCCTGGGACATGGGATTTTCAGTGCTAAGACCAGGAAAGTCCTGGGCAAACAAGGGCAAGTTGGCCATGCTGATTTTACTGGAGTTTGGAACTTATTTAATGCAAGTTACGGATAGAGCCCAGTCCTGTTAAACAGCCGTGCTTTGGAA
The DNA here is from genome assembly GCF_028564815.1 of Eubalaena glacialis. NCBI lineage: Eukaryota > Metazoa > Chordata > Mammalia > Artiodactyla > Balaenidae > Eubalaena > Eubalaena glacialis. Next base: position 24,203,797 of record NC_083730.1, on the reverse strand, counting down.
CATTTGACTCTGTTTGACCTGGAGGTACATGGGGATTTGGTTTCTCCATCATCTCTGTGCCCCTCCCCCCCAGCAGGTTTAGGTCATGCTCTCTTGGTCAGAAGACACTCAAGAGAACCACGAATATACCTCTTTACCCCAGAGCCGCATTCTCTATTTCTTCTCCATCTCTGGCCAGCAGACCGCCCCTCACCATTGCAATGAGGGAGCCCAACCCACCCATCCCCCCCAGAAAATTGCACTCCCACTAACTAGCAAGATTTTCTTTGAGCGAAAAGGTGTTCCCATACACTTTACATTAAGCCAGTGGTTCACACACCCGAGTCCGCATCAGAATCACCTGGAGGACTCATTAAAACACAGATTCCCACACCCAATCCCCAGAGTTTCTGATTCTGTACATCTGAAGCAGGACCCAATAATTTGCATTTGTAACAAGCTCCCAGGTGATGCTGGGATGCTCTTGGTCTGGGGACCACACTTTGAGAAGCAATGCATTGACAGAAAGAAACCAGTATTACTATGCTATTCCTCTCCAGGACAAGAGGATTTAAAAATTCACACAGGCAAAAAACATGCTTGGTTGTTTCTTTCTGGGGAATTTCTGGACACAACCTTCTGTATCAATGGAACCTGCCACTCCTCGGGTTGAATGCTCTGGATCAGAGCCGATGGGCGCCGGACAGTGGGTATGGGGAGCTTAGAAGAAGCAAAGTTCCCTCAAGCTGATGGTCACTCACCAAGGGGGGCACAGGCCTCATTAAAAAACAGCTGGTGTCCCTGTTCTGAGGCATAAGAAAATCATGCCTGAAGCTTCTCTCCATTGGGAAGGAAAGCAAACGTGGTTCCCTGTTCTTCACACTGGCCTTCTCTTGCAGCATTAGCACAGCAGCTGAGGGCTTTAGCCACCCAAGGCCACTTCCCCAGGCCTCAGACGCCAAGCATCCTGCCTTGTCACTTCTTAAAAGGCACGTCTAGAAGTTAAGGTCATGGAAGGCTCTCAAGCAGAGCAAAGTACATGAGGGTTGAGCGCCCTGCTTGGGAGATTCAGCGTGTGGTTAGAAAAACGCAGGGTGGGACTTCCCTGGTGGCGCAATGTTTGAGACTCTGCGCTCCCAATGCAGGGGGCTGGGGTTTGCGATTCTTGGTCGGGGAACTAGATCTCATACGCGTGCCGCAACTAAGACCCGGTGCAGCCAAATAAATAAATAAATAAGAATAAATAAATAAGAATAGTTTTAATAAAAAAAGAAAGAAAAACACAGGGCTCACCACCTCCCACCTCCTGCCTCCCCAGCACAAGAAAAAAACTGTGATCTAGTTCAATCTCGGGTTGTCAGGGCTCATCTCCATCCTTGGGGCAGAGAAAGCAAAGCATTCTTTGGCTGGGCCTCCTACATCAGAATCCCCCAGAGTGCTTGTTATAAGCGCCAGGCCGGCTCCATAATTACGGGGTCAGAGTCTCAGGGAGTGGAGGGCCGGAGCGCTGCCCGTTTTTACAAGGTGCCTTGTGACGGTACACACATGCTGGTGTAGAAGGACCCCCAGAATACTCCAGAGGAAATTAACTACCTGCAGAAGTGGCATACTCCACTCACCTGAGGCCACTGGCAGGAGAGATCCCGGAAGTGGGCGGAGCAGCTGGGCCCAGAGGGCACGAGAGGGGAGAGGTCAGTGTCTGCAGAGAACTCGGGATGGAGGGCACATGTTTGTGAAGCACATTGAACTTCTCTTTCGAAATAAAATTAAAATCACATTGAGCTGCACAGGCTATGATTTGTACACTCCTCTTGGATACTATTCTTAAATTAAAAGTCTGCTTAAAGAATAAAACAAAAGTAAAAGTTCATTCGGGGCTGCAGAGCCCCTTACCTGAGCTTTGTGTCTCCTGAGCTTGCAGCCTCTTAAAGGCCTCCCTCCACCCAAGTGCCCTGCTGCCGGCCTCCCTCCTCCTCTCTGGCAAATTAAGTCCTTTTGACCCAACCCAATGAAACAAAACTGTTGCAATACAGGAGCTCCCAGAGGAATGTTGTAAACAAACTACGAAGAAACAGAGTATATGGATTCAAAGAATTCTTAGGTGTTCATAACTCCACCTACAAACCCACTCGCCCCCAAACAGTCGTTCTTTGCTGGGAGTGTTGGGTCCTCCTTCTGGCGGGTTGCTCTGGGTTTCCCAGGTGCCTCGTCTAGTGTGACTGAGTCTGGGAGGACACCTGGACACCTAAAGCAAGGCTCTGCTTGTAGTTTCATTCATCCCTGCGTACGTTCTTCAACGAATTCTTCCCCCTCTGGGAAGTCCTTCCCTCTGTGCTAATGCCCTGTCCCTGATGGGGACAGTTTCACCGTCACCGCGACCCTGCAGCTTGTCTCCATTGCCATGTTGTGGTCCTACCTGGTCTTCCTGAACAGACATGGATTTGGGGTGACTTAGATGAGTTGTGTGCATTATGCTGACTCCCAGATGCCTTTGCAAATTTAAATCCTTCTGACTCAAAATATTACATTTATCGTCAATAATCCTTTAACTTATTAAAGCCAAAATCTATATTATGAAGGCCAAAATTACATAATACTTTGATCTTATCTGTAAAATGAGGGGAAGAAACTGTTAGATGTGTAACAATCCTTCCAACACTGAAGGTATTCATGCTAATAATATTAGTAGCCACTATTACTGGACACGTGTGTACTAGGCACTATACTTGGCATTTTGTGTACACTGCAGGAGAGCCTGTTTAGCTGACCTCTGCTTAACCAACTCGTCAGGTTAACCGTGTTCTGCAGGCCCTCCGCGAACGGTACCAACCAATGCTTGTGGCTGACAGTACCCACTGCTAACTTCTGCTCCACTAGTTCTCATAGGCTTACCAAGCATCAGCTTATGACAGCTGTACTTGTTACTGTAACTGTGAAATTTAAATATTATAGAAACTGATGAAATAGGTGTATACAAAGAAAGGAAGTTGTTTCTGTGAAAGCAAAATTGAATATTTTGGAAGGATTCAACAATGGGAAGCTGCTAAAAATAGCTGCTGTCCAATTAGGATTCGTGTGGACAGAAGTTTGGAAACAGTCTTAATAATCTGGAATGATTTACTGGAATTGGGATGATCTTACAGGAAGTGATTTTACACGCATCTTCCCAGAAGCTTTTTTTTTTTTTTTAAAGATTTATTTATTGATTGATTGCTATGTTGGGTTTTCGTTTCTGTGCGAGGGCTTTCTCTAGTTGCAGCAAGCGGGGGCCACTCTTCATCGCGGTGCGCGGGCCTCTCACTATCACGGCCTCTCTTGTTGCGGAGCACAGGCTCCAGACGCGCAGGCTCAGTAGTTGTGGCTCACGGGCCTAGTTGCCCCGCGGCATGTGGGATCTTCCCAGACCAGGGCTCGAACCCGTGTCCCCTGCATTAGCAGGCAGATTCTCAACCACTGCGCCACCAGGGAAGCCTCATCCCAGAAGCTTTTAAAGTCTCACTACATTGACAGAAACCAAAACTAGAACTCATAGATGAAGTATTATGCATGTGGCTTGTGCAAGAGAGACATATCAAAAAATGCCCACTAGAGGATCCATGTTCAAAGAAAAGGCCATGGCCCTACATTAAAGATTGGGAAATTCTATATTTTAAGGTAAAATATTGGATTACGTATCATTTTTTATAATTCACTGCTTTAACCAACTTCTTCCGTAAGCTCTCTAAAATCCAGTCCCAATCTCTCAAATAAGAGGTCTTTTCTGTACTTCACTTAACCTTTACAATCATCTTGAGAGGTAGGTTTACTTACGCCCATTTTAGAGGAGAAACTGGGGCTTAGAGTAATATAAACAACTCACCCAAAGTAAAATAGCTAGTAGTGGCAGAGCGGAGTTCCAGACTCCAAAATCTATACTTTCCATCACTGTGCTCTAAGCCTATATCCAGCTCCTAGACGGTGTCCTGCGTGCTGACCAGGTAAGGACACACGGCAGAGACACTTCAGTTTGAAGCATCCATACCTTCCCTTCAGTCCCCTCCCATCTAAAGCTCTTAATACAGTGATCTTAATATAATGATCTATAATCCATCTATTGATCGTAGATGGATTGACATAGTTTGCGAAAAGAAAAAACGGCTTCGTCAACATTGCCTAGTACATTTTTACAAAGAGAACGTCAGCTCTCTGATACAACGACCTGAGTGACATTCCAGAAGGGACTGGGGAACCCAAGTGGACCTTAGCCTCTTCCCGCCGCAGCCCGGGACGCCCCAGCCAGCAGCCGGCCCTTACCTGCGGCAGTCACGTGGTGAAGAAGCGCGGTTTCGCCGAAGCTCAGGTCCCGGGCGGCGCGGAGAGCGGCTGTTCCCGGGGGAGCAGCCCGATGGGGTGAGTCGGCTCAATTTTCCCAGCCCTGAGTTCCTAACATAGAAGAAGGGAAATGAGAAGGTGAAGCAGGGTCTGTTGAGGATAACGGGTCAGCGCAGAGTGTTGGAAAGAGAGACTCATACGAGGGGAAAAAAAAAAAAAAAATCGAAGTTTAGATGGAATTGAAGTGGGGGAGGGAACTGTCCTCTGATACCCACAAGGTTGTTCTAGATGGGAATAAGCATCCCTTAGTGCCCTCTACTGCGCCAAACTGTGCTGAGGTGTTTTTCCTCCTTTCCTATGCTGTGTTTGCCCTCATTCCGAGTCCCACCCACAGTTTCTAAAGAAAAGACTGCAATTCTAGGGTCCTGCCCCTGCACCGAATGAAAGGGCTCTGCCCAGCACCGTTCCCCGTGAGACCACTAGATGGCGGCATCACTCAATGGACCGGTTCCAGGCAGCCTCCGTACCCAGAAGCCGCTGCAGCGCTTCCCTCCCTAATCCCTGTTGGATCAGCTTTTAATCTCAGGACAGGACACTGTGCTCCAGGCCAAGTAGCTTCATTGTGACTGATTGGTGTACCACCAGCCAAAGCTTTAACCGTTGAAGCCCCTTGCAGCCCAACAAACACCACAGGACCTGAAACGACTGATTTAAACTCTCAACAATTTAAATGATTTATTGGGAAAACCAAACCAAAAAAACCTGGGTACTTGCAGATTTGGGGAGCTTCCTTCCCCCCATCCTTCCCTGGACTCTCCATCCAAGTGCGAGAATCTATTTATCAATAATTATTTATTGTCTGGCTCTGTGTTGGGTGACGTAGGCAATGTGTCCTAAAAGGAAAAAGTTATATTTTCAAAGCTCTAGGAGCTTATTGTTATGCGAATAGGTAATGTTCATTGAATATTTCTATGTGCCAAACATTGGGGTAAATACTGCATAGACTATCTTGTTTGATTCTTATGTTAGTACTCTTATTATGATCCTCATTTTCATAATGGGGAAATTGAGGCACAGAAATGACCTTGCCCAAGGCCACACAGTTAATTAGTGGCAGAGTTAGAATTCACCCACAGGCAGGCTTATGTCAGAGCCTAGACCCTTAGCCACAATGCTAGGCAGTGGGCAAGTTTGGGAAATCTAACTAGGAGTCAGATGGGCAAATATAAACCAGAGAAGTACATCAGAGTGGAAGGTTGGAAGAAAAAAGCAGAGGGATAGAAAACCAATGCCCTGAGAAAATAAGAATGAGGCCAAAACAAAACCCTCTTTGGGTGCACAAGGGCACCCAGGTGACTACTGAGAATGCAATTTCAACAAAGAAGCCAGACTGCAGAGCTCAGGGGCTATGTGGAAAGAGGAAATGGAGGCATCTTGCTGCAAAAGGAAGGCAATAAATAGACTAGAAGGGACAGCAAGGTCAAGAAAGGCATTTCGGTTTTGTTGTGTGATTTTAAAATAGAATAAAGCTTGGGCATGTTTGAAAACAGTTGCAAGGGAGCCCTAAGAGGTGGGTAATGCAAGCAGTGAAAAGCGAAATAGGAAGAGCTGAAGGGAGGGATCAAGGGGACAGGGGACAGGGTTAGCTCTGGGGAGGAGGGAGAGAGATGCTTCCTCTTTTTATCTGAAACTGGGAGACAACCTCAGAGATGGAGATCCATCAGCGTGAAAATGAGAAGGATGGGCAAGTTCAGTTCATCCAAATCAGCCTCCAGCTTCTCAGTAAGACCAGAGTTGGGTTATCTGCCAGGAGTGAGAATAAGACTGGGGAGGTCATATCCTTGCATTGAACTAATCCGTGTAGTGCTTAGGATGACCAAAAAGCAGATAAAATTAAACCAGGCCACAGAAGCAGCTGGAGAAATAAAATCTGTGCTGCAAGTATAAGGATTCTCTGCCAAGTCTCACTGGTGACTTAGGACTGAAATCCCCCCCACACACACCATGGACAGAAATACAACAGATAGACTCTTAATAACCCCTCGTGTCTAAAGTTTCTTTGTGTTCAGGTGTTGAGACATTTTACAGAGAAATAATGTCTTCCTCACTTGCCAAATGGGAAAACAAAAGGGCAGACAAGTTTTCCTTGTTGGCTTAAGATCACAGAGAAAATCAGGGCACAACCAGAATTGGTACCCAAGAGACTTACTGATCCAAATTCAGCTCTATTAAACACTTCCCACAAAGGACACAGCTAACAGCCCCAAAGAGTCCCAGACACAGCACAAACTTGGGAAGCATCCGGACCAGGACATGATGCCAAAAGAACAAAGGTCCTCCTAACATGGCCTTAGGACACAGCACAGTTCTTCTGGGAATGAGAGGGGAAGTCTCTCTGATAATTCGATTGCAACAGATTGATGGGCTGATGACATGATGTCCTTCACATACCATAATTATTTAATTTTATTGTTTAACAACTCGGTTTTCACTCTCAATTAATATTTTCTTATTGTCAGAAGTGCAGGGCCTGATGCCACTGGAAAAAATCAAAAGAGGGTAATTATTGAGTCTGCATTATTGATGAAAAGGGCAACAGGCAGAATTAATCAATCAGCAATTCACTTTTGATTTAGACTTGGGAAGTGAAGACAAATGACGGCAGCAATCAACATAGCTTGATCTCTAGTGTCAGGATTTTCAGAAGCCCCTCCTTGTGCATAGTCTCATCAGGAAACTCTGTTAAAAGGAATGGTTTTTAATTTCTTCCCTCTCATCTTCTTTCAGGAACTACCCCCAGGTCAGGCCAAACTCTGTCTTGATTTTCACTCCTAAAAAGAAATCAGATTGGCTGTCTGCTGAACCACTAATTGGGAATGCCAACTTCTCATTCATTCATTCCTTGTTCTTCAAATGCTTATGGAGATCCTACTTTCAACAAGGCAGAGCACGCATATCAGGTGGCACTGTGCCCTCTGGAGACCACTGGGAACGCAGGTGAGATATGGTCTCGGTAAGGGCCATAGAGAGGAGGTGACGAAGAGCAGTCCCTCAGGATATCCTTCGTAAAAGAAGGTGCATGAGCACCTGGGCTTACTGGTTTAGCAGGGAGAGGCAGAGAAGAAAGGCAAAGGCGTTCCGGGAGACAGGAGGAGCACGGGCGCGGGGCCCCAGATGGAGGACCCTGGATGAGCCAGGGAACCTCGTGCTCCCCAGACTCTTCCACGAGCCCCCAGCACTGATGGGAACCCAGAGCTGCCCGTGGCAGGTGGACATCCCTTGGGAAGCTCTTCTCAAATGTCACCCGCCCCCCCGCCCCCCGTTTGCTTCCCACTCTACTACATATCTGGTTTATTTTAATATAAAAGCAATAGTCTTTTTGCTTCAAATCTTTGAGTATAGTAGATGCCACAGGGAGAAGCGCCGGCTTCATCCCTCTTCTTCAAATACCCTCAAGGCACAGAGAAGCAGGAGCCTATGAAGTCTCTCCAGTTCTACAAACTATGAACAGAAAGCCGCTCTCAGCCGTTTCCTTATCCAGCCCACCGTCCAGCTGTCCTGCCTTCTGTTTTCCTGATTATATTACTTGGCAGTCTTTATTAGTACCGGGATGCGAGAATATATTCAAACTCTTCTGTAAATAGCCTGCAATGATCTCTGAAAATGCTTCGCTACTCACTTGACCCAGGAAGCTGACAGAATCATGCAAATCGAGAGGTTCAAATCTCCATGTTCACTGCCCAAACCACCAAAGTGTGCATATCTAAAAAAACCACCAAGTCTCTGAAAGATGTCACTTTGCAGAAGCAATGTGTGCCCCTCCATCGTCACGATGGCGGAATGCCCAGGACAAACGGTGGGGCTGGCACAGCATTGGTGGCCCCTAAAGAGTGCTGAGTGTTTCCTGCAAATGCTTTAACATGCAGAGAGTAATGCTGAACTTAAGTGCTCTGATGTCAGTTCTCTCTGGGCATTGAGCTCATCCAGGTGAACAAAGCCCCAAGATGTGCCTCTGGATTTACAGAGCTCATGGTCCGATTCACCCCTGCGTGAACTCCCTCTGCCACCATCCAGTGAGCCTTACTGAAAAAGGGCAGATTGTTGCACAGAAAAAAAGATATCCCAGAAGAAACTGAAGAAGCAAAAACTTATGGTGCAAGAATAAATTCAGCATTAAACAAATGCAAATAAAAGTAAAAAAAAAAAAAGAAGAAGAAGAAGTTCAAGTTTAAACACCTTTCCTATCTGAGACATTAATTCACACCATCACCAACACCCCTACTTCCAAAAATTAACCATAAACGTATATAAACATTTTCCAGCCCAACTGGTTAAATCTGTAGCAGTTCAACTGTGTTGAACTACAAGGTTTAGTAGAATCGGTTGAATCCAGAACATGTTCTGTGCTGTCTTACCTGAGCTGGGTGATGAGGCTTCTTCCTCAGAACTCATCCTGATAAAAGGCAAAGTGATTACCCCCAGGAACGCCGCTGTCCTTTAAACAAGCTCGGGGCCGGCTGTAAGCTGCATTTTGTCCTTGAAGATGAAACATTAAACAGATCAGAGTTTTATCATGAGAGGGAAATACATAATAACACCTTTTTAGGCTATCTGCCCCTGATAGTTGCTAGAGATTCATTACAGGCCATGCTGTTTTGCAAACTTTGAAGATTCTCATGTTAGTTTCCTATTTCTGCAAGGGCCCAGGGAGAAAGCTACGCGAGCTTCATCCTGGAAGAGAATTGGATCAATAGACAGCACCGTGAGAGGCAGATCAAGCCCATGGACATGACCACGTGTCATCTTGGCCCTGCTTTCAACATCCCCAAGCATTCTCATGCTCTTTGTCACGTTGTACCCCACAATCCTAGGAACGGGGTCATTCTCAGGCCTCTTTGACAAGTAGGGAAACTGAGGGGCAGGCAGAGTGAGCAGGGGACTTGCCCAAAGTCTCAAAGCTGGTTGATGGGGCTGGGCTTCCTCTCCTGCTTTGACCAATCAGAGTCATTGGAGGGTTCGGCCAATCACCTCTACAGGCCATTCTTACTCTCTATGGTCTTCCTTTCTCTCAACCTTGACCTTTCCCCACCTTGGTTTCTTCCCCCCGTCCCTCACCTTCCTTGTCTCCATTTTCAGTTTGCTGTGGACATTGCTTCACACGTTCCTTCCTCCTCAACGAATCGGTCTCAGGATTGCACTTACTTTTCCTTCAATTTTGCGTTTACAGTAGAATCCAATAGAATTCCAGTGACTGACAAGTGTATAGGCATTTTATGACAATGAGAACAACGTCAGGCACAATTTGACCAACAGAACAGTACATCCATGTCCAAAAGTGCCCTATAATGTGTACTGGATTAGAAATCCAGGCTATGATTGGGACAGCTGACTCTTCCTTGAGGGATTGGAGAAAACTACAGTAATAGAGCATTCTTTCATATAGCCCACAACAGATGTATTTCAACAATTCCATCTTTATCCCACAATACCGACCTCCCACCATAGCTCCATCACAGCGTTCCTGCACCTTTCCCAATATTTTTCATTTAATTCCTCCAGGAAAGAATAAAAAGGGGCTTCCCTGGTAATCCAGTCGTTAAAACTACGCTCTGCCACTGAGATTCCACATGCCGCGTGTGCGGTGCAGCCAAAAAAAAAAAGAAAAGAAAAGAGAAAAAGAAGTCAATTTTATCAACATATATTTGTTCAGGAATCAAGTCTGCAGATTTTAGGTGCTCTGGGCCTAGAGCAGCTGCTTCTCTCTCCTACTGGTCTCTGTTCCTTCAAGAGAGTATACGTTAGATCGTCCCCTGAAAGGAAGGGAAAGTAGGTAACAAGCAAATCACCCAATTTTACCCACTAGGAATTTTTTTTTGTAGCTCTTAAGTTTGGGAGGAAACTTGACAATATCTATCAAAAGTCCATGTGCATGTGCCCTTTGACTCAGCAGTTCTGTTGATAGTGGTTCACCCAGGGCGGTGATGATTTTGTGCAAATTAGAAAAAAGAACCCCTTCCTCAAGACATTTTATGTCTATCTGCCAGAAAAGTATCATAATAAGTATTTAAAGTTATGACGTCCACCTGAAACTAACACAACATTGTAAATCAACTCTACTCCAATAAAAACTTTTAAAATATATATATATAAAATATTTTAAAAATAAAGTTATGATGTCTACAAAGCGATTGGTGCCCACACAGATGAGGCACTTTGTGCAGTGTACAACCTATGCAACTGTATACGTTAACCCTGGTTACCTTGTAAATACATATGAAGAATGACATCAGGATATATGTTAAAAGGTGTTCATTGAAATATTATTTGTAATATCAAATAAATTATTGCAATGTCCATCAGCAGGGGACAGTTTAAATAAATTAGGGTACCTTTATACAATGGAATACTAGGGAGCATTATAAAACAAATAGAGTAGATCTATATGTGCTGATATATCAAGGTATATTATTAAGTAAAAAAATCAAGGTTCAGAGGAGACTATATTATAAATCAATGTACGTAAATTTTTAAAAAGAAATATGTGCTGATATAGCCATTTTTTTTTCTAAAAGGGCACTCAAGAAATCATTAACAGGAGTCTCCTAGGAGGAGAGTAATTGGGTGAAGAAGGAAGCTTTTAGTTCAAATGTATACCTTTTTGTGTAGTTTTGAATTTTTCTTACCAGACATATTTATTGCTTTCAATTTAAAAAATCAACAGGGATTATCAGAATAGAAAGTTACAGGTGTTTTTTATTTCATGCACTTTTAAGCATAAAAAAAGTCTAAGACATACTTCTTAATTGCTGTGCACATCCCCCCAAGAGAACACATTAAAAAAAAAGCTGCAGTGTTTTGTTTTGTTTTTTGTAGCAGTGGGGCTGAGGAGGGGAAGGAGGGAGAAGGCTGGCGGAGAAGCAGGAAGGCAGAGCCCTCTGTACATCTTAGGGCATTTTCACCTCTCAATTTGTGCTTCTGAAAACAAATACTAAAGTCATTTATCTGTTAGACAATGAATATATTTAATCATAGATGAAGAGTATCATTAACTCACCTTTTTCTATTAATTCAGTTTTAGTTGGGTGTAAATTCAGTGCTTCCAGAGTTGCCCATTATTTAAAACCCGGGGACCTGGTAGAAAGCTACTAATTGTGTTACTTCACTTTACAGTACGAAGTGGGTGTAAAAGAAGGACATTAGCTGTCTTTCTCCCTTTGATTTTGATCCCTAGAGAAAAGAGAGTTCTAATTTTTCCTTTCTATTTGTTCCTGAATTTAAAACTCTATTAGAATAAAAGTAAAGCTGAATTCATTATTACAAATTTTGTGCTAAGAATTCACTTTCCCAAATGAATGTTTATTTAGGCCACAGATACGTTATTCCTCAAAAAAAAAAAAAAGAGAGAAGGAAAAGAAAGATTGTTCTTGGATGAGCAGAAGTGACATTTAATATAATCAAGTAACATAGCAACCCCAAATCTAACAATAGAGTGACATTTATATTTTTTTAAAAAAGAACTATTTGTATTTCTTTCAAAAAATATTCCCTCCAGGAAGGAATGTAGGAGGAGAGCACACTGAATGTGATAAATTTTATAGAACATTTTTTCTACTTCGGAGTTTTGCATTGTGAATCATGCATTTGTTCCAGTGTTAAGGGTATCAGACCAGTGTTAAGGGTATCAGATCCAGTGTTAAGGGTATCAGACCAAGTTATACACATTCTACACATTGGAAAATAAGTTTTAAATACTGAACTCATTCCAGGGCAAGGTCTTCCCTCCACACATTAATGTAACAAATACTCTTTCTACCTTGCTGAATTTCTGTTTGGAGACTGATTATTTAGAGGCCAGTATTTATTTGCTGACAACATTTGCCTTGGTTGCCCTGACTGTGTCGTTAAACAAATATTTATTCATTCAATAAACATTTATTGAGAGTCTCCTTGGTGCCATGCCCCCAACACGAGGGCATAGGGAATATAAAGATAAATATACAAATAAAAATATCAATACATGATCCCCGCCCTCTGAGAGGTCACAGGCTGGGAGCCTAAGGGCTCTTTTGGATGTTTATTCTGTACAATCAGGGCCAGGACTAATGTAAGGCAAGAGAGACACCTAGGACAAAATTCTAGGAGACGCCCGCTCTCAGGGGTGTGCAAAATGCAGACGGCATTACCTGGCCACCTGGCTGCCTGACCTCCCCACATGGCCTCCTCTTCCTTTCTGCTGCCCTTCTCCCAATTCACTGACACACTCACTGTTATCTCAGTCACCTCGCCCCAAAATGTCTACACTCGGTGTCTATTTTTCATGCCCAGGTTACCCTCCCTGTAACCACCACTTGTTTAACCACTTCTTCCAGGTCTTGTTCAAACCCCACCCTGAAAGTCCTCCCCAGGCCTAACAGCCTGGTCAGTTTCTCCCCATGCACTTGCACTCCTGCAATGGCCTTTATCGCTAGCCAATTTTTGAAAAATAATTCTGATTGTTTTGGAGACACTGCTTTGGGAGAGATCCTTGGTGTTCTCTTTACTTGCTATAAGTAATAAATCCTTCCTTCTCCCGAAAAAAAATTTTTTTTTAATTTTTAAAATCGAAGTATCATTTTTTTTTAAGATTTATTATTTATTTATTTATATTTGCCTGTGGCACATGGGATCTTAGTTCCCTGACCAGGGATCGAACCCACGTCCCCTGCATTGTAAGGCAGATTCTTTACCACTGGACCACAAGGGAAGTCCTGAAGTATCATTTGTTTGTTTGTTTGTTTTGTTGTTTGGTTTTTTGGGTTTTCTTGGGCCACGCCGCAGCTTGCATGATCTAAGTTCCCTGACCAGGGATTGAACCTGGGCCACGGCAGTGAAAGCATGGAGTCCTAACTACTGGACCACCAGAGAATTCCCTAATTGAAGTATAGTTGATTTACAATGTTTCAGGTGTATAGCAAAGTGATTCAGTTGTATGTATGTATGTATGTGTGTGTGTGTGTGTGTGTATAAAATATTCTTTTTCAGATTCTTTTCCATTATAGGTGATTACAAGATTATCACTAGCCAACTTGTATTCAAATTATTACATAGGAACCTATCTCCCTGATCCAGAGTTGGGAGGCTGCGGAAAGCAAGGCCTGTGTTCCAGTCTTTGCAGACCTCACTCCAAACCTGTGGGACCCAGCACAGTGCTTTACACATGTGTGTGTCTTAGTCCATTCAGGCTGCTATAACAAATTACCGCAGACTGGGTGGCTCAACAACAAACATTTATTTCTCACAATTCTGGAGGCAGTGAAGTCCAAGATCAAGGAGCCAGTAGATGTGGTGTCTTGTGAGGGCTAGCTTCCTGGTTTGCAGAGAGCTGTCTTCTTGCTGTGTCCTCACATGGCGGACAGCACAGAGAGAAGCAAGCTCTCTCTCAGCTTTTCTTTATAAGGGCACTAATCTCTTTCCTGAGGGCTGCACTCTCATGACCCAATCACCTCCCAAAGGCCCCGCCTGCAAACACCATCACATTGGGAACTAAGTTTCAGCATATGGATTTGGGAAAGGATGCATATATTCGGTCCATTAGAACAAACTTTTAGCAAATGATTCCTTCATTTATCTGAATCTTTACAACCTTCAGCACATATTTAGTGTTTCTTTTTGCTTTAACAAAAGCAAACATTGGTTTGAGGCATTTGCAACACTTGAGTTTAATTCTACAGAAGCGAGATAGGAACTGTAATTAAGTTAGCTTGCTAAAAAAAATGTGTTTTCTTATTTCCCAGCAGCTAATTAAATGCAGTAAGAGATTAAGTAAATGGACATTTTGCTGAGCACTAATTTCATTTGCATGGGCAGCGTTGTGGGGGAGAGTAAATTGTTCATGACCAACTAGGCTCTCTCTTTATTGTATAAAAGATGGCCACTGGGTGAAGGTCTCCACGGCTACTTTGGGGCTGGCGGGGATAACACCACTATTGAATGGCTCCTAATAGGGAATCACACTGGTGACCCTCCTCAGATTGGGAAGCAACAGCAAGATCTTCTCTTTACTGGTGTTGATAATGTGGTATGGAATAGAATTGGATGCAGCCAATTTTATAAGCAGCGTTCCCTATGTATTTCTAAAACACACCACTCCCTCATTGTTGGAAACACCACACATGCACCACAAATGGCCATCTAAGTGTACAGTTACAGTACTTCTCAAGATGGTGTCCTGGAGGAGTTAGTGGCCTGGGATCCTTAGCATAGCTCTACTAATGGCATTTGCTCTATACAATGACATTTGATCTATCACAATTATTTCAGTATTGATCCCACCTGAGCTTTTGTGAAATCCATCCTGGAATTAACTTAATGGCCAACGCTTGAATCTGCCCAATCACTGGAACTCAAGAGTCACCCTTCCCTCTTCTTGCTGTTTCCTTACAATAAGGACCTGCTGGATGAGATGTTTGTCTTCATGGTGTGACTTGGTAATGCAGAGTAATTTTGCCAAAATAGTTCAGGCAAGCAAATTCAAAATACTGAATGGAAACCCCTTATCTTTTTTGGAAGATCTTAAAGCTCTTTGTTTTTCCTCCCTCCCCCCTGCACATCCAGGCATCACTCCTCTTCTACCTAAAATGTGTAAAAATCAAAATAAGCACCACATGCTGAATGTAGAACAGAACAACGTTTTTCTAGTCCATGACGACTTTACAACTGCAATCAAAATTGGTCTTGTCAACCCGGAATGGTTCCAAATTTGGAAGTCCCAGAGCACATTCAGGAGATGTGCCTTGAAATGTAGCAACATTATAGCCAGAGGGTAAATAAAGGGAAACTCACACTGCTCAGTATATGTGCTTCTGAACTTACATAAGATCAATGAGATTTTTAAATTAGTTAATTGGAAGTTGGTTGTTTGAAAGGAGATAGGAATGAAGAATCATCGATTTTATCTGCTTACACGTTTTGACTTTAGGGCTTCCTAAAAGTATGGAGGTTCCTCAAAAAATTAAAAATATATCTGCCAAACCTATCTATGAAGCAGAAACAGACTCAGAGAACAGACTTGTGCTTGCCAAGGGGGAGGCGGGGTGAAGGAGGGAAGGATTGGGAGTTTGGGATTAGTAGATGCAAACTGTTATATATAGGATGGATAAACAAGATCCTACTGTATAGCACAGGGAACTATATTCAGTATCGTGTGATAAACCATAATGGAAAAGAATATGAAAAAGAATATATATATGTATAACTGAATCACTTTGCTGTAGAAGAAATTTTGCTTCGCAGAAATTAACACATTGTAAATCAACTGTACTTCAATAAAATTTTTAAATAAATAAAATCTTTTTCATAAAGTCCAATTTTCTTTTTTGCAACTTATTTTTCCTCAATAAGTTAACTGTCTATACTTTTCCTATTAATACCTTTCCCACCTATTTGAACCAACATCATTCAATTGTTTTACAAACATTGACAAAGCTCTTATTTTGTGCCTCATTCTGGGAATATAAAGATGGGGAAGGGGGGAGGGGCAAGATGGCGGAAGAGTAAGACGCGGAGATCACCTTCCTCCCCACAGATACATGAGAAATACATCTACACGTGGAACTGCTCCTACAGAACACCCACTGAACGCTGGCAGAAGACGTCAGACCTCCTAAAAGGCAAGAAAATCCCCACGTACTTGGGTAGGGCAAAAGAAAAAAGAAATAACAGAGACAAAAGAATAGGGACGGGACCTGCACCAGTGGGAGGGAGCTGTGAAGGAGGAAAGGTTTCCACACACTAGGAAGCCCCTTCGTGGGCAGAGACTGCGGGTAGCAGAGGGGGGAAGCTTCGGAGCCACGGAGGAGAGCGCAGCCACATTGGTGCGGAGGGCAAAGCGGAGATTCCCGCACAGAGGAGCGGTGCCGACCAGCACTCACCAGCCCGAGAGGCTTGTCTGCTCAGCCGCTGGGGCGGGCGGGGCCTGGGAGCTGGGGCTCGGGCTTCGGTGCTAGCCGGGAGGGAGTCCGGGAAAAAGACTGCAGCTGCCAAAGAGGCAAGAGAGTTTTTCTTGCCTCTTTGTTTCGCGGCGCGCAAGGAGAGGGGATTCAGAGCGCCGCCTAGACGAGCTCCAGAGACGGGCGCGAGCCGCGGCTATCAGCGCGGATCCCACAGCAACAGGGACGCAGAGGGAAAAACGGAGAGATTCCCGCACAGAGGCTCGGCGCCGAGCAGCACTCACCAGCCCGAGAGGTTTGTCTGCTCACCCGCCGGGGCGGGCGGGGGCTGGGAGCTGAGGCGCGGGCTTCGGTCGGATCCCAGGGAGAGGACTGGGGTTGGCTGCGTGAACACAGCCTGAAGGGGCTTGCGCACCACAGCTAGCCGGGAGGGTGCATGAGAAAAAGTCTGCAGCTGCCGAAGAGGCAGGAGACTTTTTCTTGCCTCTTTGTTTCGCGGCGTGCAGGGAGAGGGGATTCAGAGCGCCACTTAAATGAACTCCAGAGACGGGCGCGAGCCGCGGCTATCAGCGCGGACCCCAGAGACGGGCATGAGACGCTGAGGCTGCTGCTGCCGCCACCAAACAGCCTGTGGGCGAGCACAGGTCATTCTCCACACCGCCCCTCCCGGGAGCCTGTGCAGCCCGCCACGGCCAGGCTCCCGTAATCCGGGGACAACTTCCCCGGGAGAACACACGGCGCGCCTCAGGCTGCTGCAACGTCACGCGGCCTCTGCCGCCGCAGGCTCGCCCCGCCTCCTCCGTACCGCTCCCTCCCCCCGGCCTGACTGAGCCAGAGCCCCCGAGGCAGCTGCTCCTTTAACCCCGTCCTGTCTGGGCGGGGAACAGACGCCCTCAGGCGACCTACACGCAGAGGCGGGTCCAAATCCAAAGCTGAACCCCGGGAGCTGTACGAACAAAGAAGAGAAAGGGAAATCTCTCCCAGCAGCCTCAGAAGCAGCGGATTAAAGCTCCACAAACAACTTGATGTGCCTGCATCTGTTGAATACCTGAATAGACAACGAATCATCCCAAATTTAGGAGATGGACTTTGGGAGCAGGATATATTAACTTTTCCCCTTTTCCTTTTTTTTTGTGAGTGTAGATGTGTATGCTTCTGGGTGAGATTTTGTCTGTATAGCTTTGCTCTCACCGTTAGTCCTAGGGTTAGGTCCGTCCGTTGTTTTTTTTTTTTGGCTTAAAAATTTTTTTTTCCCTAATAAATGTTTTCTTAATAATTTTTTCCTTATTTTCTATTTTTAAAAAAAATTTTTAATAAGTTTTTTCATATTTTTTATTTTAAAAAATTAAAAAATTTTTTTTCTAAATAATTTTTTTCTTATTTTTAGTATAAAAAATTAATAAATCTATTTTTAAAAATTAAAAAAAATTTTTTTTCTTAATAAATTTACTCTTAATAATTTTTTTTCTTATTTTTTATTATAATTGCTTTATTTTATTTTATTTTATCCTCTTTTTTTCTTTCTTTCCATTTTTTCTCCCTTTTATTCTGAGCCGTGTGGATGAAAGGCTCTTGGTGCTCCAGCCAGGCATCAGGGCTGTGCCTCTGAGGTGGGAGAGCCAACTTCAGGACACTGGTCCACAAGAGACCTCCCAGCTCCACGTAATACCAAACGGCGAAAATCTCTCACAGATCTCCATCTCAACATCAAGACCCAGCTTCACTCAACGACCAGCAAGCTACAGTGCTGGACACCCTATGCCAAACAACTAGCAAGAGAGGAACACAGCCCCATCCATTAACAGAGAGGCTGCCTAAAATCATAATAAGGCCACAGACACCCCAAAACACACCACCAGACGTGGACGAACCCACCAGAAAGACAACATCCAGCCTCATCCACCAGAACACAGGCACTAGTTCCCTCCACCAGGAAACCTACACAACCCACTGAACCAACCTTAGCCACTGGGGACAGATACCAAAAACAACGGGAACTACGAACCTGCAGCCTGTGAAAAGGAGACCCCAAACACAGTAAGATAAGCAAAATGAGAAGACAGAAAAACACACAGCAGATGAAGGAGCAGGGTCAAAACACACCAGACCTAACAAATGAAGAGGAAATAGGTAGTCTACCTGAAAAAGAATTCAGAATAATGATAGTAAGGATGATCCAAAGTCTTGGAAATAGAATAGACAAAATGCAAGAAACATTTAACAAGGACGTAGAAGAACTAAAGAGGAACCAAGAAACGATGACAAGCACAATAAATGAAATTAAAAATACTCTAGATGGGATCAATAGCAGAATAACTGAGGCAGAAGAACGGATAAGTGACCTGGAAGATAAAATGGTGGAAATAACTACTGCAGACCAGAATAAAGAAAAAAGAATGAAAAGAACTGAGGACAGTCTCAGAGACCTCTGGGACAACATTAAACGCACCAACATTCGAATTATAGGGGTCCCAGAAGAAGAAGAGAAAAAGAAAGGGACTGAGAAAATATTTGAAGAGATTATAGTTGAAAACTTCCCTAATATGGGAAAGGAAATAGTTAATCAAGTCCTGGAAGCACAGAGAGTCCCATACAGGATAAATCCAAGGAGAAACACACCAAGACACATATTAATCAAACTATCAAAAATTAAATATAAAGAAAACATATTAAAAGCAGCAAGGGAAAAACAACAGATAACACACAAGGGCATCCCCATAAGGTTAACAGCTGATCTTTCAGCAGAAACGCTGCAAGCCAGAAGGGAGTGGCAGGATATACTTAAAGTGATGAAGGAGAAAAACCTACAACCAAGATTACTCTACCCAGCAAGGATCTCATTCAGATTTGATGGAGAAATTAAAACCTTTACAGACAAGCAAAAGCTGAGAGAGTTCAGCACCACCAAACCAGCTTTACAACAAATGCTAAAGGAACTTCTCTAGGCAAGAAACACAAGAGAAGGAAAACACCTACAATAACAAACCCAAAACATTTAAGAAAATGGGAATAGGAACATACATATCGATAATTACCTTAAATGTAAATGGATTAAATGCTCCCACCAAAAGACACAGACTGGCTGAATGGATACAAAAACAAGACCCATATATATGCTGTCTACAAGAGACCCACTTCAGACCTAGAGACACATACAGACTGAAAGTGAGGGGATGGAAAAAGATATTCCATGCAAATGGAAATCAAAAGAAAGCTGGAGTAGCAATTCTCATATCAGACAAAATAGACTTTAAAATAAAGACTATTACAAGAGACAAAGACGCACACTATATAATGATCAAGGGATCGATCCAAGAGGAAGGTATAACAATTGTAAATATTTATGCACCCAACATAGGAGCACCTCAATACATAAGGCAAATACTAACAGCCATAAAAGGGGAAATCGACAGTAACACAATCATAGTAGGGGACTTTAACACCCCACTTTCACCAATGGACAGATCATCCAAAATGAAAATAAATAAGGAAACACAAGCTTTAAATGATACATTAAACAAGATGGACTTAATTGATATTTATAGGACATTCCACCCAAAAACAACAGAATACACATTTTTCTCAAGTGCTCATGGAACATTCTCCAGGATAGATCATATCTTGGGTCACAAATCAAGCCTTGGTAAATTTAAAAAAATTGAAATCGTATCAAGTATCTTTTCCGACCACAACGCTATGAGACTAGATATCAATTACAGGAAAAGATCTGTAAAAAATACAAACACATGGAGGCTACACAATACACTACTTAATAACGAAGTGATCACTGAAGAAATCAAAGGGGAAATCAAAAAATACCTAGAAACAAATGACAATGGAGACACGACGATCCAAAACCTATGGGATGCAGCAAAAGCAGTTCTAAGAGGGAAGTTTATAGCAATACAAGCCTACATCAAGAAACAGGAAACATCTCGAATAAACAACCTAACCTTGCACCTAAAGCAATTAGAGAAAGAAGAACAAAAAAACCCCAAAGCTAGCAGAAGGAAAGAAATCATAAAGATCAGATCAGAAATAAATGAAAAAGAAATGAAGGAAACAATAGCAAAAATCAATGAAACTAAAAGCTGGTTCTTTGAGAAGATAAACAAAATTGATAAACCATTAGCCAGACTCATCAAGAGAAAAAAGGAGAAGACTCAAATCAACAGAATTAGAAATGAAAAAGGAGAAGTAACCACTGACACTGCAGAAATACAAACGATCATAAGAGATTACTACAAGCAACTCTATGCTAATAAAATGGACAACCTGGAAGAAATGGACAGATTCTTAGAAATGCACAACCTGCCGAGACTGAACCAGGAAGAAATAGAAAATATGAACAGACCAATCACAAGCACTGAAATTGAAACTGTGATTAAAAATCTTCCAACACACAAAAGCCCAGGACCAGATGGCTTCACAGGCGAATTCTATCAAACATTTAGAGAAGAGCTAACACCTATCCTTCTCAAACTCTTCCAAAATATTGCAGAGGGAGGAACAATCCCCAACTCATTTTACGAGGCCACCATCACCCTGATACCAAAACCAGGCAAAGATGTCACAAAGAAAGAAAACTACAGGCCAATATCACTGATGAACATAGATGCAAAAATCCTCAACAAAATACTAGCAAACAGAATCCAACAGCACATTAAAAGGATCATACACCATGATCAAGTGGGGTTTATTCCAGGAATGCAAGGATTCTTCAATATACGCAAATCAATCAACGTGATACATCATATTAACAAATTGAAGGAGAAAAACCATATGATCATCTCAATAGATGCAGAGAAAGCTTTCGACAAAATTCAACACCCATTTATGATAAAAGTCCTGCAGAAAGTAGGCATAGAGGGAACTTTCCTCAACATAATAAAGGCCGTATATGACAAACCCACAGCCAACATTGTCCTCAATGGTGAAACACTGAAACCATTTCCACTAAGATCAGGAACAAGACAAGGTTGCCCACTCTCACCACTATTATTCAACATAGTTTTGGAAGTGTTAGCCACAGCAATCAGAGACGAAAAAGAAATAAAAGGAATCCAAATCGGAAAAGAAGAAGTAAAGCTGTCACTGTTTGCAGATGACATGATACTATACATAGAGAATCCAAAAGATGCTACCAGAAAACTACTAGAGCTAATCAATGAATTTGGTAAAGTAGCAGGATACAAAATTAATGCACAGAAATCTCTTGCATTCCTGTATACTAATGATGAAAAATCTGAAAGTGAAATTAAGAAAACACTCCCGTTTACCATTGCAACAAAAAGAATAAAATACCTAGGAATAAACCTACCTAAGGAGACAAAAGACCTGTATGCAGAAAATTATAGGACACTGATGAAAGAAATTAAAGATGATACAAATAGATGGAGAGATATACCATGTTCTTGGATTGGAAGAATCAACATTGTGAAAATGACTCTGCTACCCAAAGCAATCTACAGATTCAATGCAATCCCTATCAAACTACCACTGGCATTTTTCACAGAACTAGAACAAAAAATTTCACAATTTGTATGGAAACACAAAAGACCCCGAATAGCCAAAGCAATCTTGAGAACGAAAAATGGAGCTGGAGGAATCAGGCTCCCTGACTTCAGACTATATTACAAAGCTACAGTAATCAAGACAGTTTGGTACTGGCACAAAAACAGAAATATAGATCAATGGAACAGGATAGAAAGCCCAGAGATAAGCCCACGCACATATGGTCACCTTATCTTTGATAAAGGAGGCAAGCATATACAGTGGAGAAAAGACAGCCTCTTCAATAAGTGGTGCTGGGAAAATTGGACAGGTACATGTAAAAGTATGAAATTAGAACACTCCCTGACACCATACACAAAAATAAACTCAAAATGGATTAAAGACCTAAGTGTAAGGCCAGACACTATCAAACTCTTAGAGGAAAACATAGGCAGAACACTCCATGACATAAATCACAGCAAGATCCTTTTTGACCCAGGTCCTAGAGAAATGGAAATAAAAACACAAATAAACAAATGGGACCTAATGAAACTTAAAAGCTTTTGCACAGCAAAGGAAACCATAAACAAGACCAAAAGACAACCCTCAGAATGGGAGAAAATATTTGCAAATGAAGCAACGGACAAAGGATTAATCTCCAAGATTTACAAGCAGCTCATGCAGCTCAATAACAAAAAAACAAACAACCCAATCCAAAAATGGGCAGAAGACCTAAATAGACATTTCTCCAAAGAAGAGATACAGATTGCCAACAGACACATGAAAGAATGCTCAACATCATTAATCATTAGAGAAATGCAAATCAAAACTACAATGAGGTATCATCTCACACCGGTCAGAATGGCCATCATCAAAAAATCTAGAAACAATAAATGCTGGAGAGGGTGTGGAGAAAAGGGAACACTCTTGCACTGTTGGTGGGAATGTAAATGGATACAGCCACTATGGAGAACAGTATGGAGGTTCCTTAAAAAACTAAAAATAGAACTACCATATGACCCAGCAATCCCACTACTGGGCATATACCCTGAGAAAACCATAATTCAGAAAGAGTCATGTACCAAAATATTCATTGCAGCTCTGTTTACAATAGCCAGGACATGGAAGCAACCTAGGTGTCCATCATCGGATGAATGGATAAAGAAGATGTGGCACATATATACAATGGAATATTACTCAGCCATAAAAAGAAATGAAATGGAGGTGTTTGTAATGAGGTGGATGGAGTTAGAGTCTGTCATACAGAGTGAAGTAAGTCAGAAAGAGAAAAACAAATACAGTATGCTAACACATATATATGGAATCTAAGGGAAAAAAAAAAAAAAAAAAGAGGTCATGAAGAACCTAGTGGCAAGATGGGAATAAAGACACAGACCTACTAGAGAATGGACTTGAGGATATGGGGAGGGGGAGGGGTGAGATGTGACAGGGTGAGAGAGTGTCATGGACATATATACACTACCAAATGTAAAATAGATAACTAGTGGGAACCAGCCGCATAGCACAGGGAGATCAGCTCGGTGCTTTGTGACCACCTAGAGGGGTGGGATAGGGAGGGTGGGAGGGAGGGAGATGCAAGAGGGAAGAGATATGGCAACATATGTATATGTGTAACTGATTCACTTTGTTGTAAAGCAGAAGCTAGCACACCATTGTAAAGCAATTATACTTCAATAAAGATGTTTAAAAAAAAATAAAATAAAATAAAATAAAAAAAAAAAAAAAAAAAAAAAGATGGGGAAGAAACCATTTTTTTGTCTACAAGCAGTTTTATAATCTAGGAGAGAGACAGATTTATAAGTCAATAATGTATAAGAAATAGGGTGTCATAGGTGCTACCAGAGAATTATAAAGGTGAAGGGGAGAGAAAGGCAGGAGTGGTCACTTCTTGAGCAGATAGAGTCAGAATTCTAAGAATCTGTGTCATTAACATCAGACAGCTTCTCCAGAACTAGCAGTTTCTGGTTTGAGTGTATCTTCGAGGGACTCGTTCAGATGTGTCTGCCCTTAGTTAATTGCATATGTCATAAACTCTTCAGTTAAAGATTTGTTAGCTGGGGAAAGTCTTTGTGTTTTCAGTGATGACAGGTATATTAGTCATTGCTTATCATGATGATCTCTGGTTTATGGGAAGATAACCAAAGGGGAAATTTAATTTCCCAGTTTCCTTCAGGGTCAATGGGAGATCACTCACTTTTCTGCCTTTTGGCCACATGGCTCCCCTGACACACTTTTGTACACAACACTAGCAGGTAAGCAGGCATCTACTCGTGATCACCAGCTTCTGAATTCACTCCCTCAACTTTTAGCTAAATATGGATGAAATTTAAAATTCAGTGACTTCTTATATCAACTAGTGTTTCCAAACTGCAGATTGTGACTCATTAATAGGTTATGAAATCAATTCAGTGGGTCTTCATCGGCTTTTTAAACAAGAAGTAGAATAGAAAAAAAAACAGAATAGAAAAATCAGAATTCATTTCACCCAGTAAGATAAAAATCGTTTGGTGAAACTTTTATTCCAGTTTTGTGTGTGTGCGTAGTCACAACATAAAATGTATTTCTTACTGTGTCACAGGGAGAAAGTTAAGCCACTGAACTAAATTCTAATCCTCATAAAGACACTTTTTAGCCATCTAGCAAATATTTGTTGAATTGACCGAATTTGTATGTGTGTTTGTGGATTTACTCAACAAATACTAAGTCTGCATGTGTCCGTTTGATACTGACCATTGCAACCCTTCATTTAAATTTTGTAAAAATGAAGGACAAGAGCAGGTTTTCAAAGGTTAATCAGATTCGGTAAATGCTCTTTTTTTAGGGAAAAGTCATTCCATTTACCAGGACTGCTTTATAACCTTTAATCTGGCTTAACCCCCCACCTGCTGTATAAAACAGACCCTAAGGTCTCTAAACGATGTCCAGAAACAGATCGTAGGAAAGTGTGAAGCCCATGGGTCCTTAGCAAACAGAGCCTTCAGATACTTATCTGTCCGCTGCTGGTCCAAACCCCTCCCTCACAGTCAACCCGAGCAGGTGGGCACAAGTGTCCTTGCCCCCAGCATAGAGGTTGTCCCAGGTGCCTGTCCCTAGTGTTCCTTTTTCAGGCCTTGGATGCTGAGTGCCCATCTTTCCTGGCTATGGTGGACCCCACCCCTACCGGCACTGCCACCGGAGGTTTGGCTCTTCCTGGAAGCCACATTCGCACTGTCCCTCAGTGGGCAGAGCCTCTCTGTCCAGGACTATCATGATCCTCAGCGCCCATGAGGGTCACGTGCTGTACCCAGCTTGCCAGATCTGGGCCAAGCTGAAAGGCGCCTGCACCATCCCAACCACTGTTCTGTTCTTCCATCTCCCTGCCTGCGTGGGGCAGATTGTCCTACGAATTCTTAAGTTCTCTGCCTGCGGGTGCACAGTGGGTGGGGGGAGTGCTGGGAGCGGGCTGCGGGGAGAGGAGTTATGGCAGAGGAATCCAGTGAAGAATGCAGTTGGTGACTAAGACTCAGCCTCTGACCACTTGCAGCCTGGTGGAGGGCATGGTACCATGATGGTCCACAGATAACCTGAGCAACCAGGGTATTGGGCAAGACTCTCAGAGATCCCCTCCTCCCTCACCCTCCCTACTCCAAAATAGAGTGCACCACCTGTGCCCCAGTAGCAGGGACCAGGGTTCTAAGGTTTCACAGCTGCCGCCACGACATGTGTGCGAGTGCTTCCTGGAGCAGGGGCTTATCACATCCCCAGTCCCCACCCCTGAAGGTCAGGCACGTTCATATCAACTAAGCTCCAAAGCTTGGGCAACCCTTATGAAAGTTCACCCTGGGTCAGTTAGGCTCTGAACAACATTTGCTGCTTTTCTGAGCTTTCTGAAACTCCCTGGCAAACAGGCAAAGTGTGAATGCTTTCACAGTAAGCAATCAACATTCTGAAAGTCCTCTTTGCCTCTGACCTGAACCCGATCTACCTTATGCTGAAGGTGAGTGGGTTTGCAGGTGTGTCTCAGCCTTGTTCCCAATCAAACGCTTGACTGTAGGCTGGTTCTTCTTCCTCTCTGCCAAGACTTCCCCAGGCCCCGGGACCCCAGGGACGTCTGTTGCCTGCCTCTCATGTGAGGTCATTCCTATCCTGAGTCAGGAAAAGAGCATCCCGGTCAACAGGCAGCCAGGGCTGAACTGTCTTGTCTTACAAATTCTCCCAGCGTCTCGTCATTGTGGACACTCCCTAGTTTGTTCTGTGCAGAGAGTCCAGAACCCTCTAGATTTCTGTGGGGAGCACAGATGTGGCTCCAGCGGGACGGAACACCAAAGCCCGCTACCCAGACAGAATCTGCAATGGGGTCCAGTTTTGTGCCCTTGGTCCCAAATCCAAACATCCCAGCAGCCTTGTCTGTCTCTTAGTACAACCCAGGGTCCCAGCATCCCAAGGAGGACAACTCATGAATGGAGCAACACAAAAATGAAATAAACTCTCTGAAACCCCCTTAAGGAGCTCCTCCTCAGAAACTGAAGAGAAATTCGCTATCATTCCTGTGTGATCTGGAAGATCAGTTACATTCCAGAAGCTTCTTCTAATTAAAAAAAGCCAGCAACCAGCAAGGAGTTTTTAGGCTGTCAGTTGTCTAGTTTTTGGCACTGCAGCAAAATGGCTAAATCTAGATCTGAATCAATTATACCCCAATAAAAGTTTTTTAAAAATTAAAAAAAATAAATACTATACTACTTCTTAAAAAAAAATCTAGATCTGGGATCAAATCCCAGCTTTGACACTTAAAATCACTTAACCCTCTAAGCCTCAGTTTCTCTGTCTATAAAATAGGGATAATTCTACAGCTTACCACATTAGGGTGTTATGAGGATTGATTGAGAGAACCTATCTTTTTTTTTTGGCCTCACAGCACACGGGATCTTAGTTCCTGGACCAGGAATCGAACCTGTGCCCCCTGCAGTGGAAGCACAGAGTTCTAACCACTGGACCCAAGAGAAACTATCTTAAGTATAGAATATAGTATCTGACACATAGGAAACAATAAATGTTAATTATTGTTGTTACAATTATTAGCAATTATGAGAACTGGTAAAAGAGTATGATAAGGTAATTAAGACTAAGACAAATGATAGAGAGATTATAGACCAGGGTCCTTACGTCAAGGTAGAAATTAAATTGATTATATTTCAATGTAACCTACTTGTTTGCTTGTCCACACGACAATGCATTAGAGACACAGCACATAGTACAGTGGAAAGAACATGGACTTCGGAGTCAGACTGTGCTCACATCCCTTTCTTCTACTTCCTGAGAGATTTGGGCAAATTATCTAACCTATCTTAAGTCTCAGTTTACTCATCTACAAAATGGAGTAATAATAATTAACTTGCAGGATTGTGCTGAGGATTTAAAAAGCCTCCTCTCATCCCCAGCTCTCCCAGGCTGGCAGCCCCTCCCATGGGCACAAACAATTCTTACCCTGTGGGAGCCCGTATCACATTGTACCATATTATCTCCCCCACTATAATGTCAACGTCTCGATTGGAGTGAGTCTATTTTGTTTGTCTTTCATTCTCTGGTATTTAGTGAGGTCCTTGGACATAGCTGGTGCCCAGCAAAAGCTTGCCAGCTGACTGAATGAATTACTGAAAATGGCAGAAAAATAGAGTTGATAGGAAAAATGACCCATGTTTATTACCCATATTCCAGGAACAACCTTAGTAGCTATATCATAAGCTAACTGTGTTGTATGCTGAGATTTTCTCACTGTAGTAGATGTAATTTGATTTATGTTTCATCCAAATCTTCATGATAAGTGGTATTATAATGCATCCCACCATATCCCTGTGTCCTCTGGGTTCTTTGTTATCTGACCTTGCTTCTAAGCATTCCTCCGAATGGAAATCTTTTCTTAAATTTCATTACACAAATAACACATGGTCACAAAAAAATCACAAGTCTGGATAAGCTAAACTAAAAACAAACCTAAAACACTCCAAATTCTACCACCAAATAATTATTGTTAACATTTTGGATGTAGCCCTCTGAAATGTTTTTTACACAGCCTTATTGAATTATAATTCTCATATTGTATTAGTTTGCTAGAGCAAGATATGAGTCAGGGTTCTCCGGAGAAACAGAATGGGATGTGTGTGTGTGCATGTGTGTGTATGTGAGAGAGAGAGGAAAAAAAAGAGACAGAGAGAGAGAGATTTATTGATTAATTTTAAGGAATTGTCTCACACGATTGTGGAGATGCAAGTCTGAAATCTGCAGGGTAGGCCAGCAGGCTGGAAACCCAGGGAAGAATTGCAGCCCAAATGCAGTATTCTGGCAGAATTCCTTCTTGCTCAGGGGAGGTCAGTCGTTGTTCTATTAAGGCCTTGATTGATTGGATGAGACTCACCCACATTAGGGAGGGTAAACAGCTTTACTCAAAGTCCATGATTGAAATATTAATCTCATTCAAAAACACTTTCACAGAAAGTCCAAAATAATCTTTGACCAAATATATGAGCACTGGTTGTCCAGCCAAGTTGACACTTAAAAGTAACCATTGCAGGTGGCCATGACAAAATACCACAGAGTGGGTGGCTTAAACAATAGGAATTACTTTCTCACAATTCTGGAGGGTACAAGTCCAAGATTAAGGTGTTGGCAGGGTTGGTTTCTTCTGAGGCCTCTCTCCTTGGCTTATAGATGACCGTCTTCTCCCTGTGTCTCCACATGGTCTTTCCTCTGTGTGTCTGTGTCTTAATCTCCTCTTCTTAAAAAGACACCAGTCATATTCGACTAGGGTTCATCCTAATGACCTTCATTTTAACTGAATTGCCTCTTTAAAGACCCTCTCTCCAAATATAGACACATTCTGAAGTACTGGAGGTTAAGACTTCAACAAATGGATTTTGAGGGGAACATAATTCAGTCTATAACAGTACCATTCTGAAACTGAGCAGGAGTGGGGTCCTCCCAGTACATAAACCTTCTGTGTCCCCTGTTTCTTTTTTTTTTTATTAAATAGTTTTAGTTAGCAATAAATGCTCATTATATAATATTCAAAAAACAGAAGAAAATTAAAAAGACAATAATCGTACCCAGAAACATAGTAGAAAATTTTAACAGCTGTGCAGAAATAGCTTTCTTGGGGACTTCCCTGGTGGTCCAGTGGTTAAGAATCTGCCTTCCAATGCAGAGGACGTGGATTTAATCCCTCGTCGGGGAACTAAGATCCCACATGCCATGGGGCAACTAAGCCTGTGCGCCACGACTACTGAGCCCGCATGCCACAACTAGAGAGCCTGTGTGTCACAACTACAGAGCCCACGTGCTCTGGAGCCCACGAGCCACAACTAGACTGAAGCCTGCATGCCGCAACTAAGACCCAAGGCTGCCAAAAGTAAATAAATAAATAAATGTTAAAAAATCCTTTTTTTGCTTAACTGCTTTTCCTTTGTTTCTGCATTCCCTCACTTTCCTAATTAGTAACTGATGTGTCTTTGGAACTAGGGGAAGGCCTAGGAGACTAAAGCCTTTTTGCTACAAACAAGAAACAGATGGGCTTTTGTACCTGGGAAGGCCCCACAGGGTCTTGCTTGGTTTCACAACCAACACCACAATGAAATATAGAACATTTTTATCACCCCCAAAAGAATTCCCACACCCATTACCAGTCACTTTGCATTTGCCACTCCCAGTTTGAGGAAACTGAGGTCTGGAGATTAGTCCAGGGCTAGAATCCAGCTGAGAAAAACCACAGGGCTTCCTCCAGGGAGGAATTTGAGATACTGATAGACAGTATAACTTGTTCAGTTATACTAATTTTTTTGTGTCAAAATAAGAATTAATATCCCAAGAATTTTTCCATCTGTCAATAAATCCCATGGCTATCCCAACCGTATGACTGTACTGCTAGATATTTGCTTCTTGTACTCTGGTTCATCAGCATGTTACAGCCTTCTACTTATGCATCCTGTTTATTCCCCCTTGGAAGTAGGTACAAAGTGCCCTTCTTAGGGAGTGAAGAGCTATCCAAGTCAAAAGCACTTGCTTTCCCACACACCTAGGGTTTAGCTCATAACATGAATGTCAGCAAAAAACCATGATATTAATTGTTCAGAAGTGCTTCCACAGTATCCCCACGTCGAAAAGACAAACCACTTAGTTTTATTTACATTCTTTAGAAAGGACGTTGGGAAATGCCACAATAAGTTATGTCATGGGTTATACAGTCTTTTGGTTGAAAAATAAAGCACAAGGGAGGGGAATTTCCCTTCTAATTATATATGTTCCTAAGATGCTGGTTTCTTTAGACTTCTTGTTACTTTTACTGACTAAAGTGACTTTAAGCACAGCACTGAGAAGCCATCATAAATTTCAAGCATTATCACTGTGCAGTTTGAAGATGCCCACCCGGTACACTACTGTTTTATAAAACAAATAAAAACAAATAAGTAAAATTATTCTGGGGTGCTGGGGTTTCTATAAAAGAAAGCATGGTAGGAGACAAGTTACAAGAGTTCAAAAACACTGTCATGGTGGGGTGGGGTAGATACTGGGTTGCAAAATAGCGTAATAAACCCAGAATTGCCTATGGTTTAATAGCTGACTACAGCCCGCTGCTAGGGCCAAATTCTTATCAGTGAGAGAGGCTTATAGCCACTTGCTTGGACTTTGCTTTGCTGTGCAAAGATATTCCAGTCCTATAATCTGGGAACTGGCCCAACAGCACTTCTTGAGAATCAAAAGTCAGAGCATGGTCAAAGTTGCTATTATACTCCTGTTTCAGTTCATGCCCCTTCTGGCTTGACAAGCCAGTCCACGCCCATATTTCCAGCTCTTCAGGTCCAAGAATCAAACCAGAAATGTGCACCATCCTCAACGGAGAAAAAGACAGGGAGGCTGCAAATGTACACACCTCTGCCCAGTCGGATACCTCTCTCTCAGTCGAAACAAAGACAGAGATTGTCCATTTTTGAGAGGTAGTCAAAAAAGGATAATCCAGAATTTACATACAGATTATGTTCTTGCTTCTCTATGATGTAATTATCTATTAAGAATAAAATAGGAAGCTACCATTAGCAGCATTAATTGGCTTTCAGATGAACTCATTGAAATAGGGAATCCTGAAAATACAGACAGATTCAGGTCAACAAGGAGAAGCAAGAATTACTAGGACCCATGGTTTCTCCCCCTCAGTTTAGGGAAAAGTCTTCTTTCCCAACTTCCCTAGCTTTGTCTAATGACATCAGCAATTTCTCAGTCACTTAAAATTCCAAAAGAAGCACCTTTGACTCACTCTTCTTTTTTACCTCCCTTATCCCTTTAGTCATCAATTTCTAGGCATTATTTCCTTGAAAAGTCTCACATCCTCCCTTCTTCTGTCCTCAGCCAGGGCAGGTCCTCAGTAACCACAGGCCGATCATCACATCTGACTCTAAGCTCCTCTCCATTCCGTCTGCTTGATACATCCATGCCGGATATCCCTGAAATGCCATCTTCATTGAGTCATTCCTCAGCACAAACGCATCGAGTGGCAGCCCCCTGGCACCTCCAACATCAGTCTGTAATCCCCTACCAGGTTTTTGAAGTCCTTTGTAAATGAGATTCCTCCACTAGACTTTCAACTCCTGGATGGCAAGGCTGGTCTTGATGATCCCCCATTGTAACACAGAGTAGGCAGGGAGTAAATTCACCAAATGAACCAACAACAAACCCTGAAGCCCACGGAGCAGGTCATATCACTCATTTGATTATATTTACTGGAACAGAGAAGTTAATGAGGGGTGTGGATGTTTTGCTTTTGTACAGGTGAGGAAGCACAGGAAGGGCATTTTGACAGGTCAGTGCTTTGCCTGGTCATGTAAGCTCTTGAGATCCTTCTTGAGTGCAGAACAACAAAACACAATTATTTCATGACTACTTATAAACAGTAGTATAGACTCAGAGGAATTGATGTCAAACATTTCTTAAAGTTGACTGCAATATTGTGATTTATAGGAAAAATATATATTTGGTCTTTATCCACAGTTCCTGGCTCACAGCTCCCAAAACCCTCGGAATTTCCTGAACGATAAGAGCAATGGGATATTTGGCTTCTTGTCCTCTGTTCCTGAAAATACTTCAGGGAAGGTGACATTTGGATCCCACCCGAGGGTGGGGCTGGTTGCCAGGAGAACTGATCCCATGTTTAGAGGGTTGGAACTTTCAGTCCCACTCCCCACCTCACATTCCTCATTTCTGGGGAGCATGGAGGGGCTTGAGGTTGAATCCATTGCCTTTAGCCAATGATTTAGTCAATCATGACTATGTAGTGAAGCCTCCATAAACACCCAGAAAGGACAGCTTCTTGGTCCTTTTTGGAGAGTTTTCATGTTGGGGAAGAAGAAGGCTTCTGTGTGCCCTTGAGCCCGGCCCCAAGCACATCAAGGACAGAAGCTCCTTTGTGAGGGACCTCTCCCTATGTATCTCTTCATCTGGCTGTTGATTCATGCCCTTTAATATCCTTTTATAACAAACTGGTAATCTAGCAAGTAAAATGTTTCTCTGAGTTTTGAAAACCGTTCTAGCAAATTAATTGAACCCAAGGAGGGGGTCAGTCAGAAGCACAGGTAACATCCTGGACTTGCTCTTGGCCCCCAAAGTGGAGGGTGGTCTTGTGGGACTGAGCACTTAACCTGTGGAATCTGATTCTATCTCCAGGTAGAGAGTGTCAGACTGAGTTGAATTGTAGGACACACTGCTGGCATCCAAGAGTTGGATGTGGGGAAGCCTCCATGGACACAGGTTGGAATTGGGTCTAGGAATCCTTTTCACCTATTGAACATAATTTGAGGTTATGATAAATACCCTGTCTGACAAAAGCACATTGTTTTGTTTGATCACATACACTCACACACAAGTCAGATACACTATAAATAGAGCCACTTGAAAATATAAAAATAAAAGGACACATAACTGGGGCAGTCACTTGACATTTCTGGACCTCAGATTCCTTATCTGTAAAATGAGGGGGTTGCACAAACTAGATGATCTCTGTGTTCCCTTCAAATTCTGATATTATTTTATTCTGTATTCTAGAAAACCATCCTCTGCTCCTTAAATTAGCAAGTTTATTAGTTTGAGCATTTAGTTTTAAGAGCACACAGGCCAGTAAATTCTCTTATCTCCAGTGTATTTCTGTGGAATCTTCAGAAAGGAGATTTTTATTTTTAGCACCACCATGCTACCAACAGTTACCATCATATCATTTTTTTTTGCTAGTTATTTATTTCTTTATTGCACTTAATCTTGGCAAACCATCTCTGATCTTTGATCTATGAATGAATCAGACCAAGTTTATTCATCGTCGTTTTTCTCATCTTTTTTCTGGCTCTTTTTCTCTCATTGTGAAAGGATTATTTTAAAGAATGTTTTTAATTATAAAATGCCATCTAATGTTGCAGAAACTTTGGAAGCAAGAGAAATTTATTATAATCCTATAATCACCAATTTTTCTGTGTGTTCCTTTCTAGTCCTTCCTTTCTAGAAATTCTTACAAAGCTGTACATTACTCCTGCTTTTCTTAGTTAGCTTTATAGCACAGACTTTTTTCTATTTTAAATTAGTGTTCACAATCATCATTTTTAATGGCTCCATAATATGATGTTGGCTAAATGTACCATAATTACCATCATATCATTTTAACACGACATTTTAAGACCAAAAATTTAATCTCTGGATAAAGGATAATCCTTGTGTTTAATACATTTACTTCATTAAAAAAAAAACTCACTGCAGCCTCTTTATTTTTCTCATTTCACCACAGACTAGTGAAAACTTTGTCACAGACTGATATCTGTTATCATCCTGACATCATTTCTTTTCCTCTATGTGACCTAGGATGTATTAAATCCAGCTTCCCCATCTGCAGCATAAGGATATGAGTAAATCCACCATTTTATCATCCATAAATATAAAATCTAAAATTTCAGCATTGGAAGATATATTAAAATTAAATAGAAGTACTGAAAAGATACATTCCACCCCAATGTTTATAGCTGCACTATTTACAATAGCCAAGATATGGAAGCAACCCAAATGCCCATCAACAGATGAATGGATAAAGATGTGGTATATAGACAATGGAGTACCACTCAGCCATAAAAAGGAATGAAATAATGCCATTTGCAGCAGCATGGATGGACCTGAGAATATTAAGCTTAGTGAAATAAAATACTGCACGATATCACTTATATGTGGAATCTAAACAAAAATACAAATAAATGTATATGCAAAATAGACTCACAGATGTAGGAAAAAATTAGTGGTTACCAAAGGGAAGAGGGAAGGAGGGAGGGGCAAATTAGGGGTATGGGATTAAGAGATACAAACTATTGTGTATAAATAGATAAGCAACAAGGATACAGCACAGGGAATTACAGCCATAATTTTGTAATAGGTTTTAAGAGAGTATAATCTGTAAAAATACTGAATCACTATGCTTACACCTGAAACTAATATGATATTATAAGTCAACAATATTTCAATTAAAAAAAAAAAAGTAAGGGTAATTGGGTCCATCCATCCATCAGAGGATGTTTGCATTCTTTCTGCTACACCACCACCAGTTATCCAAACTGACAGCTGACAAGGGGGAGGTTCTCTGATTCTGAAGGTGAGGATGGAGCCATAACAACACACAACACTTAAAAATGCTTATTTACCATCAGCTTCCTTTTTACAAATCCCACATCTGTGCTTTCTGCACTCTGAAAGGAGACTGAGAAACATGAACGTGGTTAAGAGTATGCATTTGGTATAATACAGATAGAATGCCCCATTTCTACATGTTTAAATTGTCTCCAGTTTTCAAGGCTTAATGCAAATGTCCCCCCCTCCAGGAAGTCTTCCCCACCCCTTCCAGCCAGAAGCAATCTGCCCTTTTTTGAACTCCTCAGTTTTGTTTCACCCTATTTTATTGCACTTTCCAGTTTCTTCCACCTTCCAGCACCAGTATTATGGTAAAGGATGTAAAAAATCTTATTTCTCTACTCAGTTGTAAAGTCCTTGGTGTCAAGAATCAAGTCTTTGGACTTCATGTGTAGCCAGGCACATTTAGCAGAGGATCCTACAGGAGATGGATTCTCAGTAAATTGAGGGAAGAATGAAGCAAGGGAAGAAAAAAAAAAAAAAAAAAGACGTGTGTTACTTAAAGGAGAGGACTTCCTACCTGGAGAAGTCTTTTAAGGGAGTATTCAGGAGAAAGCGAAGAAGCAGAAAAGAAAAGAGAGCTGGGTTAAAAAGCCAGCTGATGAATGAAAGAGATTATGTCTAAACAAACAAGGGGCAGATAGAGGAGGGAGAGGGATGCGTCTGCGAACGTTTTCTTTATGGAAGATGCTTTGCTTCATAGCCTTTCCTTCTTCTCTCTCCTGTTGCATTTCAAGTCCACTTGTTGAATGTGTTTACCTGCTACCGGAAAGAAGTCAGAGCTAGCTGTGTATATGTAATAACTGCAGACAGGCTTGCACTCTAAGAAGGCACGTTAATTCCTTCTCTAGGATATAAGCTCTATCCCTCTGAAGGCAGTCAGCTGACTGACTTAGGAACTTTTCTCCACTGCAAATGAGCAGATTCGTTCCTACAGCGAAATCACTGGAACATCTTATTCAGCCAAATCATTTCTTCTTCGACAAAGCTATGCCAGCTGTCACAGTGCCAGGCTGTTCCTCCCTCACCCAGGACATTGTCTTGATAAAGCAACTTAGCCTGAGTCAGCAGGGTCATGGGGCAGAACCCTCCGTCTTAGATAAGAGGCATATCACCCATATACTGCCTGTCTGACCATCCTTCCCAACTCAGAGCTTATTTTCATTTGATGCTAGCTTTGTTCTAACCATTGAGCCCCATCAGTCCAGGTCTGGCTCCCCACGACTAGACTATCTTCATAGAGCCAGCACCTCAGACTCGAGGGTTCAAAATAGAACACTTAGCCTTTCCACACATCAAGCTTGCTTTTCTTTCTGATTCCTCAACCCTTGATAAACATCTCTCTCCCAGGTCAGGAAGCCTCCAGACCTTTCTACTAAGCAGCCCTTGGGGTTGCTTAGGCTTAGGCTGGCCTGTGGCCGGCCAAACAATACCGACTTGTCACGCCAAATGAAGAAAGAAATGTTATGGAAGAGGCAAAAGGCTTTCAGCCCTCAAGATCTGCAGCTCAGCAGGAACTTGATGGGAAACGTGCTTCTCTTACTCCTGTTATTGTGGGTCCCCCCACGGCCAACAAAGAAGAAAAGAGTTTACTTGAACTGGAAGTAGATTTGGATAATTTGGAATTAGAAGATATTGACACAACAGATAACAACCTGGATGAAGATATTTTGGATGACTGAATAATGCTTCCCATTTACTCAACTAAAGAGATCATTATTATGGACAGGTATGGATCGTCACCCTGACCACAGTGCTTTGGACTCTGAGAAACTCCTTAGATTTTTTTTTTTTTAGCGAATTTTTTTTTTTTTAATTTTTATTTATTTATTTATGGCTGTGTTGGGTCTTCGTTTCTGTGCGAGGGCTTTCTTTAGTTGCGAGGGCTTTCCCTAGTTGCGAGGGCTTTCTCTAGTTGCGAGGGCTTTCTCTAGTTGCGAGGGCTTTCTCAGGTTGTGGCAAGCGAGGGCCACTCTTCATCACAGTGCACGGGCCTCTCACCATCGCGGCCTCTCCCGTTGCGGAGCACAGGCTCCAGACGCCGCAGGCTCAGTAATTGTGACTCATGGGCCCAGCCACT
This sequence comes from Eubalaena glacialis, assembly GCF_028564815.1. Lineage (NCBI taxonomy): Eukaryota > Metazoa > Chordata > Mammalia > Artiodactyla > Balaenidae > Eubalaena > Eubalaena glacialis. The sequence continues at coordinate 24,167,314 of NC_083730.1, read as the reverse complement.
CCGCGGCATGTGGGATCTTCCCAGACCAGGGCACGAACCCGTGTCCCCTTCATTGGCAGGCAGATTCTCAACCACTGCGCCACCAGGGAAGCCCCTCCTTAGATTTTTATATGTAGATATTGTGGTCCACTGAGAGCACAATGCCCTCATATTCGGAGGAGTTTATGTGTAGCATCTAAATCACAATGTTTCCTTGTTAACTAAGACTGCTGTGGGCTTTGACTTTTTTCATACCGTCATTAGACTGTATCTCATAAAATCTTTTGAATTAAAAAAAAAACAAAAACCCTTAACTCTTTCTCTCTTGAGCCTAATTAAATGCCAGGATCTCCATCCATCTTTGCTACAAAGTCCAGAGATGAAGCCAGAGTTCCCTTCCTTATCCAAAAGTTGCCACCAAAGCCAAAATTAAGTCAAAAAACCCCTAATCAAACCTATTGTATAGCACAGGGAACTATACTCAGTATCTTGTAATAACTTACAATGGAAAAGAATCTGAAAAAGAATATAGATAGATAGATATAATATATATATAATTGAATCACTTTACTGTACATCTGAAACTAACACATTATAAATCAACTATATTTCAATAAAAATTAAAAAAAAAAAAAAGATAATGAGGACTAGTCACACCACAAAAAAAAACACCAAACTTAATCACTTTTCCTAGGAAGGGTTTTATAGCCACTCCCATGGCACAGGAAACAGTAGTTCTCTATAAATACACAGTGCATAGTTTACAGTGTTCAAAAGGTCATGGCCTTAGGGGGCTTCCAGACTCTGTTTCCAGAGGCAAAGCCTATCAAAGCTCACTACTCCGCCCCCTCTGGCCGGACCTTCACCCCAAGAGTGGGAAATGCTCACAGAACAGTTGAGCTGCCCGCTATCAAGTAGGTGGTTTGCATTTCTAACACTCTCCTGTTCCTGAGATCTGACCAAAGAATGATCACTTTCCATTTTCTTACTTTTTTTTTTTAACCAACGACGCTTTTTTTTTTTTTTAAATTTATTTTTGGCTGCATTGGGTCTTCGTTGCTGTGCGTGGGCTTTTCTCTAGTTGTGTGACTGGGGGCTACCCTTCATTGCGGTGCACGGGCTTCTCATTGCGGTGGCTTCTCTTGTTGCAGAGCACTGGCTCTAGGCACACGGGCTTCAGTAGTTGTGGTGCGCGGGCTCAGTAGTTGTGGCTCGCAGGCTCTAGAGCGCAGGCTCAGTAGTTGTGGAGCACGGGCTTTGTTGCTCCGCGGCATGTGGATCTTCCCGGACCAGGGCTCAAACCCGTGTCCCGCAGTGGTTAAGACTCCACCTGCATTGGCAGGTGGAGTCTTAACCACTGCGCCACCAGGGAAGCCCTGGTCTTTGTTTTTTAAATAATAATTTGTTTTTGTTAAATAATTTAAAGGCTAAATTATTTAACTTCAAGGTCCTGCAAATCATCTTGTGCCTGTCCCTCTCACCTCATCATCCTGGTATCAATCAAACAGTCCTCTGTCAAAGTATCCTTCTTTGGAGTCATCATACACCCTGAATACTCTTTCTTCCCTTTGCCCATTTTCTGCTCAGCTTCAGGCCTCAGCTTTAATGTCATTTCCCCAGGAAAGCCTTCACTGATTCCTAAGCCAGATTACCTCCCCCTATTAAACACTCTCTGGCACTTTGTGTTTATCTCTTTGGAGAACTTATCTCAATTATAAAATTGTAGGACTCGTTTAATGTCTGTTTCTCCCACTTAGTAGATTGTAAGCTCCATGAAGGCAAGAACTAGGCTTATCTTGCAGCCTTAGTGCCTGGCTTGATAACTGACAGATAGTAGGTCCTTGCTACAGTTTGTTGAATGAATGTTAATTAATGTTTGAATTAAAATTAATGAGTTTTCCTTTACTTTTGTCTCTATATGAGATGATGGATGTTCATTAAACTTACCTTGGTCATCATTTCATGATATATGTAAGTCCAGACATTATGCTGAATACCTTAAACTTGCGCAGTGCTGTATGTCAATTATATCTCAATAAAACTGGAAGAAAAAAATATGATACAATTAAATTAAATGAATGAGCTTCCTCACCCCTATTCCAGATGGGTTAGGTGTGTCTTCTCTGTGTCCTCATTATACATTGTAATGCTCTTTCTATTACTGTACTGACATAATTATCTGCAGATGTGTCTGCTTCCCACCTCTCTTCACTCTGCAGTCCTTCACCTGCCCTGCCACCTCCATCACCTGAACCCACCTTGAGGGTGGGGACAACCAAATGTTTGTTTGAAACCAAGTAGGCACTCAAAAAATGTTTACTGAATGAATGGAGCCTTTTGGGGGGAAAAGAACAGGATCAAAGGTGAAAACTCGGCATAAGACCCAGATCTGTGGGTCATCTCAGTGGGTTACATTTAGGATTGAACCTTGGGGGTCACCCTTCATTATGGAGCTGGAGGAAGAGGAGATGGCAAAGGTGAGGCCAGAGATCCAGAGGAGTCTTTTGCCAGGTACAACAAAAAGAGTTTCAAGAAGGAAGGACAAGTCCATTGGATCAAATTTTGCTGAAAGAATAAGGAAGTTGAGGACTAAAAAAATATGGTTGAATTCTACTAAAAAAGAGGAAGTTTTGCACAGTTTTAAAAAACATTGTGGAGATGGAAGCCAGATTGTATGAAATGAAGAAAGGAACGGTTTCACAGGAGAGAGCAGAGACGTAGGCTATTTGTTGAAAGGGCTTGGCAGCATGGAGGCGAGACCAGCTCCCCTATTTGGACAGAGTAAAATGAGCTCCAGAATGTTCCTTGTCACATTTTCTTCTAACTTCTCCTTTCTCCCCTAATAAGTACAGAATGGGCTGAATTCATGACAGAGAGTTCAATTTCCGTTTTCTCACTGTTGGCAATAATGCTTATTGAATGTTATTTTCACAGTTGGCATGAAATAATATTCTATTCCTTCCCCAAACTTACATAAGGACTACTGCTGCTTTTCATGTCTATTCAGAAAATGTGAATGAAATCTAAAAATGTAAGAATCATTTTTCTTCACAAAAGGCGCTAAAATACATTTTTCTACCAAGAAAAAAAAATTGAAAATGCTTTTTAAAAAAATCTTCATGGAAGCTTTCAAAAATGTATTCCAGAGCAATTACTCCAAGAGTAAGCATGTCAGGAATAAATTACTTTCTTAATATGTCTAACAATACGTGCCTCTGGCACACGGAGAGACATGAACAAATTCCTCTTAACAAAGAACAGATGATGACTAACAGAAGTTTCCTAAATTACAGACCTTGGAGACTGGGAAATTTGGCCAACTTTCAACTTGAAAGCAACCTCTGCAATACTAGACAGGTAAATCTGCATTCGTGTCATAATTCTGAGTCACAAGACTACAGGAAAGCCCAGGTAACATTGTCCCAAGCAACGCTCAACAAATTAAAGTGGAGTAAAATTTACTGAAAGTCACAAAAGACCTTTTGACAGAGAATGTCTCCACATAACCTTGAAATTGGAGCTCTGACAACAGAAATTGCTACAGGAAACTATTTTCCAATATCGAAAGTTGAACTCGTAAATTGCCAACAGGTAGAACGAGGTTCTTAGCTGAACTCGGACCAAAACAGCCTAGTACAGGGGGGTTCTTAACCATAGGTAGTATCTGAACTTGGACTAAGAAAAATATATTTATTCTCACTAATCTCTACCTGGAATTTAGCATTTTCTTCAATTATGGATGTAGGTAACAAACTGCTACGATTATAGAAACCATGAATTTTCGTATCACCTTCCAGTTGTTGCAGGTACTGTGTAATATCATTTATACTCATCTTTACTAGTTATTAGACCCATCGTTAGATTTTTATTTAATGCAATATAAAGTAGCATATGTATTATTATACCAGAAATTTGAGGTTTAAAATATTTTGATAACTTTATTTCATTATAATTGGATTCTTCAGTTATTCTATGTATTTTATTTTATGCATTTAAAAAAACATTCTGAGGAGTCTGTAGGCTTCACCAGACTGTCAATGGTGTCCATTGCACACAAAAGATTAAGTACCCCGATCTGGTATTTTATGAATAAAGCTTATGGTTCATCATTTCTAATTGCAGGCACAAAGATATGAACAACAGATTCTGTTTGCACCATTTGGTGCCCTAAGTAAGTTAGAATCCAGATATAATTTTTGCAAGGTTGCATTGTTTAGGACTAATCATTTATTCCATGTTGTTCTGTGCAATATAATTTTGGTTCAAGTGTAAGAAAGGAAAGATATTCTACTTCCCTTTGGATGCCTGTTAAAACAGAATGCTCCCTATTAATTGCTGGAGCTGGTGCAGACCCCAGCATGAACCATCAGAATTGAATCAAACCTCCAGGGAAGTCCTGGGGTCCCCCAGACATTCCTAAGATAACCAATGGCCATGGAAATAACATCTAGAATTCCCAGCCCAGGAATGCAGCTTGGTGTAGGAGGTGATTCATTTTGGGAAGCATTTCAGAGTGCTAGTAAGTCTAAGGTCAAAGAGCACTGGGAGGAGAGGCACACCAGGTTTCCTTTGTGGTTAGACCACATCTTGTTGATGTAAAAAATATGAAATATTCAACTTAGTGTCAGAGCTGTTCTAGGGTTCTGATATTCCATGCACCAAGAACTCACCATTTATTGCTCAGTAGGAAAATATATTGGATAATCAAACTCAAGTTATCAATTCAGGTTCTTCTGTAGCTACTCTCTTGGCCAGAGAAATCTTGAACGCTTTATAGAAAAATGTCCCTGTACTGACCCCCAAGAGATAGAATCTCAGGTAGCTTTTCATCCCACATAGTCACAGAGCCATGAAGCCTGCTGGGTCTATTAAGGACCTGTATATAAAATTATGCTCAAGATACCAGGAACACTACTTGGATGGTCAAGGCAAACATTCCTGAGATTTTGTTCCCAGACATTATTCAGAGACTTTACATGTATCCTATTCGGGGCAAACATTCCACTTGGTGCCTAGTTCGTAATTACACATCTGGTGAATTAACAATAAAATTGTACTGCTCAAGATTTAAGCATTACATACTCTCAGTGTGAGAAGGAAAGAATAACTGTTTGCCCTGGCATAGGAACCTTTTGAAGGTATAGAAAGTATCATGGGCTTCTTCTTATTCTGTATCTAGAAATAAAAATGCATTCACAGCAACATGAATTCACAGAATCTAGGACTTCAGGAGTCCTCCGTGCTTCTCAAGTGCTAATTTGTGCGCAACCACTTAAACCTGTTGGATTCTGATGCTGTAGGTCTGGAGTGGGGATCCTGATTTCATTTGTCTAACAAGTTCACAGGTGATACCAATGTTGCTGATCCTGGAGCCCTCCCTTAAGAGCTTATAGATAATGATGGAGCCCGGACTACGATTTAGAATAAGTAACACCAAGCAGCCTCTGACTCAGGAAGATCTTAGGGGCAGTCTTAGCAAGACCAAATCACTTTGGATCACTAAAAGAAAGAGGTTATTTCCACAATGACATGACGTAGTAAATTTTTGCCTTACTCTCTCCAGCATACTTGAAAGTCTTAGAGAAAAATCAAGTGTGATACAATATTATCCATAAACATCAAAATGCTATTTTTCCTTGAGGGGTAAAAGTTCTTCGATTATTAACAAGCCTATGATATTAACCTCTTTGTTCTTCACAAAAATTTCCAGAACTTTCCTTAAAATGTTTTGGTAATGAAGACACTGTTTATTATGCTATTAGTTTACTCTTTCAGACAACCTGCAAAGTTATATTTATTTTAATTATATAAAGAATTGTGAGCACTTTTTTGGAGGTAATTATCATCATTAGCACATCATTGTATTTTGGGAATAATGAAAACATTGTTGTGTCTTAATGATAGTACTTACCTTCACCAAATGTTTTTATGTCTCTCCCCCAGACTAGGCTGACAAGTTTGTTTTTGCAGAGTGTCTAGCACAAATGCCTTTAGATATACTGTTTACTTTCTCTTGTATTTTTAAAGAGTTTACATTTTTAATAACCGTAATTTACTGAGGGATAATTCCCAGCAGCGCAGTCAGCATTCATTATTCATATTTCCTATTCTAAGGCAGATGGAGTTGTGTAAATCTAAACATGTGATTATGACTTCCCTGGTGGTGCAGTGGCTAAGAATCAGCCTGCCAATGCAGGGGACAGGGGTTCGAGCCCTGGTCTGGGAAGATCCCACATGCCGCGGAGCAACTAAGCCCGTGTGCCACAACTACTGAGCCTGCGCTCTAGAGCCTGAGAGCCACAATTACTGAAGCCCGTTTACCTAGAGCCGGTGCTCCGCAACAAGAGAAGCCACTGCAATGAGAAGCTCGCGCACCGCAACGAAAAGTAGCCCCCCACTCGCTGCAACTAAAGCCCGCGCACAGCAACGAAGACCCGATGCAGCCAAAAATAAATTAATTAATTAAAAAAAATAAACATGTGATTAGCACAGTCTGCTTTTGCGATAGATGATGTGCCAACCTAAAACCAATGATCCTGCTCACGTATATTCTCATTACAAAGAGAATGACCTTCCATAATTCTCTGAAACCTCAATAATATGGTTTTCCCTTAAGAAAACACATTGTGGTGTTTGGATGAAATCAAGCTGCTCTAGGGAATTACCTGGCGGTCCAGTGGTTAGGATTTGGTGCTTTCACTGCCAGGGGCCGGGTTCAATCCCTGGTTTGGGGAACTAAGATCCCGCAAGTAAACAAACAAACAAAGAAACAAAAAACAAAGAAAGAAATCAAGCTGCTCTATTTTCATGGCAATTGATACAAAAGTTTTTCCAAGCATCCTTCTTTGATTTTGAGAAAGTGGGCAAATGTGTACCCATCTCGAGACAACTGGCTACACGCCTCTTTAAACTTTGCCTAATGAGGTTTTCCAGGGAAGTCATGTAGCCAAGTGTGCTGCAGCAACCTGCCCCTTTATAGCTCCTCCCACTTCACAGGTGAACCAGCCAAACCAAAGGCAAACCCAGAGATGGTGGGTGGCCTCAACTCCCAACAGCACAGGACTCACACAGGCTGCTCCACACCCACATGCTTCTCTGTTTGTTCAGTGACCTACCCCAATAAGTATTTCTTCCTCCTAGTTTCCTGTTGATTTGGGCCTTGGCACCTTGTTTTACCAGATCACCTGCCTTGTAATCATCCTTCCAGGAAACGCTTGTGCCTTCTTTCCAGGCTCAGCATTTTTTTGTATTTTCTGCATGGCTATTTTGACAACTGCAGAAGGCCAGGTGAGCTACATTCTGAACAGCCAAGAATGGTCCCCACCTTTTTCTTAGTGGGTCCAGTGGAGGACACCAAGGAGGAAAGCCTAGAAGAAAGGTATTAGATCCATAACAGTTTCCATGGGGAACATTTGCTCCAAAAGAAAGCAATGCACAATGCAAATGGTTTATTTTATATATTTATTGGGGTGGATATAAAATTCATGCAGTAAGGTATGTAAATTACCTCACTCAAACTTGATGAATTTTTACACATGTATACACTTGTATAGCTAGTGTCCAAACTGAGATATAGAATGTTCCCTTGTGTCTCTTTTCAGCCAACCCCCTTAAAGCTAACATTTACTGACTTCTATCATCAAAAATTTCTCCTTAAAAGCTAAGTTCTCATAACTCATCCAATCAGTCATTTCTGTGCTCACAGCACCAAGTAAAATGTCATGATCATTTCTCACTCACAATAAATTTAGCTTTTTAAGTATTGTAATAAACAGCATTTACGTAAAAAATTTTCTGCTTAATCCCAGCAAAATTGAAATTAAGAACTATACATAGTTTTTCCCTAATTTCTTTTGCCATAAGAAGGATTGCACTTTTGGCTCATACAAATGGATGAAGTGCTTGGAGCCAGTTGGGCTTCAGAATTTAGAAACTTTGGGATTTGGGAAAACATTATAAGGAGCATATACTGTATGTTTTATAATATCCTCAGTGGGATCTGGGGTAGTGCCACAGAACATTCTTGTTACTGAAGAGAAACGTGAATATTTACATTATGTTGGAGAAATGAAGACTATAGACAGCCTTGTGACAAATTCTTATTTGTCACCAAATAAATTCTGGCTCCACCAAAATTACAAAATCATGGGGAAAAAAAACCTTTTGGATTCCGGAATTATGGATAAGAGTTAGTGAACTTGTAGGTAATACATTATTTAAGGAACTTAAGTCAAGATTTGCTCTTGTGTTCTTCCACAGAGCTTTCTAGGTGACCCAAGTTTAAGAGGTAATCACTTCTGGGAGTATGTCTCTGTTTGCCAGATGAGATGCTGCCTGATTCATGAATAAAGCCAATTAAATCTTCAAATTTACTCAGTTAAATTTTGTTTTTTAACAGATTGGAGACAGTGATGGGCTCCAAAGTGAATTTCCGACATTTGGGGACAATGAGAAACACAGGTATGGCACCCAAGAACTCTTTGAGTTCATTGTCTTTCTCATCATTTCTGAGGGTTATTGAATGAAAACTTATTTCCTGGTATAGAGGAAACCGGTCAGCAGTTGGGGAGAGAGGCTGCGTGCAGGGGTGCAATGGTCATCCTCAGAAGCTTCTCACCCTAGCAACCTGCCTATCTCTCCCACCATCACACAAAGTCAGCCCTGCACCCATGACCTCTGTCCAATCACATGGACACAGGACGGAGTAGACATGCAAGAGGAGATCTCATGCTTGAATATGCCTGCTCTAGAGCTATATTACAAAATTCATATCTAGTCTATTTCAGGTGATATAATGGTAATGGCAATGAAAATAATCAATAAACAATCCATAATAGGAATAGAAAAGAGTTTTATTTGCGCCAAGCTGAGGACTATAGCCTGGAGACACAGATTCAAGAAGCACTTGAATTGTGTTCTGCCAGACTACAAAATGGGGGAGGCTTATAAAGGCAAAACCCACAAAGTTGATAAGTTGTTTGTCAATAATTAGGATTGGAACTGGCAAGAAGTTAGGGTGCTTATTAAGCAAGGATTGGTTGGGGTTCGAAATGGTGGCAGAGTTACAGGAGAGACGTTGAGACCATAATGTTGCAGCTGGCAGCTGCTAGCAGACATCGTTTCGAGAAAGGCTAGTGGTGTCCTTGAGTCTGATTATAGTTCAGAAAATTCAAGTTCTCAGTAATGCAGGCATGTGTCTGAAAGCATATCCACAATGGCAACTAGGCTCCATTTTGAATGCCTGAACCACAGTTACCCCATTTTGATTTTTTAAATGCATCCTTTTCTTTAATGGTTAAAGCAGATGTGCAATGCATGTTTAATAGGCCTCAAAATAGGCTGTTCTAGTTAGCGTAAGGTTTATGTAAGCCAGAATGACTCTCATACCTCAGTGTGAACATTTCTTCCATCAGTAACAAGAAGAAAATATTTTTTAAAAGCTCTGCATCGTGTTTAGATCTAGAAAATAGTGGAAGCACTTTTGTTTAAATTTATTATAAACTTCTTCAGAAGGGAAATCAAATTATAATTGCCATTGCAAAAACAAAGACTGCTGGGATTTTATATTTTGGAAAACCGAGAGAAGCGGGAAAAGAATTTTAAAATGTTCATTTTGAGTTAACATCTTAACATCCCAACATCTCACCTTACGACGTCATAAATACAATAATGAAATAAAAAAGAAGTAATCACTCCTTTTGAACAACTACAATGCTTTGAGCTTATTCTTTATATATTGCCTTTATATTTTTTATAATGAAATGTTCAATTATACACAAAAGTAGAGAATATAGTATAATAATCCTAAAAGACAGCACCTAGCCTTAACAAATAGTGGCATTTTGCCAATCTTGTTTCATCTATCCCTATGTTTCTCCCTAATGTAAAGCAAACTCAAGACGTCATGATTATGTCATTTCATCTGTAAATCATACTTAAAAACAAACTTCTTTTTAAATTATACCTATGTGAAAAAAAGCTTTGTCTCCATATTATAAGGTAGACTCCTTGAGGGTAAGCATTTTGTCTTCTTCATCCCTGTTTCCCAGTTAGCTCCTCTCAGTGAAACTTTTATACAAAAAGTAAACCACACTCTGAGGATTGCTTAATCAATACACGGCCTCAGACAGTAGTTCTTAAACTTGAGCGTGTATCTAAATCACCTGGAGGGCTTGTCAAAACACAGATTGCTGGGTCCCAACCATAGAGTTTCTGATTCAGTGGGTGTGGGGTGGGGCCTGAGTATTTGCATGTCTAACAAGTTCCCAGGTGATGATGATGACATGATGATCCAGAACTACACTCTGAGAACTCTTTCATTAGGACAAGGAAGACGTCAACACTCAAAACCTGCCCACTAATTATTGAAACATTAATCATATGTGAGGACTTAGGAGGAATACAGGGAGAAACAATTTTTATAAATCCCTACTTTCATGGAGCTTATACTACATGAAAAGTACTTAAGAAATACAAACATGAGAACTAATAAGAAACACAGGTGCTGGAGTCTCACATCAGAAGATTCTCTATTTGACTTGTATAGTGAAGGCAATATTTTTTTTAAGCACCAAGGTAATTCCAATGTGTATTTACATACTATTACACCAGGAGTCACTGAAGAGATTAGAATTTGTCTTTGAGTCATGAAGGGGATTTTAATAGACAGTTTAAGTGGGGAGAGCCTTCCCACTTTCCAGGTTGGGGTGGGGGGTTCCAGATGCTCTTTCTGGTCTTTCCAAGACATTGAATTGCACATAAAAATACTCAAAAATATTCAGAGCGAGTACAGCATAATTTGCATCTCTCTTCCTCTTATTATTGGTACCCTTGGACGAGTCCAACCTGTAAGTCCTCAGTTTGTAAAATGGGGATAATAATAATACCTACATCATAGTGTTAAGACATTTAACACTTAAAATGTTACATCATTTTAATATATACATAAGGAGCCTTAAAGCAATGCTTAGCAGATAATAAGTGCTCAGTGAATGATAATTATTATTTATTGAACATCACCTACATGCCTGGCAGGGAACCTGAATGAGAATGCTTCATTTGCATTGGTATCCTTTTAACTTTACAAAGCCCTTGCTTATTTTTTGTCACATTTCCTCCTTTCAATGCCCTTTGATACAGGAAGGGGAAGTTGAACTTTGTCCACTTGACGGGAGAAAGATGTTGAGTGATTTTTTCAAGACAGTGTGAGAGATAGTACTAGAATTGAGTATTCGAAAATCCCAAGGTAAGTAAAAAAAAAAAAAAAAGGAAAAAATGGTTGAAGAACTGAGGGATTTGTTCAGATAATTTGCAAACACACCTCCCAACACACATACGTGTTCATAGAGATCTTGATGATCTTCTTCTATCATTCCCAAATTATCCATAAATGGGATGTCTAATCTGTTGATAATCTATATTCCACTTGGAGTTGTATTTCTTGTTCAGCTGTATTTCTAGTCAGGATTGTCAGCTTCTAACTCCATTTACTGAAGAGAACCCTGCATTTTGGAGAGGTTCTTTCATTCTCGCAAGGAAATCCAGAAAGTGGAAAACATAAAACAAGTTTCAACAAAAAAGTCCTCTTCTCCAACACACACATATGCGTACTGGAAGTTAATATAGCAACTAACATGTTCCTTTCATCTCACAGGTACTTGGTGATATATTACATATATTCTGCATCTAAATAATGAAAGCATAGGAAAAAGAACAATGTAATTGATTACATGAATAATCATTAATAGAGACATAAAATCTAAAACCTTCCACAGTTTCTCTGCTGGTTTCTATAAGCAAGGACCACACCAAAAGATACAACTCCTGGGTTAAAGTGGTTGTTACTCTGCAACCAGTGGTGAATTTTCTGTATGACTGAAAACAAATGTGTGGAACGTCACTCCAACACTTTAAACACAGTAATCCTCCTAAGCTTTGAAAAATACTGTGCTCTTCTGAATTTACCTTTTTAGCCTCTATAGGTCCAACATTCTTGCTTGAATTGAGCTATTTCATCTGAAAGTGATGCTATTTTGATTCAGTAATAAAGTGAGACACTAAGATGTCTCATTAGTTTAAATTTAAAAAGCCAAGTGCAATCACATACTACATCCCTAGGTCTCTAGAAGTAATATGTGTATAGACAAATTTCAAGTATAGAATTATTTTTAAATGAATTTAAAGGTCCAATATCTAATATAGTAGGTTAGGGGCACACAAAATCAAAGCAGTATTATTATCATTATTAATGCAGTAGTAAAATAGTAACTTTAGATCTGACATCCTCGATTTGACCTAATGGGAATTTGAGCTATTCTAAAGAAAGAAGTATAAATTAAGATAATATGACAGGAACCAAGATTTTTGTGCATTTTAACAGTAACTGTTAGAAGTTATTGTTAGCCCAAACAACAGAAAACCCTATTTGAGGTGATTTATACAAACAGAGGCTTATTTCACAAAACAGGAAATACAGGCATAGGAATCAAGGCTGAACGTAGCTCAGTAATACTATTGGGGACCCTGGTTTTTCCATCCTGCCAACACACTTAGAGTGTAGGCCTTCAATCTCTTGCTTGTCATCTTAAGGTCCGATGATGGGTGCCAGGCTTCCAAACATTTCTAGTGAGGAGAAGTGGGATGAAGCAAAAGGTACATGCCAGTTGAGTCTTTTGTAAAAAGCCTTTCCTTTTTTAAAAAAGCCTTTTCAGAAGTCCCACCCAACAGCTTCCATGTATGTGACTCCAACAGGGTCCTTGCCCAACTGAAATATAAAGCAAGCCACAAATGGGAGCTACATATGTAATTTTAAGTTTTATAGTAGTTGTGTTAAAAAAATAAAGAGGTGAAATTAATTTTAATAATATATTTCATTTAACCCCAAATATCCAAACTATTATTTCAACATGTGATCAATATTTTAAAAATTGAGATATTTCATCTTTTTTTTTTTTGCACTGTTCTGGAACTCAGTGTGTATCTTAATTTAGACTAGCCATATTTCAAGTGCTCCATAGCCACATATCACTGTACTGGATAGGAAGCCTCAGACCAATCACCTAAGCGACTAAGGAGAAGTGCATTGGGGCGGACCAGCGAAACAGCCCTGTGTGCCTCTTTGACATTAACATATATTTCACTTAATAAGGAATGAACTGACCTCGATTTAACCAAAAAAATCCCATCCATGATAGCTCTCTACAACCCTTCAACCTGGGATTATTCTACTGTAGGACAAACTATCTTTCAAAGACAAAATAATTTTACGTCTACTAATGAAGCATTTATAATGACACTTCTAATTTTTAAATTTTCTGTCATTCAGCTTGCGGCATCTTGACAATTTCTGGCAAGCAGGGTTATTTTAGGTCATGCTTGTTTATAGTCTCTCTTTCCCAGCGGTGGTTACTAGAGCAGCCATACCTATCATTTATGCTCCAACTACTGTTTCCCCAATATGCCCCACCCTTCCATGCTTAGAGTGACATGGCTACTCCAAATTTTACATAATTGTCAATGAGTTTAGGAGGAGAGGGAATTCACTTTTTTCTACTTCTGCTCAATTTTCTCTATCCTACATCTCCACCGCTTTTAATTTTCTCATTCAATCTGCCTTGCCTCTTTATCCTTTACATCTTTAGTTAAAAACTATTATTACTATACTTTAAAAGCACACAAACTCGATTACAGTAAAGAATTTTTGGTGATAACATTTTCCGAAATAAGAATGAAGAAATATCCTCCAATATCACAACCGTGGGTGGGTATAGATGTATTAAGGTATGGTCCTGCAGCTTTCAAGATGACAATTTAGGGTTCCAGTGCTTTTCTGAGAGGGAACATTGAATTTATGGTGACTGTGATTGTAGGGATCATTAGTAAATTCCCTGCAGGCCAAAAAGTGTGTCAGCAACCGTGGAGAGTAGCAAAGAATTCGGCAGAAGAGCAACTCTTAGACAAACAAAAATTGCTCAGAAACATAAAGCGTTCCTCAAGTGCGGAGGCTTCGCATTTCCTGGGTCCTCCCTCTTCTGCTTCTCCATTCTCCTGGCGTGTATCCCGCTCTTAAATCTCTCCTATCCTCTCCCTGCCTCCACTGGCTGTCCAGAACCGACCCAGACTCACAGCCTTCCTCTCTTCTCGGGATCGGAGACTGGTACCCGTCGACACGCCCCGCCCCACCCCACCCTATTCCCGGCCTCGCCCGCGCCTGCGCAGAGCCTCTAATCGCGCGAACGCGCAGCCATCAGCGCCCCCCAACCATACCGCCAGCCGCGGGAATGCGAAGTCGGCTCTAGCCAGCCCCAGGTCTTTTCGTGGGGCGGTGGTTATCGTCTTTATATCCGGACTCCTCCCACCCTACACGACCCCTCTCTCACTCTTTGGGGTCGGGCCCTTAAGGGCATGCACCTGGCCCCAAATGGTAACCTCTAGCCACCAGACAGAGGAAGGTGCTTCGAGGCTGGAACGCGGGTGCGCCGGTCGCGAAACCTCAAAGCGGAGCCCCGCCCCTCAAGGCTGGCTTCCTGCCTCCGTATTGGTCTGCGCGCCCATCAGTCTCCCCCCATGGGGCCGCGCCGGTGGTACTCCCTGTTCCCTCTTCTCGGTACGCGGATTTACTGCTTGCCTCGGCTAGTATCCAGTCGACCCAGCTAGTCCGATCTTGACCTGGAGCCGGCTCCGGAAAGCCTCGAGAAGGGGAGGGCCGAACTCGGCCGGAGCTGAGCATCGTCCGGGTGGGCTGCGAGGCCGCAGCCTCTCCGCCGGCAGCACCACCTGTCGCCTGGCTAGACGTCGGGTAAGGCTCCGCACGGCTCGCAGCTGCGGGCGGCCTGCCGCGGCGGGGCCCGGGCGGGAGTTCCGGGATGGGAGCGGGCGCCGGCCTCCTCACCCCGGCCCGGGGAGCCGAGCGCGGACCCGCCGCCGGCCTCCGCGCGTGCGGCGCACAAGGTCCCAGCTTGGCGGATGGGAGGGCGGGGTAAAGGGAAGGGGTTCGTCGAGTCCTTGCTGAGAGCGTGGGGAATGGTGGGGTCTCGGCACCCCCTGTTTGACCGTGGGCGGCTCTTCCCTGGCGCACGGTTTGGGGACGCGACTTCCCGGCCGAGACTCGCTCGTCCCAGGTCGCCCCGCCTTCCCGACCTGGAGTAAGGCCCTGCGGCTTCCTTAACAGGAGCATCTCTTCTACCCTTTACTCCCGCGCCCCTTAAAGACCGATTTTGTGGCTCCAAATCCCTTTATCGAATAGTTCTCTTTTTCTGCAGGGATGAATTAATGGCAGGAGTTAGGCATTTTGTTTGTGTGTTGTGATTGTTCCTTGCTTTAATGGAAGTTTGTTGCAGGCTAGAAAGTTCTAAGATTGGAACGGTTCTGTCCATTCACGTGAAATGACATCTGTGGACCAGGCTTGGCAGGTGTTTCTTTGACGCTGGTGATATCCATTTTTGCTTGTGTGGTGTTACATTGAGGTCCCGGATTTGACTTTCTTGGTTCCAAAGATAATTCTAGAAAATTTCCGTTGCCGTTTAGTGAGAAGAAGCTTAATCAAAATAACAGATCTCAACAGAAGTGCTTCCTTACAAAACGTGTTATCGCGTATCTGTTTGATTTACCTTCTTAATGTTTGTGGCAGTCACTTGAAAACAAAACAGTTGATAGCACTGTTATTTCTTTTAGTGTTGCAACTGATAACATGGAAGCACGTATTAATTGTTAATCATTGTTAATCAGGAGCCGAGCGCTGTTTTCTGCAAGAATTATCTCAAAATAATGCCCTGAGGTTGGTACTCTTTATTATCTCCAGGTTACAAATGAAAATTAGAAAGGCTAAGTAACTTACCCAAGGTCACAGGTTTTACGTGGCAAAGCCTGGATTCGAACTCAGGCAATCTAACTTAATAGCTCCAGCCTCCTCTTAAGCTTGTATGCTCCTTAAGCATTGTTCATGCTGTAAAGCTAAGTGCAGTGTTGTGCTCCTAAGTTTTGATCTTTAGTTGCCAAGCATTCTGGAAATTAGAGAAGAAACAGTCATTTCCTTACACCCCCCCCCCCACATACACAGCTGTGTGTGTGCGCGTGTGTGTATACATATATATATACACACACTATAGTAGTTACGCAAATGATAGGTAAATATATATTGTGTAACTACTATAACTAGTTGAGTTATGTTACATGGTTTGCAGAAATAAAGGAAAAATGTTTAGTGTTATCTTCTAATAGTGGACCTTTAAATAATCAACTTTGAGCACTGATTTATAATCTGTTATCTGATTCTTTTATGGTAGCTATAAAGACTTAATTAAAAGTTAGGCATAGAGGCTAGAAATGCTGATATACCTTTACCATATGTTAAAAGGAAATGTTGGGCTACACTTTTGTAGAAGTTTTGCATTCTCTTGAGAATTAAAACTTACTCTTGCTCGATAGTTATTCCTGAGAAAGAACCGCTTACAGGTTTCACTCTTAGAAGGTGTTTATGTATAATGTTTTTGTTTTTTAATAAATTTGTTATGAAAATGCATTAAAAATTCATAAAGAAAAAACCCATTTACCATTTGAGAATTTCTTTTGTAAATTAACTCTTACCGTAATGCTGTTTGTGCATAAATTGTATTTAATTTCATATAAAAAAGTAAGCTATTCTGAACTACATTACATTTTATATTAAGTTAAACTAAAATTAATTATTATTTATATTGGTGAATTTGAGACCAACTTAACCATATTTTAAAACATAAATAACTATGGACACCAAGGGGGGAAAGCCGCAGGGGGGTGGGGATGGTGGTGTGATGAATTGGGCGGTTGGGATTGACATGTATACACTGATGTGTATAAAATTGATGACTAATAAGAACCTGCTGTATAAAAAAATAAAATTAAATTAAAAAAACAGTTAAAAATAACAAATAACACTAAAATGTATAGTTGTTTACTGAGGATCAATATTAGAGAACAAAATTCATACTAAATATCAAAATTACTCCACATTTGATTTAATAAAACAGTAACCATTTTATTAAAAGTTAATTATTTTATTTGAAAGTCACCACTTTGATTATATGGCTGCATATTGTACCTGCCTTGATCAATATGTACAAATTTCAAAAGTTATGAAAAATATATTGATTATGTAGATATTGTTTAGGATGACATTTGGTATTTGCCTGGATCTGTATGTCATCCAGATTCTCATTCTTGACCTAGAGATTTAATTTGAAATAGTTTAAATAAATGTTAACCATGATTTTCCTCATAGCCTCTTTTTAAACAAAAAACTTTTTTTTGAAGTATAGTTAATATACAAACCTCATAGCCTCTTTTTTTTTTTTTAAGTTATTTTTTTGGCTGTGTTGGGTCTTCATTGCTGTGTGCGGGCTTTCTCTAGTTGCGGTGAGTGGAGGCTACTTTTCGTTGCAGTGCGCGGGCTTCTCATTGCGGTGGCTTCTCTTGTTGTGGAGCACCGTCTAGGCCCGTGGGCTTCAGTAGTTGTAGCACGCAGGCTCAGTAGTTGTGGCTCGCGGGCTTAGTTGCTCTGCGGCATGTGGGATCTTCCCAGACCAGGGCTCGAACCCGTGTCCCCTGCATTGACAGGCAGATTCTTAACCACTGCGCCACCAGGGAAGCCCCCTCATAGCCTCTTAATATGGATTTTACATTGGAAGATGTTGATGCAGAAACAGGCATTTAGAAAGCATCTTCTGACCTCTTCAGTTTATTACTACTAATAACAATAATGCGTAGATAAATAACATTTATAGAGCACTTAGAGGGCACTGTGATAATTATCTTACGTGGATTATCTAATTTTAATCTTAAAATGGCCCTATTTAGTAGGTCCTGTTGTTTATCATCTCCATTCAAGTGATGAGATAACGACAGTCCAAGGAGATTGAGGCTTAACTCCGACTTACTCAAGATCATGGAGCTAGCAGTGTAGCAGGGGCAAAGCTAGGATTTAAGTCCAGTGGTCTGATTCCAGAGCTTGCCTTTGACCACTCTGCCAGATTGCCTGGATATGGATTTTATTGAATAAACCAAGAGAAGTGGTCGAGCTCTTTATGATGATGATAAAAAAGCTCTAAGGGGTTGATGCTTTGTTTAAATATTATCATTACTACACACAACTGCAAAATAGAGTTTCCCTTCCCCTTCCCTACTTTATTGATAAGAAAAGTGAGACTTAAGTTAGGTGTTCCCAGACCGTTGGACTTCATGGGTAAGTTAAAAAAAGAAAAGTGTGTGTGTAGGGGGGCAATTGGGACCAGACGTAAGATCACCAACTTTTAATTCTGTCAAGGTTATGGACCTTTTTAAAAACTACTACAATTTACCATCCCCATCCTTTCAAAACAAAAAAAAATTTTTTTTACCACCAGAAAGGGAGGAAGATAATTACAACATGAAAACGAAGACAATAAATTTAGTATTATGAAAAACTATACTGAAACCATGCACCTCAGATTGGAACTTGAACCCACGCGGCCGGGACTCAAACCTGGCCAAAACCCAGACTGGGACTTGAACCCACAAGGCCAGGACTCGAACCCAGGGAAAACCCACAGTCTTCCAACTGAGATCACACACCTGGTTTCAGGACTTAAGCTCAGGTTCTTGATGTGTCATCGCAGAAAGAATTCAGTGAGAGACAAAGTGACAGGTAAGAAGTGGGTTTATTTAGAGAGAAACACACTCCGCAAAGAGAGTGTGGGCCATCTCAGAAGGCGAGTGCGGCCTTGGGAGAAATGCACTCCACAAACAGAGCGTGGGCCATCTCAGAAGGTGAGAAAGGCACCAGGGTATGGGGTTGTCAGTGTTTATAGTGGTGGGTAATTTCATAGGCTAATGAGTGGGAGGAGTATTCCAGCTGTTTCGGGAAGGGCCAGGGATTTCCAGGAATTGGGCCACCGCCCACTTTTTGATCCTTATGGTCACCTTAGAACTGTCATGGCACCTGTGGGTTTGTCCTTTAGCTTGCTAATGTGTTACAGTGAGCGTCTACTGAGGCTCGAGGTCTAGTGGAAGTCGACTTGTCCACCATCTTGGACCCATTTGGTTCTAATCCGTTTATGTCATGTCCTTGGGCTATGTCATTCTTTCAAAGGTTGTGCCCTGCCCCCTTGCCTCCTGTTTCAATACTACGTTGTCCTAGTTTTTCTCATTTGGTTAAAGACTAGTGAAAAACGTGTCCCAGACAGACACCAATTCAGAGACCATTTGGGAATGCTTGGGTAACATAACTGATTCCAAACTGGTAATTAGCTGCGTCCAGATTCAGACTGACTGCAGAGCTTGTGCTCACTGTACCTAGTCATGACCTCTCTCTAATTTTGGTCTCTATTACATTGAACTTCTGCTTTCTACCCCCAGCTAGGGGGCCAGGGAGAGTGTTCTCCAGCAGCCAGTGACCTAGCAGTTTCAGTCCCAGTCCAGTTTATAAACACCACCCAGAGAGTAAATTCACTAACCCCCAGGGTAAGGCAGGATGAATGACACACCAGAGGGAGAAACCACAGGCATACCTCAATATCCAGGAAACTCAGGTAAGCAGCTTGAGTTTTCATATTTATTCAAAACGGGAAGCCCCACCTTATTTTGTTTCCTGTTTTTACTTCACTCATTTTTACAGTTCTTCCATCCTGTCTGTATAACATGAGGAGTTAGGTGTGGGTTTTCCCGGGTTTGTCCTGTTGCCTCCAGCTGCTATTAAGCCTGCTGTCTGTCTGTCTCTCTCCTTAGTCCTTGGTTCTATTTTTGGCAGAGATTGGTTTTTCTCCTTAAGTTGTTTTTTAACTTATGCCTACTTGTTTTAAAGACACTATTAAAATTACTTTTATATTTTATTTTACTCTCTATCACTTAGTCATAAAGTAATAATTTGAGTGCTGTAACACTTTACTCTTTAAGTCTTTAATACTTTTCTGCATGTATTCTCTCATTTGATCATTACAGTTACCTATGAGGTAGATTTAAAAGGTAATCTTTATTTTACAGACTAAATTCAGTATTTGATAGAAGCAAAATTTTAGCCAGGAGCAGAAAATAGAAGATTTTATATGTCAGAATGCTGATCTTAAATTAACTACTGAAGGGAAAAACTGTTTCTTCCTACTCACAGACTCAACTCTTCTGGCCACCAAATGTGTTTTTTCCCCACACCCAGGAGTTCTCCAGCTCTAGGCAGACACTGACGGGGTGTGCTACAACTTAATTCTAACACTGTCTCCCTGGAGGTAACTTCGGATCACACAAGTTAGGGACTCAGCCCGGAAAGACTGCCCCCACTTCAGATGCCAGTCGCAAGCCCCAGGTTTTGACCTATCCTTCTTACCAACCAGCTGTAAATCAGGGCTTCCCACAACCCCTTCCTCAGGTTAGATCATTTGCTGTAATGGCTCACAGAACTCAGGGAGACACTTTACTTATATTTACCGGTTTCTTATAAAAGGATACAACTCAGGAACAGATGGAAAAGACACATAGGACTAGGTATTGGGGGTGGGGTCGGGGAGGGCACGGCGCTTCCTTGCCCTCTGCACTTGCCACCCCCCAGCACCAAGATGTGTTCACCAACCTGAAAGCTCATCAACTCTCCTTGTTCAAAAGTTTTTATGGATCTTAATCGCCATCATTCCCACCCCCTTTCCCAGGGGAACTGGAGTGGTACTGAAAGTTCCCACTCTCTAATAATCACTTGGTCTTTCTGGTGACTGAGGTTCTGTAGTGACCTCACCCTAAGTCACCTCATTAGCATAAACTCAGGTCTGATCAAAAGGGGCTGCTTATGAATAACAAAAGATACTCCTGTCACTCAAGAAATTCCAGCAGTTTTTAGGAACTCTGTACAAGAACTGGGGACCAAGACCAAATATATTTCTTATTACACCACAAGTACTAATTGCAAAGTGTATTTTTCTCAGATAGTCTTTGATTTTAAATAAACTAAAAGGTATTCCATACTGTTTTAGATTTTCCTACCTCACCAATATGCTGCAATACTAATCCAGTCTTTTGGTACCAAAGTTTTAATTGTGATAAATAATGCTTTGTCTCCTGGAAGAACCACACAAACATGATCAGGGCTGCACTTTCAATTTCTGTCTTTTCAAAATTTATTTTGAAATACTTTGAAAGATGTGGTTGTATACATCATACTTCTTGGCCCCTTAATACTTCACTGTGTATTTTCAGAAAAGGATACCTCTTACATATGGTTATCGAACTCAGAATATTTAAAATTATACAAGACTTTTATGTAAGTTACAATATATCTCCCAATTTTGCCAGTTATCCCAGTAATATCCTTGATGGCATTTTGGGGGATCAGGTTTTGCATTTAGTTGTCCTATCTGTTCGGTCTTCTTTAAATTGCAATGGTTCTTTAGTGTCTTTCCTGGCATTTACATTTGTGAAGAAAACCAATCAGTTATTTTATGGTGTCTCTCTTGATTCTTTTTTATTACCATTATTGAAATACATTTGACATAAAACATTGTGTAAATTTAAGGTGTACAACAGGTTAATTTGATACATTTTAATATTGCCATTGTACTGATAATTAGCACCTCTGCACATTATGTAATTATAATTTCTTTTTAGTGGTTGGAATAATTAAGTTCTAGTCTCTTTGCAAGTTAGATGATTATAATACAGTACTGTTGTCTGTGTTCACTATGTATTAGATCTCTAGGACTTATCTCTTAGGCCTCTTGCTGAAAGTTTGTACCTTTAAACAACATCTGTCCTATCCCTTTCCCCAATTCCCGTCTCTCATGATTCTTGATGTGCTTATGATCATTTAGATTTCTTGTTTTGTGCCCATATTTAGGTAGCACATTTATATGAAATATCCAGAATAGGTAAATACAAAAATACAGAAAGCAGATTGGTGGTTACAGTCACTGGGGAAGTGGGGAAAACTGCTTAATGGGTATGGTATTTCCTTCTGGGATGATGAAAATGTTTTGGAACTAGAGAGAGGTGGTTGTACAACATTATGGATTTTCTAAATCCCTCTGAATTGTTTATTTTAAAACAGTTTATTTTGTTATGTGAATTTCAGCTCCATAAGAATTAACTTAAAATCCTAATGTAGATGATTTTGCTGCACCCCCATATACAGCCCATGGATTTCTCAGCAAAAAGAAATTCCATTTAAAAACTATTGCATGAAGAAAGACAGACAAGATGAAAAGGCAGAGGGCTACATACCAGATGAAGGAACAAGATAAAACCCCAGAAAAACAACTAAATGAAGTGGAGATAGGCAACCTTCCAGAAAAAGAATTCAGAATAATGATAGTGAAGATGAGCCAGGACCTTGGAATAAGAATGGAGACAAAGATCAAGAAGATGCAAGAAATGTTTAACAAAGACCTAGAAGAATTAAAGAACAAACAAACAGAGATGAACAATACAATAACTGAAATGAAAACTACACTAGAAGGAATCAATAGCAGAATAACTGAGGCAGAAGAACGGATAAGTGACCTGGAAGACAGAATGGTGGAATTCACTGCTGCGGAACAGACTAAAGAAAAAAGAATGAAAAGAAATGAAGACAGCGTAAGAGACCTCTGGGACAACATTAAATGCAACAACATTCGCATTATAGGGGTCCCAGAAGGAGAAGAGAGAGAGAAAGGACCAGAGAAAATATTTGAAGAGATTATAGTCGCAAACTTTCCTAACATGGGAAAGGAAATAGCCACCCAAGTCCAGGAAGCGCAGAGAGTCCCATACAGGATAAACCCAAGGAGAAACACATCGAGACACATAGTAATCAAATTGGCAAAAATTAAAGAGAAAGAAAAATTATTGAAAGCAGCAAGGGAAAAATGACAAATAACATACAAGGGAACTCCCATAAGGTTAACAGCTGATTTCTCAGCAGAAACTCTACAAGCCAGAAGGGAGTGGCGTGATATACTTAAAGTGATGAAAGGGAAGAACCTACAACCAAGATTACTCTACCCGGCAAGGATCTCATTCAGATTTGATGGAGAAATCAAAAGCTTTACAGACAAGCAAAAGCTAAGAGAATTCAGGACCACCAAACCAGCTCTACAACAAATGCTAAAGGGACTTCTCTAAGTGGGAAACAGAGAAGAAAAGGACCTACGAAAACAAACCCAAAACAATTAAGAAAATGGTCATAGGAACATACATATCGATAATTACCTTAAACGTGAATGGATTAAGTGCTCCAACCAAAAGACACAGGCTTGCTGAATGGATACAAAGACAAGACCCATATATATGCTGTCTACAAGAGACCCACTTCAGACCTAGGCACACATACAGACTGAAAGTGAGGGGATGGAAAAAGATATTCCATGCAAATGGAAATCAAAAGAAAGCTGGAGTAGCTATACTCATATCAGATAAAATAGACTTTAAAATAAAGAATGTTACAAGAGACAAGGAAGGACACTACATAATGATCAAGGGATCAATCCAAGAAGAAGATATAACAATTATAAATATATGTGCACCCAACATAGGAGCAGCTCAATACATAAGGCAACTGCTAACAGCTATAAAAGAGGAAATCGACAGTAACACAATAATAGTGGGGGACTTTAACACCTCACTTACACCAATGGACAGATCATCCAAAATGAAAATAAATAAGGAAACAGAAGCTTTAAATGACACAATAGACCAGATAGATTTAATTGATATTTATAGGACAGTCCATCCAAAAACAGCAGATTACACTTTCTTCTCAAGTGCACACGGAACATTCTCCAGCATAGATCACATCTTGGGTCACAAATCAAGCCTCAGTAAATTTAAGAAAATCGAAATCACATCAAGCATCTTTTCTGACCACAACGCTATGAGATTAGAAATCAATTACAGGGAAAAAAACGTAAAAAACACAAATACATGGAGGCTAAACAATACGTTACTAAATAACCAAGAGATCACTGAAGAAATCAAAGAGGAAATCAAAAAATACCTAGAGACAAATGACAATGAAAACACGACGATCCAAAATCTATGTGATGCAGCAAAAGCAGTTCTAAGAGGGAAGTTTATAGCTATACAAGCCTACCTCAAGAAACAAGAAAAATCTCAAGTAAACAATCTAACCTTACACCTAAAGGAACTAGAGAAAGAAGAACAAACAAAACCCAAAGTTAGCAGAAGGAAAGAAATCATAAAGATCAGTGCAGAAATAAATGAAATAGAGACAAAGAAAACAATAGCAAAGATCAATAAAACTAAAAGCTGGTTCTTTCAGAAGATAAACAAAATTGATAAGCCATTAGTCAGACTCATCAAGAAAAAGAGGGAGAGGACTCAAATCAATAAAATTAGAAATGAAAAAGGAGACGTTACAACAGACACCGCAGAAATACAAAACATCCTAAGAGACTACTACAAGCAACTCTATGCCAATAAAATGGACAACCTGGAAGAAATGGACAAATTCTTAGAAAGGTATAACCTTCCAAGACTGAACCAGGAAGAAACAGAAAATATGAACAGACCAATCACAAGTAATGAAATTGAAACTGTGATTAAAAATCTTCCAACAAACAAAAGTCCAGGACCAGATGGCTTCACAGGTGAATTCTATCAAACATTTAGAGAAGAGCTAACATCCATCCTTCTCAAACTCTTCCAAAAAATTGCAGAGGAAGGAACACTCCCAAACTCATTCTATGATGCCACCATCACCCTGATACCAAAACCAGACAAAGATACTACAAAAAAAGAAAATTACAGACCAATATCACTGATGAATATAGATGCAAAAATCCTCAACAAAATACTGGCAAACGGAATCCAACAACACATTAAAAGGATCATACACCACGATCAAGTAGGATTTATCCCAGGGATGCAAGGATTCTTCAATATACGCAAATCAATCAATGTGATACACCATATTAACAAATTGAAGAATAAAAACCATATGATCATCTCAATAGATGCAGAAAAACTTTTGACAAAATTCAACACCCATTTATGATAAAAACTCTCCAGAAAGTGGGCATAGAGGGAACTTTCCTCAACGTAATAAAGGCCATATACGACAAACCCACAGCAAACATCGTTCTCAATGGTGAAAAACTGGAAGCATTTCCTCTAAGATCAGGAACGAGACAAGGATGTCCACTCCCACCACTATTATTCAACATAGTTTTGGAAGTCCTAGCCACGGCAGTCAGAGAAGAAAAAGAAATAAAAGGAATACAAATTGGAAAAGAAGAAGTAAAACTGTCACTGTTTGCAGATGACATGATACTATACCTAGAGAATCCTAAAAATGCCACCAGAAAACTACTAGAGCTAATCAATGAATTTGGTAAAGTTGCAGGATACAAAATTAATGCACAGAAATCTCTTGCATTCCTATACACCAATGATGAAAAATCTGAAAGAGAAATTATGGAAACACTCCCGTTTACCACTGCAACAAAAAGAATAAAATATCTAGGAATAAACCTACCTAGGGAGACAAAAGACTTGTATGCACAAAACTATAAGACCCTGATGAAAGAAATTCAAGATGATACCAACAGGTGGAGAGATATACCATGTTCTTGGATTGGAAGAATCAATATTGTGAAAATGACAATACTACCCAAAGCAATCTACAGATTCAATGCAATCCCTATCAAATTACCAATGGCATTTTTTATGGAACTAGAACAAATCATCTTAAAATTTGTATGGAGACACAAAAGACCCCGAATAGCCAAAGCAATCTTGAGGGAAAAAAAACGGAGCTGGAGGAATCAGACTCCCTGACTTCAGACTATACTACAAAGCTACAGTAATCAAGACAATATGGTACCGGCACAAAAATGGAAACATAGATAAGTGGAACAGGATAGAAAGCCCAGAGATAAACCCACGCACCTATGGTCAACTAATCTATGGCAAAGGAGGCAAAGATATACAATGGATAAAAGACAGTCTCTTCAATAAGTGGTGCTGGGAAAACTGGACAGCTACATGTAAAAGAATGAAATTAGAACACTCCCTAACACCATACACAAAAATAAATTCAAAATGGATTCGAGACCTAAATGTAAGATCGGACACTATAAAACTCTTAGTGGAAAACATAGGAAGAACACTCTTTGACATCAATCACAGCAAGATCTTTTTTGATCCACCTCCTAGAGTAATGGAAATAAAAACAAAAATAAACAAATGGGACCTTATGAAACCTCAGAGCTTTTGCACAGCAAAGGAAACCATAAGCAAGATGAAAAGACATCCCTCAGAATGGGAGAAAATATTTGCAAATGAATCAACGGACAAAGGATTAATCTCCAAAATATATAAACAGCTCATTCAGCTCAATATTAAAGAAACAAACAATCCAATCCAAAAATGGGTGGAAGACCTAAATAGACATTTCTCCAAAGAAGACATACAGATGGCCAAGAAGCACATGAAAAGATGCTCAACATCACTAATTATTAGAGAAATGCAAATCAATACTACAATGAGGTATCACCTCACACCAGTTAGAATGGGCATCATCAGAAAATCTACAAACAGCAAATGCTGGAGAGGGTGTGGAGAAAAGGGAACCCTCTTGCACTGTTGGTGGGAATGTAAATTGATACAGCCACTATGGAGAACAGTGTGGAGGTTCCTTAAAAAACTAAAAATAGATTTACCATATGATCCAGCAATCCCACTACTGGGTGTATACCCAGAGAAAACCATAATTCAAAAAGACACATGCACCCCAATGTTCATTGCAGCACTATTTACAATAGCCAGGTCATGGAAGCAACGTAAGTGCCCATCGACAGACGAATGGTTAAAGAAGTTGTGGTACATATATACAATGGAATATTACTCAGCCATAAAAAGGAATGAAATTGAGTCATTTGCTGAGACGTGGATAGATCTAGAGACTGTCATACAGAGTGAAGTAAGTCAGAAAGAGAAAAACAAATATCGTATATTAACGCATGTATGTGGAACCTAGAAAAATGGTACAGATGAGCCAGTTTGCAGGGCAGAAGTTGAGACACAGATGTAGAGAACAGACATATGGACACCAAGGGGGGAAAACTGCGGTGGGGTGGGGATGGTGGTGTGCTGATGTGGGCGATTGGGATTGACATGTATACACTGATGTGTATAAAATTGATGACTAACAAGAACCAGCAGTATAAAAACAAACAAACAAACAAAACAACTAATACTAAACTTTCATTGGGTTATTTGTATGGAAATATGTTAATATAAATGTTTCAGACATTACATGAAATTCCTAAAAATCTTATATGTTCTGGTATAATGTTATAAGTCATAATTCTAGTTATTACTTTGAAATTACATCTCAGAAATAAAAAAAAAAAATTAACTATGAGTTGAACCTGGATGATGGATACAGAAGAGTTCATTATACTGCTATTTTTGTTTATATTTTATTGTTTTTATTGTTTTCTATAATAAAATGTTTTTAAAAAAATAAAAATTAAAAAAAATTAAAAAAAATAAAAACTATTGCATGATAATTATAATGGTGTATGATGATTAAAGAAATAAATGAGCGTTGCAAATTGATATTTAGTAGGAAAATTGATATGCAGAAGAATCTGTTATATTCCCATCAGTAAATATTTAAGGTTTAATGTATTATGTAGTTTTCCATTTTGAAAAATTCTCATAATGTTTGCAATGGATGTGAAAGGACAGAAACATGTTTTCAAGACAATTTGCATGATTTTTAAATATTACATAACAGGTTTTCTAAAAACAAAAAAATTTTAGTACACTGAATTTAAATATTGAATATTACTAGTACCTTAAAATTTGACGTCTAGATTAAGAATCTGGATGGCTTCACTTCCTCTGAAAGTGTGTGCTCCAGGCTTTTCTCTTATTTACATTTCCACCTTCAACCTAAACTGTCCCACACCTGTTTACATTGAAATCACTTCCATGAAAACACTTGCTGTTTACTAGATGTTTCATACCTTGCCACACTTGTGTGGATTAGAAAAAGGGTAAATATTTGGCACACTGTCGTAGGTAATACATAAAGAGTAGCAATGATTATTACCCAAGGACTTAGACTGTTGTCAGGAAAAGTAAATCTTTGCCTTCACCTTATGTTTTGTTACTCTTTTATAATCCCTTACAACCTGTAGCAACATAAATGTATTTTTTAAACATCTTTATTGGAGTATAATTGCTTTACTTTGTTACGTTAGTTGCTGCTGTATAACAAAGTGAACCAGCTATACATATACATATATCCCCATATCCCCTCCCTCTTGCGTCTCCCTCCTACCCTCCCTATCCCACCCCTCTAGATGGTCACAAAGCACTGAGCTGATCTCCCTGTGCTATGTGGCTGCTTCCCACCAGCTATCTATTTTACATTTGGTAGTGTATATATGTCCATGCCACTCTCTCACTTCGTCCCAGCTTACCCTTCCCCCTGCCCGTGTCCTCAAGTCCATTCTCTACATCTGCATCTTTATTCAGTCCTGCCCCTAGGTTCTTCAGAACCTTTTTTTTTTTTTTTAATTCTATATATATGTGTTAGCATACAGTATTTGTTTTTCTTTTTCTGACTTACTGCACTCTGAATGACAGATTCTAGGTCCATCCACCTTACTACAAATAACTCAATTTCGTTTCTTTTTGTGGCTGAGTAATATTCCATTATATATGTGCCACATCTTTATCCATTTATCTGTCAGTGGACACTTATGTTGCTTCCATGTCCTGACTATTGTAAATAGTGCTGCAATGAACATTGTGGTACATGACTCTTTTTGAGTTATGGTTTTCTCAGGGTATATGCCCAGTAGTTGGATTGCTGGGTCATATGGTAGTTCTATTTTTAGTTTTTTAAGGAACCTCCATACTGTTCTCCATAGTGGCTGTATCAATTTAGATTCCCACCAACAGTGTAGGAGGGTTCCCTTTTCACTGCACCCTCTGCAGCACTTATTGTAGATTTTTTGATGATGGCCATTCTGACTGGTGTGAGGTGATACCTCATTGTAGTTTTCATTTGCATTTCTCTAATGATTAGTTATGTTGAGCATCCTTTCATGTGTTTGTTGGCAATCTGTATATCTTCTTTGGAGAAAGGTCTATTTAGGTCTTCTGCCCATTTTTGGATTGGGTGTTTGTTTTTTTGATATTGAGCTGCATGAGCTGCTTGTATATTTTGGCGATTAATCCTTTGTCCGTTGATTTGTTTGCAAATATTTTCTCCCATTCTAAGGGTTGTCTTTTCGTCTTGTTTATAGTTTCCTTTGCTGTGCAAAAGCTTTTAAGTTTCATTAGGTCCCATTTGTTTATTTTTGTTTTTATTTCCATTTCTCTAGGAGGTGGGTCAAAAAGGATCGTGCTGTGATTTATGCCATAGAGTGTCCTGCCTATGTTTTCCTCTAAGAGTTTTATAGTGTCTCGCCTTACATTTAGGTCTTTAGTCCATTTTGAGTTTATTTTTGTGTATGGTGTTAGGGAGTGTTCTAATTTCATTCTTTTACATATAGCTGTCCAGTTTTTCCAGCACCACTTATTGAAGAGGCTGTCTTTTCTCCATTGTATATTCTTGCCTAATTTATCAAAGATAAGGTGACCATATGTGCGTGGGTTTATCTCTGGGCTTTCTGTCCTGTTCCACTGATCTATATTTCTGTTTTTGTGCCAGTACTGTAGCTTTGTAGTATAGTCTGAAGTCAGGGAACCTGATTCCTCCAGCTCCGTTTTTCTTTCTCAAGATTGCTTTGGCTATTCAGGGTCTTTTGTCTTTCCATACATACTGTGAAATTTTTTGTTCTAGTTCTGTGGAAAATGCCACTGGTAGTTTGATAGGGATTACATTGAATCTGTAGATTACTTTGGGTAGTATAGTCATTTCACAATGTTGATTCTTCCAATGCAAGAACATGGTATGTCTCCATCTGTTTGTATCGTCTTTAATTTCTTTCATCAGTGTCTTATAGTTTTCTGCATATAGGTCTTTTGTCTTCTTAGGTAGGTTTATTCCTAGGTATTTTATTCTTTCTCTTGCAATGGTAAGTGAGAATGTTTCTTTTATTCCTCTTTCAGATTTTTCATAATTAGTGTATAGGAATGCAAGAGATTTCTGTGCATTAATTTTGTATCCTGCTACTTTACCAGATTCATTGATTAGCTCTAGTAGTTTTCTGGTAGCATCTTTAGGATTCTCTGTGTATAGTATCAGGTCATCTGCAAATAGTGACCGCTTTACTTCTTCTTTTCCGATTTGGGTTCCTTTTATTTCTTTTTCTTCTCTGATTGCTGTGGCTAAAACTTCCAAAACTATGTTGAATAATAGTGGTGAGAGTGGGCAACCTTGTCTTGTTCCTGATCTTAGTGGAAATGGTTTCAGTTTTTCACCATTGAGAACGATGCTGGCTGTAGGTTTGTCATATATGGCCTTTATTATGTTGAGGTGAGTTCCCTCTATGCCTACTTTCTGGAGGGTTTTTATCATAAGTGGGTGTTGAATTTTGTCAAAAGCTTTCTCTGCATCTATTGAGATGATCATATGGGTTTTATCCTTCAGTTTGTTAATATGGTGTATCACATTGATTGATTTTTGTTTATTGAAGAATCCTTGCATTCCTGGGATAAACCCCACTTGATCACAGTGTATGATCCTTTTAATGTGCTGTTGGATTCTGTTTGCTAGTATTTTGTTGAGGATTTGTGCATCTATGTTCATCAGTGATATTCGCCTCTAGTTTTCTTTTTTTGTGACATCTTTGTCTGGTTTTGGTATCAGGGTGATGGTGGCCTCATAGAATGAGTTTTGGAGTGTTCCTCTCTCTGCTATATTTTGGAAGAGTTTGAGAAGGATTGGTGTTAGCTCTTCTCTAAATGTTCAATAGAATTCGCCTGTGAAGCCATCTGGTCTTGAGCTTTTGTTTGTTGGACGATTTTTAAGCACAGTTTCTATTTCAGTGCTTGTGATTGGTCTGTTCATATTTTCTATTTCTTCCTAGTTCAGTCTCGGAAGGTTGTGCTTTTCTAAGAATTTGTCCATTTCTTCCAGGTTGTCCATTTTATTGGCACAGAATTGCTTGTAGTAATCTCTCATGATCCTTTGTATTTCTGCAGTGTCAGTTTTTACTTCTCCTTTTTCATTTCTAATTCTATTGATTTGAGTCGTCTCCCTTTTTTTCTTGATGCGACTGGCTAATGGTTTATCAATTTTGTTTATCTTCTCAAAGAACCAGCTTTTAGTTTTATTGATCTTTACTATTGTTTCCTTCACTTCTTTTTCATTTATGTCTGATCTGATCTTTATGATTTCTTTCCTTTTGCTAACTTTGGGGTTTTTTTTTCTTCTTTCTCTAATTGCTTTAGGTATAAGTTTAGCTTGTTTATTTCAGATGTTTCTTGTGTCTTGAGGTAGGATTGTATTGCTATAAACTTCCCTCTTAGAACTGCTTTTGCTGCATCCCATAGGTTTTGGGCCATCGTGTTTTGACTGTCATTTGTTTCTAGGTATTTTTTGATTTCCTCTTTGATTTCTTCAGTGATCTCTTGTTTATTTAGTAGTGTATTGTTTAGCCTCCATGTGTTTGTATTTTTTACAGATTTTTTCCTGTAATGGATATCTAGTCTCATAGCATTGTGGTCAGAAATGATACTTGATATGGTTTCAATTTTCTTAAATTTACCAGGGCTTGATTTGTGACCCAAGATATGATCCATCCTGGAGAATGTTCCATGAGCACTTGAGAAGAAGGTGTAATCTGTTGTTTTTGGATGGAATGTTCTATAAATATCAATTAAGTCCATCTTGTTTAATGTATCATTTAAAGCTTCTGTTTCCTTATTTATTTTTATTTTGGATGATCTGTCCATTGGTGTAAGTGAGGTGTTACAGTCCCCCACTATTATTGTGTTACTGTCGATTTCCTCTTTTATAGCTGTTAGCAGTTGCCTTATGTATTGAGCTGCTCCTATGTTGGGTGCACAATGATAATAAGCTCTAAATACTAAACTAAGATAAACATAAAACCAGAAACAAATTAGATGCAGAAAGCAAACCCCAAGTCTACAGTTGCTCCCAAAGTCCACCGCCTCAATTTTGGGATGGTTTGTTGTCTATTCAGGTATTCCACAGATTCAGGGTACATCAAGTTGATTGTGGAAATTTAATCCGCTGCTCCTGAGCCTGCGGGGAGAGATTTCCCTTTCTCTTCTTTGTTCGCACAGCTCCTAGGGTTCACCTTTGGATTTGGACCCGTCTCTGGGTGTAGGTCGCCTGAGGGTGTCTGTTCCCTGCCCAGACAGGACGGGGTTAAAGGAGCAGCTGATTCGGGGGCTCTGGCTCACTCAGGCTGGGCGGTGGGAGGGGTACGGAATGCGGGGCGAGCTGCAACGGCAGAGGCCTGAGTGACATTTCAACAGCCTGAGGCATGCTGTGTGTTCTCCCAGGGAAGATGTCCCTGGATCACGGACCCTGGTCATGGTAGGCTGCACAGGTTCCCGGGACGGGAAGTGTGGATAGTGACCTGTGCTTGCACGCAGGCTTCTTGGTGGCTGCAGCAGCAGCCTTAGCGTTTCATGCCCATCTCTGGTGTCTGCGCTGATAGCTGCGGCTCGTGCCCTTCTCTGGAGCTCACTTAGGCGGTGCTCTGAATTCCCTCTCCTCGCGCACCCGGAAACAATGGTCTCTTGCCTCTTAGGCAGTTCCAGACTTTTTCCTGGACTCCCTCCCGGCTAGCTGTGGCTCACTAGCCCCCTTCAGGCTGTGTTCACGCAGCCAACCCCAGTCCTCTCCCTGGGATCCGACCTCCGAAGCCCGAGCCTCAGCTCCCAGTCCCCGCCCACCCCGGCGGGTGAGCAGACAAGCCTCTCGGGCTGGTGAGTGCTGGTCGGCACCGATCCTCTGTGCGGGAATCTCTCAGCTCTGCCCTCCGCACCCCTGTTGCTGCGCTCTCCTCCGTGCCTCCCAAGCTTCCCCCCAACGCACTGCCCATCTCCACCAGTGAAGGGGCTTCCTAGTGTGTGGAAACCTTTCCTCCTTCACAGCTCCCCCAGAGGTGCAGGTCCCGTGCCTATTCTTTTGTCTCTGTTTTTCCTTTTTTCTTTTGCCCTACCCAGGTACGTGGGGGAGTCTCTTGCCTTTGGGGAAGTCTGAGGTCTTCTGCCAGCATTCAGTAGATGCTCTGTAGGAGTTGTTCCACATGTAGATGTATTTTTGATGTATTTGTGGGGAGGAAGGTGATTTCCACGTCTTACTCCTCCACCATCTTGAAGGTTCTGCCAACATAAATGTATTTTGAAAAAATTTTTTCACTTGTGGGAAGTGAAGCTTTCTAAATCTGCTTTTGAAAACTAATCCCTGATATACATGCAGTTGTATAATATGTTTCTCATCATCTTTATTTGCTTTGTTTTTCCCAGGTGAGAGAAACGATGTTGTCCAGGTTTAAAATAGTTGCCGCTCCTTGTACTCTGGCATGTCGTCATTTGCACATAAAAGAGAAAGGCAAGCCACTTATGTTGAACCCAAGAACAAACAAGGTTAGTAACATTAATACGAACACACATTTTCTCTCTTCCCGGTAAAGGTTTGATATATTTTAGACTGATAAAGTATGAAATTTTTGTATTCTGTAGCTTTATACTAAAACTATTCAGAAATGCTTGTTTTTTCTGCATGAACTTTCCTCTTTTTTTGCATTGCAACAATTATGGCTGCTTTATACCTCCCAAATTTCACCCTCACAGTTTCTACCACCCAAAAAGGATTGAGTTTATTTCCTAGTTCTAGCTCAAAAGCAAAACAAAACAAAAACCCAAGAATAGCATATTGGCCAGAACTTTTGGCCGGATGCAGTATATTTAGATTTATCCCATTTAGTCATATTGCCATTTTTATAAATAAGTGTTTGGTGATTTCCTAATCCCTGATGGATTATTCTAACTGCACTTGGAGGGAAAGAAATAGAAGGGGCCTTTTATTTCCCCCCCTAGTATGCTTACCTGCACACTGAAGCGTCTAGTTAAGGGATTTTTATCAATATTGACTTATGTGGAGAAGTGGCATGTGTCTAAAGGAAAATAGCTCAAGATCAGCCGAAGTGTAACCGAAAGTAGGGTCCAGCTGCTCGCTGCTCAAAAGCCATTAAAGAGGCAAGATTGGTGGAAAGTTAAGTTTGCTTTATTTTGGATGCCAGCAACGGGGGGGAGGGCAGATGCCCGTCCAAAGGCGTACACGCCCCCCGCAACCAGTGGGCAAGAGCTTTCATAGGTTGAGGGAGGGGCTTATGTGCAGAAGCAGCGCAGTCAGCTCTGACAGTCATCTTGAAATTGGTCATTGGTGGTCCGACCAGTGTCACCTTGATTGTTTTAGGTACAGTTAATCTTCAGTTCCAGGGTCGGTTTGTTTCCGTTTCTTTGAGGCCAGTTCTCGCAGTTGTGGCAGCTTATGTCGTGGCTACAGCCTGGTCATCACGTAGTTCACTTCTTCCACCTGGTGGGGGCTTCATTATCTATAAGACAGCTCCCAGGATATGGCACAGAATGTTATCTGTAGCCCTTAAGGAGGAACTAAAGGGCCTTGACTATGCTTAATGACTAAACTATATTATTTGGTCTCCTTTGACTGTTTTCCTTTGTTTCTGCATTTTCTCACTTCTCCGATTAAACTTATTCTCTGGCTGGAGTCTTTCCACAGACAAAAGGTACGCTGAGGACATGGGGGTGGGCAAGGACCATAGGGTCCTGCTCTGTTTCAGAGGGAGGTACACTTCTATGTAAATTGGGAGGGCGTTGCGGTTGCGTAGATGAGCAAAAGAGTTTTGGTGGAACAAGTGGCGTTGGAAGACAGAAAAGAGTAGGAGAAGGGCAGGTGAGAGGAAGGTTGTTTCTGATGACTGTTAAAGAGCTAATCAAGACATCTATTTTAAACTATGTTGTCTTCACTTACACCAGGCCAGCAAATTTAAGAATTTTATCAACTATTAACATAAATACTTAATACATAAAATTATTTCTATAATAATTTTAATTTCTACTGTACATTATAAATAAAACACTTTTGAGTGTCTCTTAAATCTAAATAGGAGATAGGTAGTGAAACCATGTGTAGCTACTCATTTATCTTTGGCAATAGGATAGGTAAAGCACTTTTAAATGAACTGCACAGTTCATTTAAAACTATATAAAAATACAGGGGTTTTAACCCCTTTGTATTTTCCAGCCTTAGATAAAATCTTATAAGGAGCAACATGAGGCACAAAGGATTTAGTGATTTGAGTCTTCTCCCCCTTTTTTCATTGTAAAAGTTCATCAATTTTGTAGGTCTTTACAAAGAACCAACTTTCGGTTTAATCTTTTAATTTTTCCAATTGTTTTTTTCTATCTTATTTATTTATTTTCACTGTAATCTTTATTATTTCCTTCCTTCTTGCTTCAGATTTAGTTTGTTCCTTTTTCCCCCTAGTTTCTTAACATGGAAGGTTAGGCAATTGATTTGAGATCGTTCTGCTTTTTTAAGCTACATTTACAGCTACAAATTTCCCTTAGCATTATTTTCACTGTATCCTATAAGTTTTGGTATGTGTGTTTTAATTCATCTGGAAGTATCTTCTAATTTCCCTGTGCTTTCTTCTCTGACCAATTGGTTTTTAGGAGTGTGTTGTTTAAGATCAAAGTATTTGTGAATTCCCCAAATGTCCATTATTAATTTCTTTTATTTTTAATTTTTTAAAATTTATTTAATTAATTAATTTATTTATTTATGGCTGCATTGGGTCTTCGTTGCCACGCGCAGGCTTTCTCTAGTTGCGGCGAGTGGGGGCTACTCTTCGTCGTGGTGCGCGGGCTTCTCATTGCGGTGGCTTCTCTTGTTGTGGAGCATGGGCTCTAGGTGCATGGCCTTAAGTAGTTGTGGCTCGCGGGCTCTAGAGCACAGGCTCAGTAGTTATGGCGCACAGGCTTAGTTGCTCTGTGGTATGTGGGATCTTCCTGGACCAGGGCTCGAACCAGTGTCCCCTGCGTTGGCAGGTGGATTCTTAACCACTTTGCCACCAGGGAAGTCCCCCATTATTAGTTTCTAATCTCATTGCATTGTGGTTGAAGATCATACTTGGGTGACTTAAATCCTTTTAAATTTATTGAGACTTGTTTTATGGCCTGATGAATGGTCTGTCCTGGGGAATATTCCTTGTACACTTGAAAAGAATGTGTATCCTGCTTCTTTTGAGGGGAGTGTCTGCTAGGTCTAGTTGCTTTATGGTGTTGTTCAAGTCTTCTTTTTCCGTGTTGATTTTCTGTCTAGTTGTTTTCTCCATTATTGAAAATGAGATATTGAAATTTTCAGCTTGTTGAATTGTCTTACTCCCTAATTCTGTCAGTTTTTGCTTCATGTAGTTTGTTATCCTCTTTTGTTATCTAACAAAATATGTTTATAATTGTTGTATCTTCTTAATGGATTGAGGCTTTCAGCAAAATGCCCTCCTCTAGTAAGGATGTTTGTTTCAAAGTCTATTTTGTCTGCTACTAATGTAGCCACTCCAGCTCTCTTTTGGTTACTATTGACATGGTGTGTCTTTTTCCATTCTTTTGCTTTCCACCTATTTGTATCTTTGAATCAAAGTGTGTCTGTTGTAGTCAGCATATGATTGGATCATGTTTTTTTATCCATTCTGCCAATCCTTTTAATTATAGAGTTTAATCCATCTACATTAAATGTAATAACTAATAAGGTATGATTTATGTCTGCTATTTTGCTATTTGTTTTAAATGTCTTATGTGCTTTTTGTTCCTCTTTCCTCCATTGTTCCCTTCATTTGTGTTAAATTTTCTATGATGCCATTTAAATTCCCTTGTCTTTTCTTTTCCTTCCTATTTCTGAGTTATTTTCTTAGTGGTTTGCCCTGGGGATTACAATTACCATCTTTAAAACAGTCTAGTTCAGTTTGATATCAACTTAATTTAAACAGTACACCAAAATTTTGCTCCTGTAGAGGTTCATCTCCTTCTTTTGTGCTGCTTCGTCATACAAATTACAAAGTACAAATTACATTTTATACTTTGTATGACCGTCAACACAGATTTATAATTACTGCTTTATGTAATTGTCTTTTAAATTAGGTAGGAGAAAAAAAGACCTACAAACAAAAAGTACATTTATACTGTCTTTTATATTATGTAGTCATTTTATCCGTGTTCTTTATTTCTTTGTGTGGATTTGAATTATTGTCTAATGTCTTTCATTTAGGCTTGAAGGACTCCCTTTAGTATTTCTTGTGAGACGGGTCTGTTAGCAATGAATTCTGTGTTTTTGCTTATCTGGGAATGTCTTAATTTCTCCATTTTTGAAGGATGGATTTGTAGAATTTAGAAATTCTTGGTTGACAGGTTATTTTTCTTTCAGCAGTGTCTATGGCCTCCATGGTTTCTGATAAGAAATCAGCTGTTACTCTTTTTGAGGATCCCCTGCACGTGATGAGTCACTTCTCTTTGCTTTCAGATTTCTCCTGTCTTTGGCTTTTGACAGTTTGAATATGATGTGTCCAGGGGTAGAGTTCTTTGAGTTTTTCTTGATTGGAGCTATTGAGCTTCTTGGATGTGTGGATTAATGCTTCTCATCAAATTTGGGAGGTTTTTAGCCATTATTTTTTCAAATATTCTTTAGCCTTTTCTCTCCTCACCTCTGGGCCTCCTGTTATGTACATGTTGGTACTCTTGCTGGTCTCTCAGGTCTGTTCACATTTATTCCTTATTTTTCCTTTCTATTTCTCAGACTGGATTATCTCAGTTGACCCATCTTTAAATCTGATGGTTTTTTTCTTCCACTGCTCAAATCTGCTTGTTGAGCCCCTTTAGTGAATTTTTTATTTCAGTTGTAGTTTCAATTCCAGAATTTCTATTTAGTTCCTTTTTTAGCTTCTCTGTTTATCGATAGTCTCTGTTTAGTAGGATGTCATTCTCATACTTCTCTTTTAGTTCATTAGACAATGGTGTTTTTTTAGCTTTTTTGATATATTTAGAATAATTTTTTTCTTTTTTTAAATTGAAGTATAGTTGATTTACAGTGTTTCAGGTATACAGCAAAGTATATTCTTTTTCAGATTCTTTTCCATTATAGATTATTACAAGATATTGAATATAGTTCCCTGTGCTGTATGGTAGGTCCTTGTTGTTTATCTATTTTATATATAGTAGTGTGTTAATCCCAAATTCCCAATTCATCCCTCCCCTAGAATAACTAATTTAAAGTCTTTGTCTAGTAAGTACAATGTTTGGGCTTCCCCAGGGGCAATTTCAATTAACTGCCCTTTTTTCCTGTATATGAGTCAGACTTTATGTGTTTTGTTGCTGTTGTTGTTTGTTTGTTTGTTTTTTGCTTGCCTTATGATTTTTGGTTGAAAACTGGGCTTTTAAAATAATGTGGCTGCCCTGGAAACCAGATATTCATTCCTCCCAGTCGTTTCTGAACTAATTCTTTCTTCTTGTTATATATGCCTACTGAAGTCTCTGCTTTGTTAACTTAGTGATCAGCCAATGATTAAACAGAAACTTAAATACCTAGAACCATTAAGTCTCCCATTCTTTGCCAAGGGGCTTTGTGTACCTGCTGGGGTGTGCCTTCAAAGGACTCAGCTAGGCAGTTTACAGCTACGCATCAGCCTTCACTTCCTGCTTACACAGAGCCTCAAGGTTAGCCAGAGGTGGGGAGCTTAGGGCTTTCTCAGGTCTTTCCTGGACATGCGTACAGCTGTGCATATGACCTTCTAGGTTCTCAGGAATATGTCTCAGCATTTCAAAGTTCCCCATGGACATCTCGTTTCTCAGCTTTTCCTTTTAAGCTTTTTGGTTAGCCTGTTGTTTTCCCCAGCTGTTATCTACTGCCTTGGGGAGCTGCTATGTTAAATAATTGCCTCTGATTGTTTTCAACAGACTCTTCTGACGGGAAAGGCTGTTCACACTGCCTGAGCTCCAAGTCAGGTCAAATAAAGACAGCCTTGCAGATAGGGTTTTCCAGGTCAAATAATAACAGTTTCCTGGATATGGGGCTTTAGAAGAATCTCCAAACCCTCCTGCCTTCTCCAGTGACTGCCAGGCTCTGATTTTCAAAGTGATTGTTCCCCAGTGATTGCGTTTTCAAGGTTACTGTGGAGCTGGGGAGGGGAGAATAGGAACAAGGCAAGTTAAAATGCCATGAAGCTTGCTGTTCTTAACTGAAATTCAGCAGTTTTTCTTGAATAAATGCTCTCCAATTGCTGAAAGCTTTGGTTAATTTCCAGAATTCTGATCATTTGGCCAGGGTTCTTGTTGCTTTTATGGAGGAAAAGATTTTTAGAAGTCCTTTCTCTGGCATTTTTACTGACATCACTTTGATAAAAAAAAAATTTAACCCATAGCTGAATACCAGAAACTGAAAAAGAATTTATTACATAGGTTAATTTTTCTTAAGTATCATTCTTCCTTCCCCCTCCCTCTGTTCAGCCTCACTCCTTTCTAGTCACGGTAGCCTCTTAATTTGGTTTGTGTTCTTTCAAACTGTATTCTGTTGATTTCATTTTTAATGTATGCATACATCTGTATATAATATGTACTTTATGGGGGTTTTCTAAACATAATAATAAACAGTGAATTTGTTTTGATTTTCAACTTGACTTTTTTTCCTAACTGTGTATCTGGGAGATCTTTCTACTACACGCTTAGAGATACATGTTTAAGTGTTTGTATGGAAATACAGTAGGTTGCTAGCTCTTCCATAATTGATAGACTTTTAGTTAGTTTGTAATAGGCAAGAGAACTGGAAACAAGGCTACAACTAATCTCTTCATATATGTGTCTTTATATATGAATGTATCTCTAGGATAACTAACTAGAAGTAGAATTGCTTTATGTGCACTCAAGATATGGAAGCGACCTAAGTGTCCATCAACAGATGAATGGATAAAGAAGATATATGTATACACAATGGAATATCATTCAGCCATAAAGAAGAATGAAATTCTGCCATTTGCAACAATATGGATGGACCTGGAGTATTATGCTTAGTGAAATAAGTCAGACAAAGACAAATACTGTGTGATGTCACTTATATGTGGAATCTAAAAAACAAAACAAGTGAATGGATCTAACAAAACAGAAACAGACTCACAGATATAGAGAACAAACTAGTGGTTAGGAGGAGAGGAGAGGCAAGGGGAGAGGGGCAAGATAGGGGTAGAGGATTAAGAGGTACAAACTACTTTGTATAAAATAAATAAGCTACAAGGATATATTGTACGGCACAGGGAAATATAGTCATTATTTTATAATAATTTTAAATGGAGTTTAATCTATAAAAACATTGAATCACTATGTTGTACTCCTGAAACTAATATTGTAAGTCAACTATACTTCAGTTAAAAAAATAATAAAGTATGTGCATTTAAAAAAAAATCTAAGAGTACTTTGAAATTGGCTTTCAAAAAGCCTAAACCAGTTTATATTCCCAGCAATGGTATGTGAGAGTAATTCTTTTACTATACCCTCCCCAGTACTAGATATGATCAATCTTATAAATTTATGAAAGTCTGGGCAAAAATGATATCTTGTTGATCTTTTTAAGTTTATGTTTAAATTATGTTTGGTAGGACGCACCATTGCTACCCCTGTAAGTAATAATTTTTAATCCTTTTATTTTTTCCTTTTTAGGGGATGGCATTTACATTACAGGAACGACAAATGCTTGGTCTTCAAGGACTTCTACCTCCCAAAATAGAGACACAAGATATTCAAGCCTTACGATTCCACAGAAATGTGAAAAAGTTGAATGGCCCTTTGGAAAAGTAAGAGTTGATTAGATGTTTAGTTTTTTTATTGGTGTTCTGATCAGAAAAATTGGGAGTATTATGATTATTATGGCATGAGAAATATACAGTCTCATAATGAAACTTTTGTTTTAGTCAGTTGGTTTATAATCATTGTTTCCTTCACTTATTTTCACTATTGTAAAATTTAGCAGAAATCAGTTTTTTATGGTTAAAATCACAGAGCATTTCAGGTTTGAATGGAATGTTAGAAGCAGAGGCTATCACCTAATTTGCACCCATTCTATTCAATAACTTTTACTGATCACCTACTTTGTGTGTGCCATTGCTAGCCACTGAGGATATAAACTGGATGATAGATAGGGTGGCCATGTAATATATCATCCAATCCCGGACACTTTGGGGAGTAAAAAAGAAGTAACTGAAACTGTCCCGGGCAAATTAGAATGTATGGCTACCGCAGTAACTCACAGCCTGCCTTCTAGGAGCTCATCAATAGATAGTTATACTATGGCTGTCATTGTATAGCACAGTGAGAAAAAGGGACCTGTAGAGTACATTCTGAAAACATGAAGAGGAGTGCCGGCCAAGCTTGGGGAATCACTTCCTGGAGGAAGTGATGCCTGAGCTGAATTTGAAACAGTATGTTACAAGAAGCAGGCAAAATGAGAAAGAAGGGCAGGGTATTCTGGTAGAGGGATCAGTCTGACTGTAGAACTAAAAATATTTATTGGGTTTATAAAATATAGGGGATTATTAGATATTGGTGACTAGTGAGAGTGGTTTCTTTACATTATGGGGCATATATATATACATGAAAATATCTATAGTCTCGAACTCATGTTACCATGGAGGGAAGACAAAGTCAAGAAGTGGCGTGAGAGTTACAGAAGAGGGAGGAGAGTGTTAACGGGACCTGAAGACAGGAAA
This sequence comes from Eubalaena glacialis, assembly GCF_028564815.1. Lineage (NCBI taxonomy): Eukaryota > Metazoa > Chordata > Mammalia > Artiodactyla > Balaenidae > Eubalaena > Eubalaena glacialis. Next base: position 24,125,636 of record NC_083730.1, on the reverse strand, counting down.
CTCTAAAGTGTATCTGTGTGTGGTGGGGGGCAGGGAATGACGGAAAAGGACCCCTGAGAGTGTGCCAACTGAGCTGCATTTGGAGAGCATGAGTAGAGGACTGTGCCTGGGCAGAGGGTGTTCCAGGCAAAGGGTGTGTCGTCCTATGCTGCAACTCCAAGGTCAGAGTTGTGGTGCATTTGAGGAGGTGAAGTAATTCAGTATGAAGATGACGCTGGAAAGTAGTCATTGAGGTCTAGTTAACTATTTTAGGAGCTTAAGCCTATGAAACTGGCATTTGGAAGCCATTCAGGGAGAATAGAAATGATCAGAGGTATGTTTTTCAGAGAAGAATAGGATTGGAGCAGGGGAACAAAATTGTGAGAATAGAGACTACAACATTGTAAAACATCTATACTCCAATTAAAAAAAAACTAACTTTACTATCTTTAATTTTTTTCAACAATACATCTGTGCTCTTTTAATCTTTGGTTACTTATTCTCTAGTTTTTAGGTTAATGGTTTGTTTACTAAACAAATAAACATAGACGCTTTAATCCTAAAATAAAAAAATAAAATAAAATAAAGGCTGTTGCTTTGATGCCTGTGGTGTTAATAAGGTTTGAAAAAAAAAGGTTCTTGAGGTAGCCCAGGTGAGACGTGACGGTGGCTTGGGCTGGGTGGGGATGGAGGGAGGAAATAAATATTTGAAAGATATTTCACAGATAGTCTCTGTGGGACATATTGATTTATTAGGTTGGGGTGGGGGAGGGTGGGAGAGGAAGAAATCAAGAATGGACTTTGGATGGATTCCCATTTGATCAGATGATAACAAGAGGAGAAACAAATGTGGGGAAAAGACAATGAGTTTGTTTTAGACGTATTTAATTCAGTGTGATTACTGGTTTTTCAGGCCAACAGCTCCCTGTTTTCTAAACTTTATTCTTTAAAAGCTGTTATTTATATATTTATATGAATTGACCATTGCCTCCTTTTGTGCTACCCATGTGCCCTGTATAGAACTTAAAATGCCTATAAGCCTCCTGGATTATAAACTGCATGAGGGAAATTCCCTGGTGGTCCAGTGGTTAGGATTCCTCTCTTCCACTGCAGGGGGGCATGGGTTTGATCCCTGGTCAGGGAACTAAGATCCTGCATGCCATGTGCTGCGGATAGATGGATGGATGGATGGATGGATGGATGGGTAAATAAATAAACAAACATACAGACTCATTCCATGAGGACAGGGGCACGTCTTACATCCCTGGAGTTCAGAATAGTACCTGGCACATAGTGAGTATTTTGTAAATATTTGAATGAATGCCACTTTATTTTATTTCCTTATTTATGTGTCAGTCACCTTGAAGATTAGGTCCTTGAGGGTGGGGCGTCATGGTAATTTTCGCATTTCCAGTGCCTGATACAGAGCCTGACTCACAGTAAGGGCTCAATAAATGTTACCTGTTGCTTCTGTTATTATTCTTTTCATCATCACCATCTACCATTTAAGCACATTTTTATTTTTGTTGATTTCTTTTTTAGTCCTGGGTATTATATAATGGTAATGTAGGGGTTTGTTTTCCAGGGGGAGGAAGTCCTCAATTTTAGATGTTTAGATTTGACTTCAAAGGCCAAAGTCTTTAGTCTAATGCTGGCTGATGTAGACATTATTTGCTGTGCTTAATTTCAGATACATCTATATAATGGGAATACAAGAAAGAAATGAGAAGTTGTTTTACAGAATACTGCAAGATGATATCGAAAGTCTACTGCCAATTGTATATACACCAACAGTTGGTCTTGCCTGCTCCCAGTATGGACACATCTTTAGAAGACCTAGGTAAGGCTTATTTTTAAAAATATATTTGCAGATGACTATTGCATAGAAACAACATCACTTCATAGCCCCTATTACATTTCTATTTTATGTGTTGCAGTCTTATCCAACCACATTTCCCACCTCACAAAAGCTTAATTTGGACCAAAAGGGATTAATAAAAATATAACATGTCATATCTTTTATTTTGTGGAAATACCATCATTTATTCCTAACCTTTAAGTATTTATGATTGTTAGAGGAAATGTGCATTTCTGTACCAAAAAAAAAAAAAACCCACAGTATTCCTAATTTTGGTGGCATATTCTGCAGAATAATCATAAAAGTTTTTGACAATCTGGCCAATTAAGAGATAGATTCTCATTTTTTTATCAGCTTTATTTCTATTGTTTGTCCTTTTTTATGAATTTACACAAATTTTACTTTCAGATAGTTCAAGCAACTCCAAATATTTTTTTTTTTAAAGCTTTTCCTACTTTTCTGTAATTCTTGTTCTCTCTTCTATTTTAATTAATTAATTAATTTATTTATTTTTGGCTGTGTTGGGTCTTCGTTTCTGTACAAGGGCTTTCTCCAGTTGCGGCGAGCGGGGGCCACTCTTCATCGCGGTGCGCGGGCCTCACTGTCGCAGCCTCTCCCGTTGCGGAGCACAGGCTCCAGACGCGCAGACTCAGTAGTTGTGGCTCACGGGCCTAGCCGCTTCGCGGCATGTGGGATCTTCCCGGACCGGAGCACGAACCCGTGTCCCCTGCATTGGCAGGTGGATTCCCAACCACTGTGCCACCAGGGAAGCCCCCCTCCAAATATTTTAAGTGGAAAGGGTATTGGAATGAGCATTGGCTCAAGTCTTTGAATAAGTTACTTTATTCCTCCGAATCTGTTTATCATAAGGTAGGAATCCCAGTACCTTTCAAAGAGCTGCTGAGAAGGTCAGATGAGGAAACTGATGTGACAGTTTTTTGTAAACTTACAAGCATTGTGTAAATGCTATTTTTACTTAATTTGAGTTTTCTTGTCTGTTCCTCTAACCTGTAATCATTTTCCACAATCCTTTTGTTTTTCCCATGTCCTGCTTACATATTGATACAAATGTAGAAATTCAAACACTGTGTGATAGCATTTATCTTCAGTCTCCTCTCATCTAGTCTAGTGGCTTTCAAACTTTAATGTGCGTATGAAACATCTGTGGGGCTTACTTAAAATGTTGATCCTTGCCAACTTTCCTCTCCTTCCTATTCCCAAGATTCTGATGAAAAAGAGAAAGGTCTGGAGGTCCGGATTGTAATGAACACCGTTGGTGATGGTGTTGCAGGTATTCCCCGGAAGACACTTTGAGAACACTGTCTGTTCTGTCCTATGTGCTGCCATCAATTAATGTGTCTAAGCACTTCTGTGGTATAACCCAGCTGTTCAGCTCTTTTATAGTTTCAGTTTCACTTATAATAGTATTTCCCAATCCAGATTAAAGGACAAAGGAAAACAAAAAGATATTGATGCCTGGGCCCCAACCACAGAGATTCTGATTCAGTTAGTCTAGAGTTGGGCCCAGGTGTTGCAGTTTCATAAAATCTCCTGGTGTGATTTTGATGTGCACCCAGAATTGAGAACTCACATGAAACATAAAGAGCTTTTGGGTGAGGGCAGATACTGTGTATCATTTTGTGCAGTGGCAGTGGTTTTTGTTTTGTTTTTTACATAGAAGATGGTCAGTAGGTCTTGGTTGTTTAACTCCAGGCTAGTTAAATCAGAATCTCTGGGGGTAGAACCCTGGCATTTTTAAAAAGCTCATCAGATGATTCTACTATGAAGCTCTGGCTGACAAACTGTTTAAACTGATTTAAGCTGGGATAGTAATGCCAAAGTTAAGATGTCAGTGAGAAGAATGGATAAGCAACAGGGTCCTACTGTATAGCACAGGGCACTATATTCAATATCCTGTGATAAACCATAATGGAAAAAAATATGAAAAAGAATGTATATATGAATGTATAACTGAATCACTGTGCTGTACGGTAGAAATTAACACAACATTGTAAATCAGCTATACTTCAATAAAATAAATTTTTTAAAAAAGATATCAGTGAGAAAGTTGAGTCAGTTTGAAGGCACTGGGGGCCCATTGGCCCTCGTCTTTACTTGGCCTGTTTTCTAGAACCTATGTTTCTTTTTTCTGTCTCTTTTCCTGCCTTCCTCTCTTCCTTTTTTGAAATCTGGATTATCTCAATTGGATAACAATATACAGTGTTTAAAATAACTTTTTATTTTTTCCTAATGCTTCAAGGATGTATTTTTTATGTGAAATTACTATAGTTTTCTTCTCTCCCTTCCTGCTCCTTCAGATTTCAAATTTTCAGTTTCAGTGACTTTTAACAGTAGTTTACTTAGCCTTATCGTGCTTTCCTGCATTGGTGGGTAGTCTTTATATTGCTTTTTACTGGAGGTATATTGAGTTTATTTGAATAGGAGATGTGGATACATTTCTTCTTGGGTAAGAATGATCACATCATTTAATAATAACCTTTGTTGCAGCTACTATGTGAACAATGCAATTACAGTTTGAAGTGGTTGAAAATATTTGAAAATAAACCTGTGTGACTTAGGTAAATCTGCTTGGAAATGACACTGTGTCTTGATGTTTTATTAAAATATCTAAATATTCCAATTATGAACAAAAACTTAGAAAAAACCAAAAACTGTTGTGAAATGCAAAAGTGTTTTTGTTCTGTTGCAGGGGATTATTTATTTCAATCTCAGACAGAGGTCATGTTAGATCAATTGTGGATAACTGGCCAGAAAATCATGTTAAGGTACTAATAGCACAACCTTCCTTTCACAATGTTTTTTCTTTCTGTGTAAGTTACCTCTTACAAGGTAAAATTTTCAAGAACAATTTTTTTTCATTATTGCTCTGATTTATTTTGTACTTGCATACATGTCGATTTAGTGCTCTGAGGAAATCATGATAGTAATTATAAAATGGGTGACTGGTATAGAGTTTGCCCTGGAAAAGCAGTTAGACCTAGTAAGGTGAGCCTGCTCACTTCAGTACCGCTGGTATCTCCTGCCTTCTCTATATTCCTTTACTTTTTCAGTTAGTATTATTCTAGGTAAAGAAAATACATTAAAATGCCATTAAAACTTTTATTCTGGTGGGCAATGGGGAGGATTCATTATGTCTTTTTTCTTTTAAATCTAAGATAGATTTAGATCCTTAAGCAAATATAAAACTCTTAGCATTTCAAATTTAGCAAATATAAACAGCTGTCAATCTGGCTGTCTTTCATAAACAAAAACTAATGACTTATGTAAGATCTTTTGGTAGGCTTTAGTGTTTATTACAGGCAGTAATCTTACTTGCCTGTATTGCGCGTCTTCCTCACCAAAATGATCTTTGATGAATTATCATTTGTTCTAATAACCTAAAAAAAATTTGGTCAGATAATTAAATTCATAGTATCCTCTTAAAACCTTGTAGGTGTATTTTTTATTCTAGATTTTTTTCTCCATTGCTAAGGTTTTTCTTGTTTGGCTTCAGTTATTATTTGGAGTAACATGTTATTTCTAAACTCTTTTTTTCTCCTAGGGTTAATCTTTATCAGAAGTTCCCCTCTCCCCTTTTTAGTCATTGTGAACATATTCAAGTTGATCCTCTAGTCAGAAGCATTCTACTCCTAAACCAAAGACACAGGGAAATCAAATCTAGTTAATTCTCCTCTTTACATCTAGATTCTAGAAACCCTAGAATTTTAAGTATTCTTGGTTGGTTAACTTTGAAAGTTAGTTAAGAAACAATTTTATTTTTAAAAGTGAGAGTGAAAATATGTGAAGAGAATCTTTTTTCGAGGTTTTTTGTTTTGTTTTTAATAGTAACTTTTCTGAGACAAAATTCACATACAATGCAATTCACTGGCTTAAGATGTAAATTCAGTAATTTGTAGTATATTCACGGAGTTGTGCAGCCATCGTCATTGAGAACATTTTCATCACAGCTCCCTCATCCCCACCTTGCCGGAAAAGCCCTGTACCCATTAGTGTCGCTCCCCCCTCAGCCCTAGACAACCACTAATGCACTTCTTTCTCTGTAGATTTACATGTTCATGTGAATGGAATAATCTAATACGTGCTATTTTGTGATGAAGAGAATCTTTTTATAAATGTGTTTCTTAAGTGCTCCATTTTGGACAACTTATAATTTATTTTACTTTATTTTTAATTAAGGCTGTTGTGGTGACTGATGGAGAGAGAATTCTGGGTCTTGGAGATCTGGGTGTCTATGGAATGGGAATTCCAGTAGGAAAACTTTGTTTGTATACAGCTTGTGCTGGAATACGGCCTGATAGATGCCTGCCTGTGTGTATTGATGTAGGAACTGATAATCCAGTGAGTAAAATCATTTTCCCCCTTTGACCCTTCTCCCATATTAAAAAAAAAAAAAACTGCTTTATTACATTCCTCTTTTGAAGAAATACAAGAAGAGAAAATTCTGTGATTAGATATTAGCCTTTGTCTTAAACACCTTTTAATATTTATGCAAATAATAGTAAATTAATACTATTAAGTTTTTTGAAGAAGGGCAATAAAGTTTTAAAAATTATTAACTTCTTTATTTTACAATTTTTGTTTTATAGAATATGTTTAAACTGGTTATATAACAGAATGCTTTTATTTTTACGTTTGTTCTGTTTTATAGGCACTCTTAAAAGATCCATTTTACATGGGTTTATATCAGAAAAGAGATCGATCACAACGTTATGATGATCTGATTGATGAGTTTATGAAGGCCATTACTGACAGGTATATTTTAAAAGTTTGAGTATATGAAAGCATCTCTTAAAAAAAAAAAAAAAGGAACCACAGTTTTGTTTTCCTTTATCTTTTGTGAAGATAGGTAGAAGGAGATTAAATTTTGGAGAACTTTGGTTCTTTCCTGCCTGATTCAATGTGCTGATGTGTGGTGATACCCTCTGCCTTGCCTTCCTGAGTTATCTGACATCTTGAGCACACTGAAATCTTGAAGTCTGCACTCACTGCTCCTAAAATACCCTCACTGTGTAGTTCTTTCAGCCCTTGGCATCCAGGCTAACTCCACCATTCCAGTGAAACTCTTGTGCAGCTTTCGTGTTTTAAATTCGCTGACCATTTGGTCTTCTTCTCTCTCCTCTTTGCAGCATCTGACCAGGTTTTCCACTCCTACATCCTTGAAATTGTTTTCTCTTGACCACTAAAAGACTTTCCTAACTTTGTCTTTCTCCCACCTTTTTTCTTTCCTTTGTCATCTCCACTGGTTTTTCTTCCTCTCTTATTAAATGTGGGTGAATACATAGTTCTCTTCTCATAGTCTTGTAAGCTATGACCTTTATGCATGTGACTCCTAAGTCCATGAAAACCCATCTCTGTAGTCCCACCTCCCTCTGAGGCTTGCATTTCCAACAGTTGGAATCCTCCATCTAGACATTTTGTTGCTCCTTCATATTCATCTCCAGAACAACTTCCCTTTCTAAATTGCCTATCTTCTGAAAATCCAGCCTCTAATAACGGCATTAACATGCACCCTGTCGCCAGACCTTTGATCTTGGTCTAATCTTTGACTCTTTCCCCTCCTCCATCAACCCCGTATAGTGTCATTCAATCCTCAAATCCAGTTGGTACTATCCCTTAAATGCCTCAGAAATATATCTCCTCTTCTCCATTGCCACAGCCTTTCTGCAGATCCTCATCTCTCTTTTGGATTCTTTAAAACCTTCCTCCAACTTCTCTCCATTTCCTCTCCACCTTACCACCAGATTAGTCTTTTAAAAACATGCACTTCATTGTATCATTCTTTTGTTTGAAATCTTTCAGTGGTTTCCTATTGCCATAAAGTCCAAACTCTTTATGATCTAGCCCTGCCCTACCTTGTAGATTACTGGTACATGGAAGATAGTAAAAAATTAACTCCTTTTCAGAATCAAAGTTGACATATCTAAAACTAAACTTTTTATCTTCCCCAAAATTGCCATCTCCTCCCCTTCCCCTTACTTCCCTACCTTGGACAATCAGATAGTATCTCTTAGTCATCCAGGCTGCCTTGGTGTTTTAACAGCATTTCTCTCACTTCCCAGGTGGTCCTCATCATCAGCTTCTTTTTGTTCATTCTGATGTCTCATAATTGGCCCTTTCACTTCCTGTGGCTTCTGCTTCAGATCTTCTTGTCGTCCTCTCATAATAGCTGCCTAGCTATTTTTCCTTCTTTCTCATCTCTCCCCAGGTTGATATATGCTGTGTATCACTGGCAGGTTTATCCTTCCTAAAGGGAGTCTCAGATGAATTCTTGCCTTCTCTAGCCTTCAGTGATTCTAAATCAGATACGGAATAAAGTCCCCAATCCCTAATTTTGCATTCAGCGTTCTCCATTATCTGGCTCCAACCTACCTTAACCAACTTCTCCCTTATACTTTCACATAAACCCTGAAATATATAGCCAGACTGTTGAAAATTCAGGGTCAGCAAAATACACCTTGTTTTTCTTTCTACCGCTTTACTTTTTGTTGTTCTTTCAGGACCCAAATAAAGTCCCACCTCCTTTTCAAGCCTTCCCTTACTCCACCCCACCAAGATGATTGATATCTTTTTCTGAATGCCAGTGAACTCATACAGCAATTATTCTTTAACCTCTTATTTAATATATACTTTCCTGTGTTGCTGTTTAACTGTGAATGTAATGAAAATTCACATATCAAATATATACTTTTTGAGACTCAGAGACAAAATCTCTTTCTTTTTAGGAAGTTACTTGTGCTTACATGTGCTGGACGCCCTCCTAGGCACTTGGAAATAGTTTATGCAGACTAATATCCCATAGGTCCATCATAGTGCTACATTCATTTCAAGAACCCCATACATTTTTCTGAATGAGTAATAGATTTTTCTACATTTTGAGTTCTAGTCTTTCACAGACTCGGAAAATTGCCAGATGGCCTTAAACGAACTAACTTTGTACATTATTTTAAAATGTGATCATAAGGACTATTAGACAGGAAAGCTGTTTAAAAGTGGTATTTTCAACACAACTATTATGGGCTTTGTTGTTTTTAGATATGGACAGAACACACTTATTCAGTTTGAAGACTTTGGAAATCATAATGCATTCAGGTTCTTGAGAAAATATCGAGAAAAATACTGTACCTTCAATGATGATATTCAAGGTAAAGCAAAAGAAAACCTTAGGTTTTTGATTCCTACTTAAAATTTTTTTAATGTGCCTACTTTTTACTTTACGATGTTTTACTTGTCTTTCAGGGACGGCTGCAGTCGCTCTAGCCGGTCTGCTTGCAGCCCAAAAAGTCATTGGTAAACCGATCTCAGAACACAGAATCTTATTTCTTGGAGCAGGAGAGGTAAAGTTCCTGTAAGCTTCTAGGATTGAAAACGAACACTCTCCTTTAGAATTGGAAAATAGGGTATAATGAACTTATAATTTTGTTGAGATAGAGGGTATAAATTCAAGGTCAGTGTTGTGAAGTAGGTAATTTCAAATGTTTAGAAAGAATATCACAAAGAATCAAGCTTTGTGTGCTTTGTAAGGGAAGAATAGACCCAGTGTTCCTCATAACATATAATTCTCATAAGTAAAGTAATTTAGTATTGCATCATACTCTAGTCCTTGTTTTTTAAAATTTATGTTTTGTTGCACAGGCTGCTCTTGGAATTGCAAATCTTATAGTTATGGCTATGGTGGAAAATGGGCTCTCAGAAGAAGAGGCACGAAAGAAAATTTGGATGGTTGACAAATTTGGTTTATTATTTAAGGTAAGGTATTTAAAATTTGGAGAAGCAAAAGAATGTTGTTATAGTGATATGTTTAGGTTTTTTTTCATATTCAAATCATAATCTCTGTGTTGGCACCAGACTTATTCTTTCTTGCTTTATTCTCTGACTCTTGACCCGCCTAAAACCTAGTGGTTTTTCATAGGAACTCAGAAGTTTCTAATTAAATCATTAGCAGGACATCTGATATTTGAGCAGAAATTCTTTAACCCTTTGGAGATCATAATCTCCTGTAGCAATCTCATGGAAATCTAAGGACCTTTTCCCCAGAAAAAGGCACATATTCCTAAGGTCAAATGATGGATAATAAAGAGTTTTATCCCAGATCAGCTTGGTATCCTTTGGACCTACCTGCCTTCCTATCATTGATTGCCATTTTTAGTAGCTTAAGAAATGCCTTATATCTTATACTGTGTAACACATTGAAATGTAGGTAAACTGTCTCATAGTTGAACTTATCCAGTACACAATGCTGTTGTATTTTTGCCATATATATTGATATAGAGGTTACTTGTCATCTACACCTTTGAGCAAGCTTATGTCAGTGTACTTTGCTCCAGTTCTGAAATCTTTTCTTAATTAGTACCAGTATTCTATTAGTACAAAAAATGAAATGAAAAATTAAAGTATGTGAATGAAAAATCTTGAATGCTTAAATTATAAATAATTTTTTTAAGTATTTTAAAATGTACCAGACATTGTGATAAGACTTTACAGTTATTATCTCATTTAATCTTTTTTAAAAAAATCTCATTTGATCTTATCAAAAATTCAGTGAAATTTTACAAATGAGGGAAAGAGGTTTAAAAAGGTCAGCTCACTTTTCCAAGATCATCACCTTATAAGTGATGGAGGTAGGATTCACACCCAGGTAGCCTGACTGTGAATCCTATGCTCTTAATCATTCAACTGTGCCACCTCCCAAAGCTGTAACTGCCATATTTGCTTGTATGTAAGATGCAAGGATTACAAGACATTGTACTTGGAAGGCCATTGGGGGGTGTATCTGTTTTTACTAGTACACAATTATGTTGGTGTTTCTTTTTGTGATGTTGGTTTTCATAAATGTTTTGTGATTCTTTATCATATTTGTAATGAGTCGAGTTTAGAATGAATACAAGTGAGAAACCCTGTGCATCTGCAAGTTCAGGGTATATTTTTCTTTTAAGATGAGTTTTAGGCTTCGTATCTCTCCTGAGAACCCAAAACACTGCCCTCCTTTTTGAGACTTAGAGAGTTTCCTGTTGAAGCCCTCATGAAAGAGCTGTGGTCTTCCTGGGAGCAGGCATGTGAAACCACTGTTCTGAGAACTTGGATCTGTTGAGGCTGTATTTCACTCGTTTAATTACTTCCCAACCAAGTGATGATGGTGTGCTACTTTTCCCAGCCCCTGCTGGTCCTTACCTGGGGTTATTCTGGAGTTCTGATGGGAAAAGTCACCTTTGCATGGGAGGTCTTCTCTTTTAACAAAATAAGGATTTCTCAGCCTGGTTGGTTTTTGCATTCCACATGTTTTTGTCTGCTTTACATTGTTGAGAAATTCTTCATTGTTCTAGTGTGTCAGTGGTATATCTCCTGCCCTTGTGACACTACTAAGGAGTTAATTTTTATGGTTTTTGACCTGGGATTTGGTGAGGAAAGCACGTTCCTTTATTCAGCTATCTTGAACCAAAATTCCCCTTTCCTCCTGTTTCTGAACTTTTGGTAGTGTAAGTCCATGATGTCTATCTGAAATTCTGAAATCCTAAAAACTCTGAAATCCCTGAGTTTTTCTTGAAATTCATTTGGTAATAAATCTGACAGACCTGAACTTACCTACTAACTTTGGTAGCAAGACCAAAGAGGGTATTTCTAATCTTCACCTTTTGTACTTGGTGTGACTATTCATAAGTTCTGTTCAGTTGTGGAGTGCCCATTGCGAGGGTATTTGTGATATATTATCATAAGACAGTTCTAAAATATTAAATTCTGAATTTTAAAACACAGCTAGCCCAGATAAGGGATTGTGGGCCTTTGTGCCCTATTGGATTTAGGAGGACTTCACAGAGTAAATGAGTTTCTGAGAGGGATTAGTAAGTTTCTGGTTATAATGGAATTTGATTTGTGTTTTATATTTGGGTTTATGAGCAATATGAAGATAGAATTGGAAGATATGGGTTAAAAAGAAAGGTACATGAAAATGAAAAGATATTCTTATTGTAGAAACAATATGTGACTTATAATGATGTCTTTTCAATTAATCCTTAATAAGCAATTACTAAAAAACTGTATTTTATCTAAAAATTCAGGGGCGGAAAGCTACAATAGACAGTCATCAGGAACCATTTGCTCACTTAGCCCCAGAGAGCGTACCTGATACTTTTGAAGACGCAGTAAATACACTTAAGCCTTCAGCTATAATTGGTAAGTAAAGTTGTTGTCAAGTCGTTCTGTTACTTACCTGTATAATGCCAGTCATAACTTCCATGCAGGATTACTCAAAATGAAATGACAGATTTTACCTAGCTTTCAGCATATATAATGTTTTCTGTGATAGCTTTTTTAAATTGAAGTATATCTGATGTGCAATATCATATAAGTGACAGGTGTAAATGTAGTGATTCACAATTTTTAAAGGTTATACTCTATTTATGGTTATTATAAAATGTTGGCTATGTTCCCTGTGTTGTATGTGGTAGCTTTTAGGTACAGTGTGTAAAGTTTTGTTAATGGATGTTGCTTGTACTTTTAACTTCTGGAAGCTGTGTGATTGATCATGCTTTGCTTTTAGAGTTGGTATGACTGGTGGGCTCAAAACCTGAAAAAGACCAAGGTTATTTGACAGACCAAGAAAATCATATGCAGAGTCAAAGATTTTCATTGGCAACAAAGCTGTAAGCCTTTGGTATGTTTTGAGTCAGGCGTTGCATAGCTGACATCAGACTATGCAACATGGCATTAAGTTCAGAGCAGAAAATGTAGAAGTCTTTAAAAGAGGGGCTATTTCATTTCCTATATAGCTGTAAGATTTGAATCTATAATTTTTCTTGTAATTTTGCCAATTTCTTGGAGGAGCCCTGTGGAATGTTAAATAGTAAACTTACTGTTTTAAGTCTCAAACAGTCTTTATGGTTAGGAAAAGGATGTCTGTATTAGCTTCTTCACTGATTAGAACTCGTAGTTTTTTAGAGTGAGAAGTAATCTTAAAGATTGCAAGTGTGTCTCTCTCAAAGCTCAGTAATAGAAACCTAAGAATCTGTCCATTGACTCAGTCCCTGGAGGGTCAAGGAAACAAAAAGAAAAAAATGTTTAGTTCTTTTAGAGCTCATGGATTCCTAAGACTATGTCCACATACCTCCACATGGGGAAACACTGAGTAGAAGTTCCTCTTTTACATGAGAAAAACAAGCACAGAGATGTTAAGCAACTTGCCTAAGATTTGTGAATATTTCATATAGCCAGTAGTGACTGAGCAAGCACTAAAACTTTGGTCTCCAGATCAGTATTTTTCTTTATTACATATCAGTTTATAAAATGGAATTTAAAATTTCTTTGACTATTGAATGTAAGTCTTATTGGATGAACTGTGTAAGCACTCAGCCGAGGCATTGCTTGATCATCCCCAGATTCCCACCATGGGCTAAGTATTCTTCCTTCATGCTGTGCTTCTATGCACTGCATGCTTAGCACCTGTTACAGGTTTTCTGATTTTCTGTTTACTCTGTTGTTTTTTCTCTCAACTATAAGCTGCCTGCATTATACTCATTTTTATATCCTAATGGCCTAATACAGTGTCTGAGACATTGTAGGGGCTTACTAAAAGGTCATTAAACTGAACTCTATCAAGAAAGTGGATTGCTTTAGTCAAGAAGATCTTTTATCGCTTCTGAACTCCTATTTATAATGAATACCACAGAGTTTAACAAGTTAACATTTGAGGTGCAAGTTTTTAATTAAAATATTTTTTTTAATTGTGGTAAAATACACATAACATAAAATTTGCCATAACCATTTATAAATGTACAGTGAGGTAGTGTTAAGTGCATTCACATTGTTGTGCAACCAATCTCCAGAACTCTTCGTACCTTGTAAAACTGAAGCTCTATGTGCACCTGAAACTATCACAACATTGTTAATCAGCTGTACTCCAATATAAACTAAAAAGTTAAAGGAAAAAAAAAAAACTGAAGCTCTATGCCTGTTAGACCAGTGGTCCCCAACCTTTTTAGCACTAGGAACCGGTTTCATGGAAGATAATTTTTCCACAGACCAGGGAGGGGGGATGGTTTTTGGATGATTCAAGCATATTACATTTATTGTGCACTTTATTTCTATTATATTACATTGTAATATATAATGAAATAATTATACAGCTCACCATAATGCTGACAGGAGGCAAAGCTCAGGTGGTAATGCGAGCAGTGGGGAACGGCTGTAAATGCAGATGAAGCTTCGCTCCCTCACCCGCCGCTCACCTCCTGATGTGCGGCCCGGTTCCTAACAGGCCACAGACCGGTACCAGTCTGTGGCCCCGGGGTTGGGGGCCCCTGTGTTAGACAACAACTACATGATGGAGGTAGTCTTACACTCTTTTCTTATTGCCCACAATTTACTATATCTGGGGTAGACAATAAATATTTAAGTGAAAATTTTTAACATTTTATTGTTCTGTTTTCAGATTTAAGATTGGAATTATCTCAGCAATGCAAAATCTTATCTTTGTAATGGGATAAGCACAGGTCTTATCTTTACCTGTGCTTTTGTTGTGTTAAACCTGTTATAGAAATGCTATTGATGAGAAGGCTATGTTTTACCTGTAATGAAGTTCCTTTTTTTTCCCCCCTTATTTTATTACAGGAGTTGCAGGAGCTGGCCGACTTTTCACTCCTGGTGTAATCAAAGCCATGGCTGATATCAATGAAAGGCCTATAATATTTGCATTAAGTAATCCTACAGCACAAGCTGAGTGCACAGCTGAAGAAGCATATACACTTACAGAGGTATTAATAATAGTATGAATTGGTTATGTCTATTATTTTCCCTCTATTAGCCTATTAGTTATACATTCTTGAATAATTCTTTTTATGGTTGCTCTAGAGATTACAGCATGTATCCATGGATCATCAAATTCTGATGTAAATTACTGCTTGTATCAATTCTGGAAAGCAGTTACTTTATATATCCATTTTAACACCCTCAGGCCTTTTGTGCTATAGTTGTGCATTTTAATTCTCTCTATATTTTAAATCCCCAAAGACATTCTTTTTGTTTTAAACAAAAATTATTCATTTAGATTTACCTGCATTTTAATATTTTCTATTGCCATTGTGTCCTTCATGCATACCTGTGCTTCTATCTAGGATTATATCTTCTACCAGAAGAACTTACTTTAAGTGTGGGTCTGATGAATTCTCTTGATAATTTCTTTATTTTGCCTTCATTTTGAAGGATATAGTTTCACTCTGCATAGAAGTCAGAGTTGGTAGATACTTTATTTCAGAACTTTGAATGTATGATTCTTTCGTTTTCTGACTTCTCTTTTCTTTTTGATAGACCATTTTGTCTTCCGTTTTAAGCAGTTTTTCTGGTATGGACTTAGGTGCGGTTTTCTTTGTATTTATTCCACCTGAGGACTGTAGAGCTCCTGAATCTGTGGCTTAATGTCTTTTGGGACACATTCTGTCTCTTCTCTTGTAGGACTCCAGTTATGTGAATGTCAAGACTTTTTCACCATATCTGATATGTCTCTTACACTATTTTCTATGTATACCATCCTGTTTGTTTTCTGTGTTTCAATCCTGTGATTTTCTTTGGACTTATCTTCCAGTTTGCATATTCTCTTTTCAGCTGTGCTAAATCTGTTGTTAGGTTCTTAATTTTATTGTATTTTTCACTTGTGGAATTTTATTTCATTCTTTCCATAATTCATTAATTTAGCGTCACAGACTTAAAATCACGTATTACAGAAGTAATCAATTTATAAATACTACTTTCTTGCCCTCACATGTCATGAAATAATTGTTTTTACCCTCTTCACATGTATCTTCACCATCATAGGGCCATTCTTTTGAGTCATGTGACAGCTCTCTGGAACAAATTTTTACTTTCATCTAAATTGTTTAAAATTTAGCTCTTTTGAATTCTTTGACACTGCCACTAGGTTATATCCCAGTTAAAAGTATCTGCTTATATACCATTAGGACAGTTCTTTTTCCCCTACTGTTCTGTAGAGATATAGTTGTAATCTCCACAATGTAATCACTTTCTGTATTGTTCTTGCAAGTGATCTTTAAGTGACTCTAGGAAGTGATTTTTTTCTTTTAAGTTGGTTACAATGTTGTGTTAGTTTCAGGTATATAGCAAAGTGATTCGGTTATATACTTTTTCATTTTTTTGTATTTGTTTCCATTATAGGTTATTACAAGATGTTGAATATACTTCCCTGTGCTATACAGTAAATCTTTGTTGTTTAGGAAGTGATTTTTAAAGCCTTGTTTACAATGATATATAAGAGTAGTAATTGTTAGGTCATACCCTTGAGAAAAATTAATAAATTTTATAAATGTTTTTGTCTCTATTAAAAGTATTTTATTATGGAAAATTTCAAGCATATACAAAAGTAGAAAGAACAGTATAATTAACTCCCATGTACCGATACCCTGTTTCAAAAGTGATCAACTTATTGCCAATCTTGTTTCTTCTACATCCTACTCACCTTAGATTTTGAAGCCAGTCTCAGACATCATATCATTTTATTATAAATATTATAGTATATCTCTCAAAAGTCAAGGATTCTTTTAAAAATATAATCACAGTATTATCACACCTCACAATTTTAACAATATTTTTAAAATACTTATTTGATTCTTTTGTATAGCTTTCAGTTCTCTGCTAAAATTTTGTCTTGTCATTTAATTTCTTGAATATATGAATCATAATTAAGGTTAATGTCTGATAGTAACAAATATCTCACTCTCTGTGAGTCCATTTCTGTTATCTGTCTTTCTTCTTGGTTATCCAGTTCTTATCTTTTTGTAAACCTAGTTTTACTTCTGTCTTTCGCTTCCTTATTGAGTGCTAGGTAGTGTGGATGAAGAATAGTAGCAATAATTTGAGGCTCGGAATGAAGTTACCTTCCTCCATAGGAGCTTTGCCTTTCCTTTTGGAGGCTGTCAGTCTGGGGCAGCTCCATATAATTCAGCAGGATGTAGTACGTGGGAGGCCTCATCTGTTTCCACAGTTTACGTTTTCTCTTGGGTATGAATCAAAAACCCTGGGGTATTTATCAGCACCCCTCACCCCTAGTGGTCTCTGAAGTATACTTTTTCTCTCTCTGTCATCATGAGACTCCTGATAACTTCAATGCTCAGGCACTCAGCCACAGATTTTCCTTTTGAAATCACTCACCTGAAGGAGGAAAGCTTCAAATGCTGGGCCCGAATACCTTGCTTTCCTCTTTTTCTGGATCTTGACTGTCTCCACCTCCAAGCTCTCCCTATCCTGGTGGCACTCCCACTTCCTTAAAACATATTTTTAATATATTTTATCCAGTTTTCCTCATTGTTACCAGAGGGAGAATTGGTGTGAAACAACCTAGAAGACTATTGCCAAAGTAGAACTCTCAGAACTTTCTGAACTTAATATTCATGCTCTTGATATATTTAGCATTGTTTTTTTCTCATTGTTATAAATTTTATTTTGACACATATATTCTCTCAAAATTCCTTTTGATTCTATATTGCCACTTTGTGTTAGTCAAAATAAATTCACTTGACTAGTGGCTTCCAACAGTTATAATAATTACTGAAACTTCTAATAATTATTGAAATCTTTTCTTTTGAACTCATCCACAAAGTCAGCATACAGATATATTAAAAAAAAAAAAATCAGTCTCTTTGGTATACTGTCTTACTTCTTTACCAAAGAATGGTATTATTTGATTGCTTATCCTCTTCACCTGTCTTTACTACTTAAAACTAATGGTTATTGCCCCCCAAATTAAATCTTAGTCTTATACAAAGACTAGTTGATAAATATATACTCCATGTACTATGGGTCTTGGCATTTCCAAAATATAAAAAATTTAAATGTTTTGGGCAGTAGTAGTACATCAGGAGAAGACCGTTCAAACATTTAAGAATTTTATTTTTTGAATAAATGTTATTGTAATAGATGTACACCATTTGAATGAATAAAAATTCCTCAAGGAAACCAGTTTGATATACTGTATCAGTTCTAAGATGCAAATTTTCTCACAATTTTTATAACTTTGAAATTGTGTTATCTCTTAAAAATGGTAAAAAAGCATTGTGTCATAGTTTAATTTTACATAATTTTTTTCTTAGTGTTACATAAAATAATGGCATAAATGTATGTATTTGTAGTTACTGCTTAAATTTTAAGTGTCCTTTTGTTTTCAGTGGAGGGATGTCTCAGTGCTAGTCTAACACCCTCTGCTGCCTAGGGAGAAAAATACATTTAAAAAAAAGTGTTTTCATATTTTAATGGCCAGTTGCTCAAAGAACAAAGAATAGGCTAACCTGGACTTCAGAATGAGAATACTGTTATCATTAAGGTCTTGCCACATTTAAGCTATAGGTTGATTATGAAAGAAGAAGAATTAAAAAAAAAAATATGGCCTGTTGTGACCACCTAGAGGGGTGGATTAGGGAGGGGGACGCAAGAGGCGGGGGATATGGGGATATATGTATACATACATATAGCTGATTCACTTTGTTATACAGCAGAAACTAATACAACATTGTAAAGCAATTATACTCCAATAAAGATGTTAAAAAAAAATGACCTGGAGAAGATGAACTGCTGCTGAATCTTGCCATTCTAGAGAAGATGCCCAAGAGCTTTCTAAATCTCCAAATTTACTGATATCATGAGGACATAACATTTTCCCCATAAAGAGCTATATTGTATAATCCACTTTATAAATCTATTAAAATTCATGGTGGCACAAAACTAATCTATATTATTATATACATTGTGGTAACTCGTATGGCATTAACCATGATCTTCAAAGAAACAAAATTTTTGTCACAAATAAAGCTAGGCTTAGAACAGGTGGAGAATGGTAATAGCTATCTGTAGAAAATTCTATAGCTTTCTGGAGTTGTAGGTTCAAGACACTCACCTGGGCCCACCACTGGCACAGTTGACTTGCTTCTACACATAAACCTGAGATCATTTTGAAATTGAAAGTATGTCTTGTAAAAGTAATAATTACTACACATGGTAGATCTTCAGGTTGTCCAAAGGGTCAAATTCTTGAGTGCTAAACCCACTAATGCGAAGGGTCTACTATATTTCAAAGAATAATCACTCTTGCTATAATACACATCTGTAGATGTAGGGAAAAGACAAAGCATTATCTAAACACTTAAAATAACTCTGTCAAATGTTTAGGTGTCATGTCATTTTGTGCATCCTACTGTGTGGAGATAGTTCAGCTTTCTGTGAATCACCTTTTAACTTCATCTAAGTAGCTGTTTAAACATGACTTCCTTTAGTTATACCTCAAGTATTCCAAGATAAGTTATTTCTGTTTGAAAACTATTGTTTTCTTGCCTTTTTTTTTGGTCAGGTAGGGGTGCGACGGATGGAATTTTGGGGGGAAAATTATATATAAAGGATTTATAAATTAACCTTCAGGTACTTTTCAATTCCATGGGCACCAAATTCTCTTAGAAATACTGGAGGTGCTAGTAAAATGTATCATATGCTATTATAGAGCACAGTACTAAAATTGATGGATACAACAAATTTGGAGACTTCCTTTTCTTTAACAAGACAACATGCCATGTTTTTCTGGGGTGACTGTGGTTATACCATATGCCTGTTCTATAAACTGCCTATCTGGGGGGCATTGTAGCATAATAGAAAACCATGGGTTTTAGAGTTATAAAAATCTGGATTTAAATTTAACTGCTACAGTTGTGATGTGTGACTTTTTACAAAGTACTTGGAAATATTTAAGCCTTTGTTTTCTGAGATTTTTTAAAAATATATATTAGTGAAATAGAGATGATAATCTCATAAGCCTTCTATGTGGGCTAAATTAACTGAGTTAACACAGATAAAGCACCTGGTACAGAGCCAGAAACAGCAGATGTACAGTAAATGGTAGCAGTTTAATTTTTGATGTTTTCCCCTCATTCACGGATGTTTATAGCAGTCTTTATTATTAGGGATGATATTTTTTTGCCGTCTACATTTTTTAAGTTTTAAAGGAAATAGAAGTGTCAGGTTTTTAAAAATTTATTAATGGACATTTTTCAACTTTGAATGCTTGCTATGCATAAAACAAACCTTATTCTAATAAGGATTTGAATGAAAGGATTATGTTATATAGTAGATTATGCCTGTTTTGCAAGTAATATATTGGTCTACTACAGGGTTTAATTTTGTTTTAATTCACCTCAATTTTCTAGTCCACATAAAGTAACAAAATTGAGGTTATTTCATTTCTCAACAGGGAAGGTGTTTGTTTGCCAGTGGCAGTCCATTTGAGCCAGTGAAACTCAGTGATGGGCAAGTCTTTACACCAGGTCAAGGAAACAATGTATATATTTTTCCAGGTAAATGCCACCATTATTTATGTTATAGAGTAATCATTAATAATTACATGAAAATTCCTTATGAAATTCTTTAGAATTTAAGATTTAAAAAACAACGGTATTTACAGGATTTTGCTATGAATGTACAGGAAAACTCAAGGAATTCAGCAAATCCAACTTGCTCTATTTCCCCTGAAAATTTATTTATTCATACTGTTCATTAAATTTGTTATTATTATAGAAATAAAGTAGTACATCGTTCATAAAAATGCAAAAGGAACAGAATGTTAAAAAATTATTTAACCTCTTTATCCCCCCTTGGTACCTCCTTATCATACTTATCAGCTATAACCACTGTGGTTTCCTTTGAGTTTTTCTGATGGTTACCATCATGACTGGCACACTTATCTCCCTTATCTTGATTCTTCCAACTCTAGACTGTATGTGTAAACTTCCAACTGTGAAATCTAAGTAATAGTCCACACGTAATACCTAATACCTCCTAATACCTTGCTTTCTCTCTCTACCTCTCAATTTCTGTTACTACTTTTAGCTTTCCTAGTAGTTACCTTTATCTCTATATAATAAACTTAAAGAGCTTTTGTAAGCAATTTAAGACAGTTTTTATTAGCTTGCCACAGTGAAAAATGAAAAAAAAAATCTGGTATTTAGCTTTCTTATCTCTTCTTATTTTATCTCTCAACTATGGTTGGTGATATTTCTACATTGCAGAGGAATTTTTTTTTTTTTTTTTTTTTTGAAACTTACATTGTGTTCTCTTGTTTTCCATGTTTTGTCTCTGGATTGATTCTGAAATTACATGATTATATGTTATTCATGTCTAAACAAGAGTGTGGTTTGATAAATACAGTAGAACCTGCAATTCTAGATCAACAAAATTTTTGACACTCAGAGTCTTTTAAGTGTCAAGTATAATGAATCCTCCTCTAATTTCTTGCCAGCTCTCTTCATTTCATCCTGATCCTGCTCCACAGCAAATCATTTCTGTGGTGGTTCTCTCTTGCCCATGTACACTATTCCTCTTTGTCTTGGTCTCATTTTTCTGGAATACATCTTTGAATACGTTTTTTTATGAAGCATGGATGAAAACTGAGTTTTTATGTATCTGAAAATGTCTTTATTTTGTTCTCTCACTTGATGGTTTGGTTGGGTAGAGATTTGTAGATGCAAAGTCATTTTTGTCAGATCTTTGGAAACATTTCTCCATTCACTTTCAGTGGCCAGGGTTGCTGATGAGAAATCTGGTGTCAATGAGAGTCTCATTCCTTTATACCTACTAGCTTTGTCTCCCTAAGAATATTTCAGTGTTTTCTTTATCTTTAGATTTCTGAAATATTAGTGGGATGCATCCAGGTTTGGGCTTTATTTCCATCTATCATGCGTGTCTGCAGGTGGGCCAATTCACTATATTTTCTTTTCCAAAGGATTTTTTGTTCTGTTTTTCCCCCCCCTCATTTCTTTCCTTTCATTATTTCTGTTTTTCCCTTATGGAACTTGTGTTAGACCATGGTCAAATCCCTCTGTTGCCCTGACTTGTAACTTTTATTCATATTTTCGCCTCTTACCTTTTTTGTTCTATAATATGGGGGATTTCTGTGGTGTTTGTTCATTTATCTGTATCTGTTTTGGTTTCTTTTTTCTTTTTTTTTAGCACTTCTAGTGTATGTTTTGTTTCAACAGTCTTTTTTCTTTTTATTATGGAAAACTTCAAACATATACAAAAGTAGAAGGAAGAATGAAATCCCATGTTCCATTCTCCCACTTTTTGGCAGTTATCAATTTGTAACCAGTGTTATTTAATCTATACTCCCACCCACTCCGCCTTCACTGGGTTATTTTAAAGCAAATCAGAGACATCATATAATTTCATTAATAAGTACTTCAGTATGTGTCACTAAAAAAATAATTTTTTAAAAATTAAACATAACCATAATAGTGGTATCACACCAAAGGAAATAAACAATTATTGCTTTATATCATATCGTCAACTCAGTAGGTTCAAATATTATTTTTTACTCTCAATACCTTTTCTTGTCATAGAATAACTTTTTAATAGCCACTTTTTTAAAGCTTGCAGCATCCTTTCAAATCTCTCCTGAGAGTTATTAAGATTCTTTTAAATATTTCTTCCTTTGTGCTGTTTATTTTCCAGAAGTTTCCGGTAATCCTTAGTTTATTCATTTTAATGAAAGAATTATGTTGAGTAAAATAGTGATTTGGCATGAATTTCCTTTGTACTTGTGTCTTTCTCCTTGTGGGCCTCTCCCTGAATAACTGACAGCAGGCTCTAAGATTTTAGGACAGATTTATAGCACACATAGGCTGGCATCAAGGAAGCACGTTATTCTAACTGTTGTTAAAATAAAGATTTTGGGCCTGTGAATATCCTAGTGCACTTTCCTCCTTTTTCTAGTGCACTTTCCTCCTTTTCCCCCTAGCAGAGTGGTTGTGTAGAGTTCCGCTCTGCTTGTCTCTTGAGATCTAGCATCTGTAACAGAAACTGTGCCATCACTGATGATCCCCTTGTAGAACTTGATAATGTTCAAAATCAGTCTGTTCCATCCCACAATATTTCTCTGGCATAAAGACCATGAAAAGAATACTTCTCTGCTGATTTTAACAAAGCCATTTTTAATATTGTATTTGACTAACAGAGAATTTGGCAGTTGATTACTTTTATATAACATTTCAATGTTCTAACTTTATTAATAACAGTTATTAGGACTATAAATATAGACAAAAGAATGACTTGGTAGCAGAGGTTAAAATGGGCTTAAAAACAGGATTGGCCAAAAGAATGATCAAAAAGCAGTTAAAAACACAAGGCTTTGGAAATGTTTGAATTACCTACTCCAGCAATTATACCTGGATGAACAACACAATTAAAACCTAAAAGGGCCAGAGCCTTCCTAATCAGGAAGAAGTGACTGAGAGGTAAAGCTGTGCTTTTCATGGAGAGAGGTCAAGAGTTGGAGTCTGGCACCTGTGAAGGATGGGATGCTAGTGAGCCACCTCCCACTTTGGGCTGAAACCTTAAAGGACTGTACCTTGGAGTGTGGGTATAGTTTGCACTTGAGGTGATCTAGAAAACCTCAAGCCTTTGTTTTGGCCTACCAGTGCCCACAGGTGCCTGGCAGAAGCAAGCAGAAGTCTTCTCTGGTACAAGATAACACTATCCTATTCCTCAAGTTACTTTTACAAATAAATTTTCAAATACAACCCTAGTTAAGAAATAAAAGATAATGAAGCACATAAAGAGACAAGCCAACACAAGCCAAAAGTAGCAGATACAACAAAAAGAAAACTCTGGAACTCTAAATATCAGACAAGTGCTATGAAACAAATATGCTTATTATGTTTATGGGATAAAAGCCAAGCTTGAAAAATTCAGCCAAGTAACACTAAATTCTACAATTGAAAAATACAATAAATTAAGAACTCAGTGAATGAGGCTTATAACAGATTAGACCAAAGGAAATTAATAAACTGGAAGATAGGCCAGAAGAAACGATGCAGAGACCAAAAAAAGGGGAAAATATAGAAAAACAGATATATACCATTAATTGATATATATTTAATTGAGGTCCCAGAGGAAGATGAGAGTAAGAATGAAGCAGAGGCAATATTTACAGGCTTCATGGCTGAGAACTGACAGATGACATCACTACACAATATTCAGGAAGCTCAGTGCAATCCACATGGGATAAGTAAAAAGAAATCTACATCCAGTAACATCCTTGTGAGGCTTCAGAAAACAACAGCAAAGAGAAGACTGTGAATTCAGCCAGAGCAAAAAGATTTCCTTCAAAGGAATAATTGTTAGGCCAACTGACTTCTCAACAGCAACAAGATGCCAAAAGACAGTGGAGTGACCTGTGTGAGTGGCTTCTACAAAATACTTGTGAAGCTAGAGCTCATTACACAGTGAAAAGCCCCTTCAAGGATTAAAACAAAATGAAGATATTTTCAGAAGAGGAAAAAAAGAGGATTCACCATATGCGGACATGTAAGAAAGGAAAGTAAATTCTAAAGAGTATTCCTTAGGCAAAAGACAAGTAATCCCAGCTAGAAGCTCAGAGATGTAGGAAAGAATGAAGAGCAAAGAAAGTTGTGAATATTTGAGTTAAACAAAAGGAACGTTTTATGTGTAGGGCAAAACAATAATGACATGTGGGATTTTGAAAGATACAGAGACAAAATTAAAAGGCACAATAATAATAGCTTATCGGTTACATAGAGTTAAACTGTTAGGAGAAACTTCCGTTGTCTGGCAGGAGGGCAAACTAAAAATTAACATGAAACTTCGATTAGAATGCATATTATAAATTTTAAGATAACCACTAGAAGACTAGAAGAGCTTCCAAACTATGATAAGAGAATATTAGAGGAGGAAATGAAATGATTTTTTTTTTAATCCAAAAGGCAAGAAAGAATAGGAAAGGGAATATGGAATAGACAAACGTAAGAAGACAATAGATTTTGCCCCAAACATTTAATTAACTACATTAAACGTAGATGGAACGAATACTCACCTTAAAAAAAAATTATCTAGAGGCTGGATTAAAATAATGAAGCTATTAACCACTGTGGTCCTCTTCCCATCCCTGAGTAACTGAGTTACCATACTTCCCCACTCTGGCTGAAGACTGCTGGGATACTCTTTGAATAGTGTGAAAGCCCGAATAGGGTCTGCCATATTCGTGCTCATAGCAAGCAATTTTTTAAGTTCCTAACTCTTACATATGAGAAACACTCAAAGAAAGGGATTTTAAGGAAAATCCCTTATATGAACAGTTTATTTCATAAAAGAAACTAAATAGACAAACAGAAAAAAGCAGTTTAGGAAAAAAGAGGTTATGTGGGGAAATGGAATGTTAAAAAAAAGAACTATCAATATCCTCATGGAGACAAATATTCCAGACACAAGACAGAATTTTATTTTTAAAAAATTAGAAAATAAAAATGAGCTCTGGAAAATGAAAAGTTTGGTAGAAGGATTATAAGAAAAAGTTGAAGAAGTCATCTGGAAATAGAGCAAAGATCAGAGGATGGAAAATAAAGAAAAGAAAATTAGAGGACTAGTCCAGGAGGTACAATATCAGAAAGTAGAAATTTCAGGGAGAGAGAACAGAAAAGTGGAGGGAAGGAAATTATCAAAGACTTCACGAACATTTCCCCAAATTGCAAGACCCAAATTTCCAGATAGGAAGGGCCCACCTACCAAGTGCCAAATACGGTGGGCAAAAGTAATGCATCTCAAGGCACACATTGTGAAATTACAGAACATTAGGTACAAAAAAAGATCCTACATACTTCCAGAGATGCAACAAAAAGATAATTGTTGAAAAAGGATCTGGAGTCAAATTGGCACCAGACTTCTCACCAACAATGTTGGAAGCTGTGAGGTATTGAAATAATGCCTCACAATTCTGAAGGAAAATTATTTCCAAACTAGAATTTTAAACCCAGACAAACTATCAAATAAAGTGGAAGGTAGTAGAAATGTGTGTGTGTGTGTGTGTGTTGGGGTGCTGGCGGGGGCTCTTCAAAAATGCAAGATTTCCAGAAATGTATCTCCTATGCACTGTTTTTCAGAAAACTACTGGAGAATATATCCTACCCAAAAAAGGGAGTAACAAAAATACTAGGAAGAAGTGAGATTTAGGAAATGGACTCAACTTAGAAGCAAAGGGAATCCCCATGAAGATGAAGAGAGTTTCCAGGATGATAGCTCCATATCTGGAATGGAGAGCAACCAAGCCAGATTGGAGTTTCAGCAGAGATTTATTCTCGAGGATGAAATTAGAGAAATGTGAAATAGCTGAAATTACTAGATGATTTAGACAGCTAAATGAATAAGTGTCTCAGCATGAAATAATTTTAAGTACCAAAAAATCAAAGGAAAAAGCAGGACAATAACCTTAGGGAAAACAAAAAGGCAGAAGAGGAAAAGTTAGGATATAATGTTAATACACGGCTCAGCTGTGAAGAGCACTTATGAAGTCATAATAATATAAACACTGAACACTGAATCAACCAAAATTATGCTCTAACTATATTGGTAAGAGGGCTGGAAATGTGCAAGAAAGCTAAATACTTATTTCCAACAGGAAGGAGTCGGTGATCTCCAAAACTAAAAGTCAATCAGAAGAAATAGAAGCAAGCTGTGAGAGAGAGAAATACTAAAATAATCAGCTAAAAGAATTAAAAGTAGTTACTTCTGTAGAGCAAGAAATGGAGGATTAGAGATGGAATTGATTTTTTTTAAGTCAGTATCAACATTTTTTTTAAAATTTTTATTTATGTATTTTTGGCTGCGTTGGGTCTCAGTTGCGTCAGGTCTTAGTTGCAGCGCACAGGCTCTTCCTTGTGGCACATGGCTTTCTCTAGTTGTGGCGCGTGGGCTCAGTAGTTGCGGTGTGCGGGCCTAGTTGCCCTGGAGACTGTGGGATCTTAGTTCCCCAACCAGGGATCAAACCCCCATCCCCTGCATTGGAAGGCGGATTCTTAACCACTGGACCACCAGTGAAGTCCTGGGAATTTATGTTTTTGTAACAACTGTTGATGAATTGTATGCATTTGTAATTTTGATAAATCTGAAAACTAAATTGAGAAAAGCCATTTGATATTTCTAAAATTATTTCTTCTAATAAATAAGAATTATAACAGTTAAAGATCACTTAATTTTAGTGCTCAGATTTCTGTCTTCTCTTGACTGCTTCATTTTTTGAAGGGGCTGTTTGGGGTAGGGGTGGGTTACCATTAATTTGCTTTAAATCTAGGAATTTATTTGGCTACTTTCATAATTGGAAGTGACCTTACTAAGTAAACTATTTAAAATGTATTCCAGGTGTGGCTTTAGCTGTTATTCTCTGTAACACCCGGCATATTAGTGACCATGTTTTCCTAGAGGCTGCAAAGGTAAATGTTTTAAATATTGTTTGGTTATTTTATAAAGGATGAATTATAAAGCTGAATGGATCTTAAAAACAGAGAGAGAATGGGTTAAATCTGCCTTAGGAGTGGAAAGGAAGTTACTCATCCGTTGTTTTTTTGATTTACCTTCTACTTTTGCATAAAATTAATTTATCATTTTTCCAGTGTTTGATTGTAAGCTATGAATCTTTTCATATATACTGTACCTGTATTATACATATCTGAAAGTAACATAATTGTGACAGCATAGATAAAATGTCTTTAAATCTGATTTTTTTAAAAAGTCTTTAAATCCGGTTATTTCTTTACTGTTTAGTGGTAAACGGTTTTAATTTCTGCAGTGGTTTAAGTGTATTCCTGCTAGAAATAAGGAAAACATGTTACCTGTATTATTCTCTGCTCCCCCAACCCTTTCCCCATTTTATTAGTCCTTATTATTCTGTTATTTAAGCAAACAAAAGTGAAATTCTTTTTTTTTCTCTTCAGGCTCTGACAAGTCAATTGATGGATAAAGAGCTAGCTCAGGGGAGACTTTACCCGCCACTTGCTAACATCCAGGAAGTTTCTATTAACATTGCTATTAAAGTAAGTAATAATTTATACCTCTTCACATAAATTTTAATGGTGTTTTCTTCATGCAAGTAACACAAGTTCATTAGAGAAAAATCAGAAACATTTAGAGGGTGCAAAGAATAAATTTTAGGTTGCTCATATTCTTACTACAGAATATAACTCGCATTTGTTGCCTTCTATTGTTTTTTCTTCCCAAACACATAATAAAAATGCACACACATGCAGTCACCTGTGCCTGTTTTTAAAATTGGTTTCTCACTGCAGTTTTTTCCACTTAATATATTGTAAGCCTTTCCCCAGGTAAATCAATAATAATTCTCATGATCACTAATGCTTCATGGAATTCTCCTTGTTCTTATTATCATAGTTTGCTTAACCATTTCTCTATTTTGGGGGACATTTAAGCATCTTTCGTTTTGTTAGAAATAATATTGTAGTGAACATCCTTAGATAAGTCTTTATGTGCATTTGTGATCGTTTTTTCTTAAGATAAATTTCTAATCCTAAGAACAAAAGGATTAACATGCCAAGGCCTCTGATACACATTGCCAAATGATTCTTGAGAAAAAAGTATTGATTTACATTGCCCCTGTTAGATATGGGTGTATCCGTTTTCCCATACCTCTGCCAATATTATTTTTTTAAATTTTGCATATCATTTTTATTTAAAACACTTATTTTATTAAACTGAAGAATTTTTTTTGTTTTTATTGAACAATAGTACTCCTTCCATATTTGTCTTCTACTTTCTAACACTGTGCTCTTAAAATATTAAGGGTAATGTTCCTTCTGTTTTGTGTGGTGCAGGTATTTTCCCACTTGTCATTTATTTTAACTTGTTTGACATGCCATTTTCACAAGGTTTTTTAATGGAATTATCTATTTTATAGATTGTTTCCTCACCTCCTATGAATGTTAGTGCTTTCTCCCACTCCAAAATCATAAATATCTACCTGCATTTTCTAATAACTTAAAACTTCTAATCCCTCTGAGATTTTAGTGTGTGATGTGAGACAGAGAAACATTTTTTCCTGAATAGTTAACCAGTTGCCCCAGCACCAACTGATTGGGAATGTTCCTTTTGTTAGCATAAAAACCTTGATTTCTTTACTGAGAGTCTGTTCCTGACCGTATTTGCCTATTATTAGGCACTGTTTTAATTTAATAATGTGTACTATTTGACACTACACATTATACATGCTAAAACCATCGTTATGGTTTTTCAGTATTTTCTTGTCTGTTCTGAACTGTTTATTCTTTTGGATGAATTTTTGCATCAGTTTTTTGAATTTAAAGAACACCCTGCAAACTGTGTATGAAACTATGTCATATTTATAAATTAAGTTGGTGAAATTGAGTCTTTCTGTATTGACTCTTCCTTATTCAATCTCTCGCTCCACTTATTAAGGTTTCTTCCTTCTTTTTTAAGTTTTTCAATATAATTTTGTTGTTTTCTTCATCTAAATGTGGCATGTCTCCTGTTATTTTCCTAGATATTCAGAAATTTTGTTATCCTTTAAAATAACATTTTTTCTTTCCATGTATATGTCCTCACTGGTCATTTCTAATGTATAGGGAAGGTATTAATATTTATGAATTTATTTGATAACAGGTTTCTTTGTTGAACAATCCTAATTCTTTTCATAGTTTCTCAGTTAATTCTTTTGGAATTGTTGAGTTGTGAATCATCTGCAAATAAGTTTTTTTTTTTTTATGTATAGTTCATTTTTCCCTATCTTACTAAATTAGTTGCTACTTAAAATCAGTTTTAAACAATTGGGTTGATAAGGGCATCCTTGTATTTTAATAAGTATTTTTTAAATATTTTTGAAGAAGTAGGCTTCTATTTGTACTATTTACTAAGATTTTCTTAAATATCAGGATTAGATGTGGAATTTATCAACCACACTTTCAACTTGTATACTGATGATCATAAGATTTTACCCCTTTGACTAATACAGTTATTGTTACATTATATTAATACTCATAAACGAAGCAAAGATTGGGAATTGGTAAAGGATGATATGTTTAGGAAATAACCAATTCAGTTGATTGTGGAGTCTAAGGTATAGATAGGAAAAAGGCATTAGATAAGATTTGAAGTTATCTTAAGACCAGCTTGTACAGATACACAAATGCCAGACTAAGGAACCAGAATACCTTACTATTGTAAAACAACTGAAGAATTTAGAGCCCAGAATTAGGATGAATAGAGTTCAACTTGAGAATTACAGGATATTACAGGTGGGACAGATTTTGGGAGGTATCAGTTGATTAGATTACTGGTGTGTCCGCATGAAAGGTAGTACATGGGGAAATAGAAGGAGATCTGTTGGGGTTGGTATAGGAGCAGAGTCCCCAGGATCGTCTCTCTTCCCCCTCCTTCTCCGGTGTCCTAAGGCTTTCCTTTTTAGGAGCCAACGGATCAGGTGAGCAGACAGTGCTGTGTACCTGTCCCCCAGCACTACCCACAGCCACTGAGCAGCCCCATAGAGTCACCGGTCACCTACTGCATGCCTACTTGATCAAGGAGGACTCCCTCCGATCTCAGGCCTTGCCCCCAGTCATCTCTGTGGGTACAAATATGTTTCCTACAATAGACTAGACAATACAGTTGACCCTTGAACAATGCGGAAGTTAATGGCCGACCCTCTGCGCAGTCGAAAATCTACATATAGCTTTACTGTTGGCCCTCAGTTTTCCGAGGTTCCGCATCCACAGATTCAACCAACTGGGGATCACGTAGTACATATTTAGTGAAAGAAATTCACATATAAGTGGACCTGCACAGTTCAAACCCGTGTTGTTCAAGGGAATTCTGTCTCAAAATATAGTGAGGCTGAACTCCTAAGACCAAGGACTATCTTTAATAACCACCATTTTTCTTTTAGAAAACTGAAATAAACTCTAATAGTAGTCACCACTTGGAATGGGAATTAGAGGAGGAGAAAGACATAATTGTTTGATTTTTTTTTTTTTTTTACCACGTATCACTGCATTGTTTTAAAGTTAAAATTAAACCATGACTTGAGACCTTAACTAGATGACAGGCACCGTGCTACCCTGTGAGGAAGCTCTTCATACTACCCCATCTTACATCAAAACAGAGAGTCAGAGGCTTTATCTTCACCACCAGTCATTGTGTGTGGCTTGCCACAAAGATCAGAAATTCATTTAAGCCAGTTTAGGTGGGAAGTAACCTAGCTTAACTGTTTAGGGTCTGGGACCTAGAATCAGAAACATCAGTTCTCACTTTAAATAGCTTGGGCAAGTTACTTAAACTCCTTGAACTTTGGTGTTCTCATGTATAAAATGAGAATAATAATAGTACTTGTTTCCTAGGGTTCTTGGGAGGATTAAATGAGATACCCACGTAAAGCACATAGAACATGCCTGGCACTCAGTGATGGTGGTGGTGAGTTGCCATGTATAGGTTCTAGCCCTAACTTTACTTGACATTATAGTTCTAGTGTCCAACACCTGATTTATAATAATTTCTATGTCTTTTAATTCAAATTCTAGAGGAAAAACATCTAGCTCACTTTGGGTTAGATTTTCACCCTAGTCCAGTCAGCTATGACTAGGAAGTAGAGTCTCCTACACACGGTCTCAGCAGGGCGGTGGGGAGGGACACAGGCGGGGCAGGCTACCAAGTAGGTCTGCTGGACCAACACATGGTAGAGCTTAAAATTATTGAAGTATTAAGGAAATGCTGATAATAATTAGGGGGGGGACTTTAAAGTCACTTTAAAACATATTGAACTTATGGTGTGACTACAAATGTTATCTTTCAATAGTTTGTGAATGTCTTGAAGTGAGTCAAAGTAATGTTATTTTTTATTATGAAAAAAATGCCATTCTTCCAAATTCATTACTTTGTGTTTTAATAATACTTTTTCTCTTAAATGGGTTAATACTCAGAGTCTACACAGTAATCTTTTGTATTTTTCAGGTTACAGAATATCTGTATGCTAATAAAATGGCTTTCCGATACCCGGAACCTGAGGACAAGGCCAGATACATTCGAGAAAGAATATGGCGAAGTGAATACGATTCCCTGCTGCCGGATGTGTACGATTGGCCAGAGCCTGCGTCATGCCCTCCGCCAACAACGGAATAGAAGCACACCACTGATAAACACTTTCCACGCTTCAGGGACTCCTTTCTTCAGACAAAAAGAGAGGACGTTCTAAATTTATGGTTTTTTCTGTGTTTTATTCTCCCCTACCACTTTGCTTATTTTTTCCCATGAATCTCCACTTCTGTACAGGGTGGACCTGTTGACTACATTGTTAATGCCCACCTGCACCCAGAAATCAGATGACCATAATGCTTTCATTCTGATTTGTAGTTCATACCACATCAGAGATATTAAAAATGTACTTATGAATGTCTTCACTTGTGCTCCTGTTCACTCTTGCCAAAGTATTTGCTATTTACTATTATAGCTAATCATCTTCTCTCACCCAGTTCTTTTAGGGCTACTAAAATAGAAATTTACTTCTGTGGATATGAGTACAGAATTTTGGGAAGAAGCCAAATTTAACCAAATTCTAAGGACAAATTGTCAGTATCTAAAAATGTCCTTTTATTTCTGCTTCATTTTACCTTCATGCTCTGAAACTCCTTTTCAGTAGATAGATCTGGAAAAATCTATTATGTATTTTCTGGGACTAAACTGAGGCTTAACTATAATGTGGGAGAAATGGGACGTACTGCTGCCTTTAGACAAATAAACTAAATAGTCATTGATTTCAACAGTGTATAAAAATCTCAGTGTAACTTTTTAAAATAAATATCTTAAATTTAATTGCTTCAATTTTGCTATTTTATTGCCCAATGAGAAATTTAGGTTTGCTTATTATGAAAAACACATATTTTCATTTTCTTCTAGATGATTCTAAAGAAGGGGGTATAGGATACCTGATGCATAAATTATGATTTTTGACAGCGTGTGACCTAACCGATTAGCCATATGCTTCACATCTGAATGAGTCATATTTAGACTCATCTGTGAGTCTATACCCTTATTCCAGCAGTGATGCTCTTTATTACTTGAGATAATTTTGGAATGTTCATATGATACATTCCTTTAACTCTCATTAGTAGTGACAACTCTTTCTCCATTGAAGATGGATTTAATTGTTTGAAACCACCAAAATTAATTTAGAGCTAAGTGGGAATGAATAAAGTAGGTGTTCAGACCAGTAAATGTCATTTTTAATCCCAGTAAAATGGGGTAATAACTGGCTAGTGAGACCAGTTTTCTTATGTGGCTTACACATCGGAGAGTTCCTAAAGAACAATCCCAAACATTTTGAGAAGCAGTATTGCTATATATGAGCCTAACATAGTTTGGGGGAACAAACAAAACTTAAATGCCCATTCTAGAATATTAACTACAAAAAATTGTTCATAGCTACATATCAGTGTGCACATTATTTGATATTTCCCTCCACAGTCCTTGATATGTTAGATATGATATTCTGTAGGGAGATAAAAAGGCTTCATTTTTATGTTCCTGCCTCCTTTTACCTATAGGTAGAGATTGATTCACAATAATTTTGAATATAATTCAGTGTTTTTAAGAATGCTCGAAATAGCATTGCCATTTGGAGTATGGGAAAATGCAGTTGGTTAAATCCACTTAACAGATGAGTAAAGTCAGAGGTATGTTATATCATCAATCTGCTTTGTAAAAAAAGCAATCAGGTCACAATTTGTTTTTTTCAATTAAGGATGAAAGGTTTATGTTTTTCATATTACCTTTGTCAAAACAAAATCATCCACAAAAATATTTTCTGTGAAATCTTGATTTTAGTTTAACATTACAAGTAAAATAATTACAGACCTGTTTTTCACCTAATGCTTATTGAAGACAGGAAAATGTAGAGTTAAAGTAATTTTACTAAGATGTTTGCTTATTAAATATGCCTAATACAGTATACATGGAAATTAAAAATATTTTAAGGAAAAAACAAGGCCAAATGGCATATAGCCTGCTTACTTAAATAAGACAGAAATCATATTTATACTTTAGAAGCTACGTATTATGTGTTATTTACCAACCAGTATTTTAAGAAGTAACAATTTTTTGGATATAAATTAAAATGTTTTAGTATATAAGCTAAGAATACAGGCAGGAACTAACTATCAGCATGGTGGGAAGGGAGGTGGCATAATGGCAGCAAACTGGAAAAGAAATGGACCTTCTATGGAAACTTTTACCTAGCGAAAAGGTAATTAATTTGAAAAATAGCAATGGACAGTCATTTTTATTCTTTTGAAAAAAGAAGAAATTCTGTAGATTAGTCTGTCAAATTATTTAGTGGGAAAAGTGAGAATACATATTTTTCTAATCTGAGACCACCACCTGTACTGTGAAATAAATTGGATAACTAATGAGGGTAAGGTTTATTGACTATAGTGGGAAAAGTGTTAAAGATTTTGGTTAAAACTTTCTTACGGGATGGATTCTTAACCAGGAAGTTGCCACCAAGTCACTGTGAAGCTTTAAAATGCAGATGCCTCCGCCCCCTCCTTTAAGGCCCCCTGGACCACCTGGAGCAGAGCTGTGGCAGGTGTATTTTCAGTAGGTCCCCAGGTGATTCTGATGCACACACTTCCCCTCCCCTCCCAATCACTGTCTTAAAGTGGATGTCCAAATCATGTGGAGAGCTAACTAATTCCTCCTGCTGATGCGGTGGGTCTGGGGTGGGGCCTGAGATTCTGCATTTCTGACAAGCTCCCAGGTGATGCCTGTGCTGCTGGTATAGAGAACACACTGAGTGGCACTGCTCCAGAGTACTGAGTGTGGTGTGCGTTTAAGTTTAGTGCTCAGATGGTATATACTTTCTATGAAAAAGAAAACTGAAATTCTGTTCTTTAATCCATTTTTTGTTATGTATAACTTACATAGGATGTTCATAAGAACAAAAATACAGAACTTTTAAACAGCTTATTCTGAAAATATGTAAATAGAACATTGTTCAATTCTAAATTAGATTTTAAATATACTTGTTAAGGAAAACCTAGCAACTAGTTTTCATTTATAAAAGATTATCAAGTGGATATTTGTTCTCTATTATTATTTGTCTTATGATATGACTTACCCTATCCTTTGTCTTTTCTTTCTCTAAATTATCAGCCTCTGGAGAAATGAGATTCTACATTCTCCTTTGTTAAGGAGTTGCTAATGAATTAAGACCAAAGCATAATAATTATCAAGGGGTATGGAGCATTATTTACTCTCAGATAACTGAGAAAGCCCAAAGGGGAGAGTAGAGGAGTGGGAGAAATCTTGCCTTAGAAAAAATACTTCATCCAAATGCTCCTGTTGCTTTTCCCAAGCCCATTCAGTATCCCTCAAAAATAACCTCTTCAAACTTTGAACAGCTCCAAGGTTGAATTCACCAAAATGGAATCAGCTCTGTTGCGCATACATACTTGAGAACATTAATATAAAGCTCAAAGCTCTCTACTGGGATTCCATTTAAAGGGACTGTCCTAAAGAGTGAAGTAACACCAATATCGTATTTCCTCTCCACAGGTGCAGGTACATTGCTGACTTTATAGAAAATGACAGATTCATTATCTACTTGGGCTCTCAACTGATTTATGATTTGTACTTTCATGTACATCTAGATATTAAAATGAAATAAATCCTCCACAGACAAGCTAAATAAAGTAACATACTTAATATTTAAAATATTCAAGACAATTTTACTACAGAAAACTTACCTCTCATCTGAAGTCAAGATGTTTTAATATAAGTGGACAGAAAGCTCAATGCTTTGTTCCAAATTTTATAAATTAATCTGGGCCTAATTAGGACAGGACTCTTATTGCATAATTCCCTTAATCCTTGCCAGCAGTTTCTCAAATAAACCAGTGATTAGATTTTAAAACAATAATTATTTTCGTTACTTGGATATGGAAAATAGTGCCTCTCAAAGAGAAAAAGTCAGGGTCTGGAAATGTGTACATAGTTCAGTGACGTAAAACACACAAATTAAGTCAAATGACTGGGATGCTTTGTATATTTCTGTAACAGCTTTTTGCCAGTAAACTGACTCTTTGACATGGCTATTTAATCAATCTTGTTTTTCCCAAATAAAAACTTATTTTCCACTTTGCTCTTTGGGAAATTACCCCTACATTCAGCACACTTTTAAAAGTTTTAAGACAAAGGGGAAATTTATGGGTATATACTCCCCAATTTTCAGTATGTCCTTTTATGTTCTAGGAAAACTGTTCCCCTTTATTTTCCTAATTTTAAGTGTACGTCCTAGCAAATCACTGATTCCTACATAGTCACTGAATTATCATCAACACGTTAGGTATGTTCAGTTAGCAAATGACGATAAACTAAATTTTATGGATAGCACCTACTCTGCCGGGCAGTGTTCTAGGCATCTTACATGCATCAGCGTATTGAATCCTCACAACCACCTTCTGTCACCGTGCCTCTTCTACAGAGAAGGACACAGATGCTCAGATAGGTTAAAAGATTTGCCCAAGTTCTCTGCTGGTGAGAGGCAGAGCTGTGTGTCACCTCAGCCCTTCTCAGGGAAGAAGGGCCTCTGTGACCGGTGATTTTATCTGGATCTTAAATACCTTATCTTGAAGAATTGTTATTTCAGATGAAAATTGTTCACCTATTATGATATTAGTCTTAGGTCCTTTTTAACGTGTTTTACCAGTTCATGTGATTTTTACTTTTTCCCATTTATAATTCAAATACAACATAAACCTATTTAATTTGTTAGTCTTAAGCATTTTAAGTACTGGATGTAAACAAAAGATTTGGTTTTGAATTTGATAAATTACACCAAAAATTCCAGCTCACTAACATCTTTTGATTTGCTAATCTTCACAAAACCACCAACTGCTATCACTCTGTGCAAATCAGTTTCAATAGTGCTTACACACTTTGTATCTTGACATCTGCCAATGTCGATATGAATTGGAATTGTAAGATATATTTTTAATTATGTCTATTGTATTACATCCATATCTATAACTTCTTCCACTAAAAGGTCATAACAGAAAGTAGTAATATAAAAATGTATGTGTGGAATAAGGAATTTCTGAGATCTATTTTAGCTAAATATTTGACAAAGTAAAATTTCTGCCTAATGTTTTATTATACTTTGCCTAATGACCTTTAACTGAAATTAAAACCATATTTTGCAATTGATATTGTGTTTCCTTTGATAGCATCCCAAGCATTCGTTATTGACTTGAAGGAAGCCACATGTAGCAAAAGTCATTGCTTACCCTTTCTCACCTTTGTATTTAAGATAAAGAGATGGAATAAGCCGTCTTCTGGTAATAGCTTATGGGAATACCAGTTTAAGGGGAACGCCTTGTGTAGAGTGTATTTTACCAGATTGACTTACTCCAGATGGTTCCAGGAGTCAGTCTGCAAACTTCCTAATGGTGTGAACTGTTTTCTTCTCACTTGTTATAAATTTCTTCTCATAAATTCTACTGAGATGTGTGTATTTTCTTTTTTAAAATCGAAGTATAGTTGATTTACAGTGTTGTGTTAGGTGTACAGCACAATGATTCAGTTTTTATATATACACATATTCTTTATCAGATTCTTTTCCCGTATAGGATATTACAAGATATGGAATATAGTTCCCTATGCTATACAGTAGGTCTGTGTTGGTTATCTCTTTTAAATATAGTAGTGTGTATCTGTTCATCCAAAACTTTGAGATGTGTGTATTTTCTTAATAAAATTTTCATATGCATCAGAAATGTATGACCTTGTTTTTAAAGGTTGCTGTATATAGGGCACTCCTAAAACTTGGTATTATTTTAAACCTTAAAACACACGCACACTCAGAATACTTGATCCCTTGGGACTATGCTGTTTGTTAGACTGAAATTCACTGTGGAGCTAGTCGTGCTCCCCCTTTTTTCATTTCCTTCTGTTTGGTTCCCTACTCCCTTTCTCTCCTTATTTTGTTTAACCAGAGGAGTAAAGGAATGAGTTCTCACCTCTTCCCCCAACCACGTACAGATTCGCAGGAAAACTATGTTGATTTTGTGATAAAGGGGGAAATGGTATAATGGCTCATACTTACTGAGTACTTCCTTCAAGCCAGGCACTGTTCTAAATACCTGATACCCATTTACTCATTTAAACTTCACAACAACCTTATGAGGTGTTAGGTACTGATATTTTCCCCATTTTACAGATGTAAGGTCTGAGGCTCAGAACTCTTAGGGTCACATAGCTACTTAAAATGGCAAAGCCACTGTTCAGAGCTCTTGCGTCCTGTTTTGACAAAACTCTGATCCTGTTTAAACTAGATTCTCCACGTCCTCTGAGCACAGGCTGAGCAGCACAACACAGCTGCAGAACATTCCAGTCGTGCTCAGTCACAATCACTAATTTCAAGACACCCTCAATGCTCCTGGCACTTGCCCGTCCAGCGACTCAGATACCTTCCCTGCTGTCAGATTCCCTGACATCCTCCCACATCCTTGCTCTCAAGACAGCTTTGCTTTCTATTTCACAGACAAATAAGACGATCAGAAGAGAATGTCCTCGAGCTCCCCTTCTCCCCATCTCCCCAGGAACCTTGAGAAAGTGAAAAGCAGCAGCTCCTAACTTCCAGGAGCTGGCCTGATACTAGGAACTCACAGCTAGGCCTCGGCCGCTGCTCTCCTGTTGAATGGAAACCATCTCACGGCAGACAAGAACATCGACATCAGACAAGGCCACTCTGACCACAGTGGATCAAGACATCAGACAAGCCTACTCCACCATCACGTCTACACACGGACAAACCTGAGCATCGTCCAAACCACAGAAATAACCTCCCTCGCGCCCTCCCCCCGGCCCCCACATCCTGGCTAATATGCTTGACTACAAGACTTTACCAATTACAGTTTTAGCCTCACTCTAGTCTGCATTCCCTATAGAAAAGGTTTATTGAGATAATCAATCATAGGTGTGTCCCCGCTTCCTGACAGCACCCAATCCAGAGTGAACCCCGGCTTCCGTGGGCCCTCTGCAAAACTACCCAACAAAACCCTGAATCCTGTAATAGGTGCTTCCTAACACACTCATACTGACACCCCAGAGTTCCCCATGTGTGCGCTCTCCCCGGCTGCAGTGAGTGAGAAACCCAACTTGGTCACAGTTACAGCTGTGCTCCTGGTGCTTTTTGGCTGGAGGGCAGTGGCAACCAGCATCTGCACCCACGTGCTTAGGAATGGGCCACACTCCTGTCAGCCAGGACCAGCCCCCCACTTGGGCATGAGGTACCATCTCCTCTCACCTGCTTAAGGGCCTTGCTCATCAATTCTCCCCTCTCTGCATCATCCATTTTCCCTCTATTGGATCACTGTCATGCTGACTGGGGCCGGAGGACTCTTGACTCTTCTTCCCCTCCAGCTATTGCCCCAAGTCACTATTCTTTAAATCAAAACCCTTCAATACTTCCTCTATACTTCCTGACTTCCATTCTTCTCCTTCCACTTGCTCTTGAACCTCTGCAATCAGGCCTTCATAGCCAGCATCCACAGAAACCTACACACTGCCAAATTCAAAGGTCACACTTTTATTTTAATTTTACTAGATCCGTAAGCATCATTTGTCACAGTTGATCACTCCCTCCTTTTCATTGTTATTATTTTTTAATATAGATATAATTTCAAACTTATAGAAATGTTGCAAGAACAGTGCAAAGAACTCCCAAGCGCCTTTACCGAGATTCACCAATTGTTTATATTTTGCTCTATTAGTTTCGTCATTCTCTCTCTCTCACTATATACATATTTATTTGCTGAATGATTTAAGAATAAATTGCAGACATGATGCCCCTTTACTCCTAAGTACTTCTGTGTGCATTTCCTAAGACCAAAGGTATTCTCTCACATATTCACAGAATAGGATT
This sequence comes from Eubalaena glacialis, assembly GCF_028564815.1. Taxonomy (NCBI): domain Eukaryota; kingdom Metazoa; phylum Chordata; class Mammalia; order Artiodactyla; family Balaenidae; genus Eubalaena; species Eubalaena glacialis. Next base: position 24,086,019 of record NC_083730.1, on the reverse strand, counting down.
ATTTATGTATAGTATCATGTCATCTGCAAACAGTGACAGTTTTACTTCTTCTTTTCCAATTTGTATTCCTTTTATTTCTTTTTCTTCTCTGATTGCCATGGCTAGGACTTCCAAAACTATGTTGAATAATAGTGGTGAGAGTGGGCAACCTTGTCTTGTTCCTGATCTTAGAGGAAATGCTTTCAGTTTTTCACCATTGAGAATGATGTTTTCTGTGGGTTTATCTCTGTGCTTCCTGGACTTGGGTGGCTATTTCCTTTCCCATGTTAGGGAAGTTTTTGACTATAATCTCTTCAAAGATTTTCTTGGGTCCTTTCTCTCTCTCTTCTCCTTCTGGGACCCCTGTAATGCGAATGTTGTTGCATTTAATATTGTCCCAGAGGTCTCTTAGGCTGTCTTCATTTCTTTTCATTCTTTCTTCTTTATTCTGCTCCATTCTTCTGCCTCAGTTATTCTGCTATAGATTCCTTCTAGTGTATTTTCCATTTCAGTTATTGTATTGTTCATCTCTGTTTGTTTGTTCTTTAATTCTTCTAGGTCTTTGTTAAACATTTCTTGCATCTTCTCGATCTTTGCCTCCATTCTTTTTCCGAGGTCCTGGATCATCTTCACTATCATTATTCTGAATTCTTTTTCTGGAATGTTGCCTATCTCCACTTCATTTAGTTGTTTTACTGGGGTTTTATCTTGTTCCTTCATCTGGTACCTAGCCCTCTGCCTTTTCATCTTGTCTATCTTTCTGTGAATGTGGTTTTTGTTCCACAGGCTGCAGGATTGTAGTTCTTCTTGCTTCTGCTGTCTGCCCTCTGGTGGATTAGGCTATCTAAGAGGCTTGTGCCAGTTTCCTGATGGGAGGGACTGGTGGTGGGTAGAGCTGGCTGTTGCTCTGGTGGGCAGAGCTCAGTAAAACTTTAATCCGCTTGTCTGCTGATGGGTGGGGCTGGGTTCCCTCCCTGTTGGTTGTTTGGCCTGAGGCGACCCAACACTGGAGCCTACCCGGGCTCTTTGGTGAGGCTAATGGCAGACTCTGGGAGGGCTCACGCCAAGGAGTACTTCCCAGAACTTCTGCTGCCCGTGTCCTTGTCCCCACAGGGAGCCACAGCCACCCCCCCCCCCCAGCCTCTGCAGGAGACCCTCCAACACTAGCAGGTAGGTCTGGTTCAGTCTCCCCTGGGGTCACTGCTCCTTCCCCTGGGTCCCGATGCACACACTACTTTGTGTGTGCCCTCCAAGAGTGGAATCTCTGTTTCCCCCAGTCCTGTCAAAGTCCTGTAATCAAATCCTGCTAGCCTTCAAAATCTGATTCTCTAGGAATTCATCCTCCCATTGCCGGACCCCCAGGTTGGGAAGCCTGACGTGGGGCTCAGAACCTTCACTCCAGTGGGTGGACTTCTGTGGTTTAAGTGTTCTCCAGTCTGTGAGTCACCCACCCAGCAGTTATGGGATTTGATTTTACTGTGATTGTGCCCCTCCTACCGTCTCATTGTGGCTTCTCCTTTGTCTTTGGATGTGGGGTATCTTTTTTGGTGAGTTCCAGTGTCTTCCTGTCGATGATTGTTCAGCAGTTAGTTGTGATTTCGGTGCTCTCTCAAGAGGGAGTGAGAGCACACCCTTCTACTCCGCCATCTTGAACCAATCTCCCTGTAGCTAAGTTTTTTAAGAGAGCTTTGAATTTCTTTTATTTTATATTTTGATTTTATGACTAGAACAAACGAGCTGCAAAAAGTTATGAGATGATCAGGAAAATTTGAACAGTGACTGTATATTTGATGATGTTAACAATTATTGTCTTTGTATGATAATGATATTATGGTTGCATTTTTTAAAGTCCTTATCTTTATATTTATATTTATATACTGAACTGTTCACCATCATTATACAGAGATGAGATGTTTTAAAAAAGAAAAGATCCTTAAATGCTTTTAGAAGTGTTTATGGAAAAAATGATACTGTGCCTGGAAATGAAAATAATCCAGGGCTTTTTGTTGCCTTTGGAGGGGCAGGGGTTCTAGGTGAAACAAATTGGACCAGGTGTTACTAACTGTTGAAGATGAGTGACAATTACACATAATGGTTCATTAAACATTTTCTCAACTTTTGTGTATGTTAAAAATTTCCCATAAAGTTTTAAAAATGAACAAAAAGCACTATCCAGTATTCTCTAAAGCTATAAGAACCTCTGAGGAGTTGTAAGAAACCTTGATTGGGGTATGGGTGGTGGGTGGCAGGAACCAGCCAGGAACCTCTGGAGTGGGCAGATCTATGGAGGGTACCACTGTGGGGAAGCCCTAGCTGAGTTGTGATCAAGACCTAGCTGTAGAATGTGTCTTCCTGAGCACTTCTTAGCTAGGCAAGTGTCAGAATAAATAACGTTCAAGGTCCAGTTTTTAATACTTTGCTAAACCAGTCCCCACACAAACAAATCCACCTTATTTTTCCATTTCCAGAACACTAATCCAAGTCTCGACCATCCTACAAGAACCAGTTCAAGTCTAACTGTTTCTTTTTTGGGGGGGTGGGGGGCACCCAGCACAGCTTGTGGGACCCCTCGGCAGTGAAAGCGCAGGGTCCTAAGCACTGGACTGCCGGGGTTTTCCCTAACCCTTTCTTAACTGAGTGATCTCCCTATTTCTATCGTCTTATCACTCCTTTTGGCTTCTCTTTTGTTCCCTCATATTGTTAGTGGCTTCCTGATACCTCTTTTCCCAACCTCAGTGTATGCTCCTAAAACCAGGGGCCATGACATACTTAAAAAACTCTCTCAGCATCAAAAATAATACTATCCACAAAGTCGCAGCTCAGTTAACACTTGAATAAATAAAAGCTTTGAAGAGGCCCAAAAGTAAATGATCTAATGGTTTACTGAGCAAAGCAGTCGGGGTCGGGGGGAGAATGGTATCTTGATCCCCCTATCCAGGTAGTTTTAAAAACCTCACATCCACAGCACTTCTATTCCTGTTATGAAGCTGTTGGATACTTTGACCACTTTGAGCATGTGAGCAAATGCCAGTGCATCTAGCACTGCATAGGAGCATGAAATTTTTAAATTATTATTATTATTTTTTTGCCTGCGTTGGGTCTTCGTTGCGGTGTGCAGGTTTCTCCTTGCGGTGGCTTCTCTTGTTGCAGAGCACAGGCTCTAGGTGCACGGGCTTCAGTAGTTGTGGCACGTGGGCTCAGTAGTTGTGGCTCGTAGGCTCTAGCGTATAGGCTCAGTAGTTGTGGCACATGGGCTTAGCTGCTCTTCAGCATGTGGGATCCTCCCGGACCAGGTCTCGAACCCATGTCCCCTGCATTGGCAGGGGGAATCTTAACCACTGCGCCACCAGGGAAGTCCCAAGCCTGAAATTTTGAAAATTGGGATTTAAATCAATGAGTGTTTTCCCCGTGGTTTGTAGTCACTACATGCCATTTAGGCCCCGGCTCTTCACTCGCGCGTCCAGCAGGCTATGCTGTGCGTTCACTAAGTGAACACACCTGCGACGCTCGTGCGTGCACAGCACAGGCCGCTTCAGATTTTCAGCAAACATTCCCACAGCACAGGCAGCTTCAGATTTTCAGCAAACATTCCGCTGTATCCCTGGAATAGCAAAGTGAAATGGAGCGGAGACTCAGGATCTATAGTAACGCTGCTATGAACTCTGATTCTAAGGCAGCGCAAGCTTACACTTTCAGATTTAGTGATTAAGATAGAACGATTCATCCCCACGAAAGAACAGACTTTACACAAAGATATGCCAGAGCAAAGCATCTGGGAGAACACTCTTGTTTGAAAACATTACACGGAAAACAAAAAGCTGAACGGTAGACGTTTTTCACCTTGGGGGCTCTGGTTCTCACGGGTTACCGCCACCAGCGAACCCAGCGCGCTGGTGCGGGCGAGTGAAGGAGAGGGAGTCCCACTGCAGGACAGAGCAGGTGCCCAGGGCCGCTGCCCAGCCTCCAGGCGCGGTTGAGCTGCGGCGGGAACCACCGAGCGCGGACCTCCGGCGCTTCCTAGAGCGGCCGCACGTGGGCACGGCCGGCGGCGCACTTCCGCCCGCGCGCGTCGTCTCCCCGTGGATGGCTGGGCCTCGCTGCGGGCCTGCGCCTTCCTCGGCTCTTGCCGCGGGTCTCGGGGAGTGGGTGAGTGGGGCAGGGCGCGCCGGAGGGGGGCGGGCCAGGGTCTGCGCCGCCGAGGCCTCCCACGCGCCCGCCGAGCGGGCTGAGGGCGCGCTTCCTGCGGACTCGTGGGCCGGGACCGGAGCAGAGGACCCAGGCCCGGGAGCGCCGGGGAGCGAGGACGCGCCTTGTCCACCCCCACCCCCAGACGGGGGCCTCAGTCGCCCGGCGCTCCTGCCGACGCCCACTCCTCCTTTTGCTACACTGATGCTGACTTGGAGGAGAGGCTGGGCTGGCCAACAGTTGGAGACCTGGCCTCTGGCCCTGGCTCGGCCTTGGCCGCTCACTCTATCTCGCGGGCCACGCTTTTTTCATCTCTAAAATGGAGGCTGGCAGTATCTGCCCTACCTGCACCACTGGGTGATTGGGTGATTGCAGGGTTGGCACTGCCTGCCTAGAAACTCGTTCTGAACCCGGCAGCCTTTAGAATCTTCTGGGAAGCCTTCCAAGTGCTGAGGCCCCAGAATCACCAGGTGTTTGTGATATGGAGCCGGGACTGAGAACCACTGGCCCAGAGTGTCAAGGGACAGTACTGCGATCGATCGTGTGCTGTGTTCTCGCCCGGAATGTGCACTTCCTCCAAAGTGGATCATAGTCATGAGAAAGCAAGCGGCTGGGTTTTTTTTTTTTTTTTTGTCCAAAAAGACAGGGATCAAAATGTGGTTTGGTCACTTATTTCCTAGTGCTTAGAATGGTGCATGTCACAAAACATGCACCACTGATTAAATACATTAACTTCTGATTACTTCCGACCTAGTGGAAGAGTTGATTATTTGGCTTGTTTTTCAACTTTTTATTATGGACACTTTCAAATATATACCAAAATAGAATCGTGTACTGAATGTACCAACTCATGTACCAACTCACAATCAATCAGTTTCATCTGGTACCTTCACCCCCACTGGATTATTTTAACGTAAATCTAAATGTACCATTTCATCCATTAAATACTTGTTTATGTTTACAGAACACAGTAACTTCTTAAATATAAAACCATTATCAATCTTATAAGAATTTCATGTTACCATCTATCCAGTGAACGTTTACATATCCCCTATTGTCTCTTTTTTTTCCTCCCATTATCTGGTTGTCCAAATCAGGAGTCAGACAAGCTACACATGCTACACTTGGTTGACGGCTCATATCCCTTCATCTCCTTCCTCTTTATTATTGTTTTTCCTTGTATTTCACTTGTTGAAGAAGCCAAGTCATTTGTCCTGTAATGTTTCTTACATACTGAAATTTGCTTTTTCCATCCCTGTGGTGTCCTTTAATAAACTGGTATTTAGATGACAGCCTTTTCCAGATGGAGGTTATACTTTTTGGCAAGAAAACCTCCTAAATTACTGTGTACTTCATATTACATCGCATCAGGAGTTGGATTAGGTCTTGTCTCTCTTTGTGGTGTCAAGATTGATCACTGGACCTTTTCCATACAAATTGTATTGCAGGGTGACTAATTGATCAGGGAATTACAGAAGGATGCCAGCTAATAACTACAGAAGGAATGAGAGAATATCACCTTGGCAACCCCTAATGAAATCATTGATCCTGGAAATGATCATTAGTGGCCGTTAACGTCAGAGAAAGAGAGACAGCCAGACAGCGTGTGCTCCCTGATGGAAGTACCCAATAGTACCACTTGTCAAGTGTTCTTAGACGATGGGTGAGGGATAAAGATGAAACAGGATTGACCGTGAGTTGATAATTGTTGAAGCTCGGTGATGGGCATGTGACAGTGCATTATACTAATCTGTGTTTGAAATTTTTCATAACAAAAGTTTTTTTAAAAAAAGATTGACTAGTTGACTAGTGAGCTCACGTCAGCTCGATCCATCTATTATAGTTCTCCATTAGCCTTTCACTAAGTGGTTCTCAAAACTGACTGCATGTTAGAATCACAGGGGAAGAATTTTTTTTTTTTTTTAATTCTAGAACACAGGTCTCTTGCAGAATTTCCTGTTTAATTGTTCTGGGATGGAGCCCAGTCATTGATATGTTTTAAAATCTCCCTAGGTGATTCTAATACTCTCATACTCTCCAGGGTTCTGTACCACTGGCTTAGATCTATTATTTGTTACACATGCAAAGTGATTATATTCTATTATACTTTCTGCATTTATTACCTTAAATTTTCAACTTTCTACATTCTGTGTATTCTTCCGCCTCTTGCAAACTGCAGTCCAATAAGAAAGCCTCTGCAAATATTATCAGAGGAAGTCTTGATCTTGGAGGTGAAAATGTGGAGTGACACATGGAAAGGACACTAGCAATAACCTAAAGGCTTGTGTGGGGGGTGGAGAGATGTACCACCCACCTGCTGTGTGAGGTGACTGTATCCCCAAATGGAAAGGGAGATCAGGTGATATGTAGTTAGAAGAGCATGTTCAGCATTATGACACATTTCTTAAAAATCATCAATATTAAGTAAATTCAATATAAAATAAATTAAAATCAAATAAATAAATGAAATGCTTATTGCAACCAAAAACAATTCAAAGATTTAAAAGAAAAGTTAATAATCTCCACTATCACCACCATCATTTTAATCACCCCTGAGATAACCAATATTAGCAATATGGTGTATATTCTTCCTCACCAGACTGTCTTGTATAATGTAGGGATTTGGGCATTGTTATAAAAATGAGATTATGCCATAGCCATCTGTAACTTTTCTCATTGTCATCCCTTCAGGACAAGAGTTACAGACCTGACTGAACTGTAGAATAAATAGTTCATGATATGAATATACAATAAAATATTCAGTTGTTTCCCTATTGATATATATATATATGTATATATATATTCAGATGGTTTCCAAATTTTAACCACCTTAAAAGCACAATAAACATCACTGTACACAGATCCTTTATTTCTGTAAGGTCGATTCCCAAAAATGGGATTGCTGGGTTAAAGTATGTTGCTATTAGCAGCATCATTATTATTGGTAATATATATTGCTAGATTACTCTCCCAAAACATAATAGCAATTCATACTAACACCACTAGTAAAATGCAGGTACCCATTTTCCCTTGTCTTGGTTAGCACTGGATAGCATTAATATTTGCCAGCTGATGTGTGGAAAATAATGTCTCTTTTTCTTTAATTTGCATTTCTTCTAACTGCTGGGTGACTGAGCACTTTTCATGCTTATTGGCCGTTTGGATTTCTACTGTGAATTTCCTGTGTATATTCATTGCTTATCTTTCTATTTTATCAGTTTTTTTGTTTTTATTAATGCATTTACTTGGACCATTTCTTAGGGGCATTAACCCTTTATCATACAGTACAGTTTTCTCCAGGTGTTTTTTTTGGTCCTTTGACTTTAAGAATCTTGATATATGAAAGTGTTTATGTAGTAAAAATGTCGTTTTAAAAAATTTCTGGGTTTCATGTCTTGCCAGTAAGGGCTTTCTCATCCCCAAAGTTATATACATATTCTCGTAATTTTTTGAACATATTTTTTTGGACCTTTCACATTTATATTTCTAAACCATATGGAATGTATTTTTATATACAATGCAAAATAAGAATCTTGCTTTCCTTTTTTCTGCAGAAATAGCCAATTATGTCAGTGTTGTTCATTAAAAAAGCCACCCTTTTTACACTTTTGTTGTATATTGATTTCTGTACGTACCTGGGTTTATTTCTGGACTGTCCCTTCTCTGTCACCTCTATTTTTGTGCCAATATTATTCTGTTTTCTTTATGCCTGATTAGTGTAGTAAGTGTTAATATCTAGAAAAGTTAAGTCACTACTCAATGCTTTGTGTACTTTTCTTGCCCATTCTCAGACATGTATTTTTTCTTCCATGTGATCTTTGGGTTGCTTTTGTTCCAAGATAAATCCCACTGGAAATCTGATAGAATTTACATTAAATATATATACATTAATTATGAAAAGATAGACATTTCTGTGATAGTAAATCTTCCTATCAGGGAAGCTAATGTGTATCTCTTTTTGGGTCTTTTAAGGTCTATTCCTTTCCTATTAACTTTCTAGTTATTTTATAAGGCTTCTTTTTCTCTTGTGACTGAGGGTTTTTTTCCTCATTTTTATTTTTATCTGGTTATTGCTAGCACTGAGAAAAGTTTTTGATAGATTTTTTTCCCTATAGATGATATATTTATCCAGCTTGCTGTCAAATTTTCTTGTTTTAGTAGTTTTTCTTAAACTTATGTTTGTTTTCTTCCCTGTCATCAATGTGGATGCTCTATAATTGTTTATATTGATATATAAGTTTGAGTTTGTGCTTATTTTATTTGATGCATATCTCCTATCACAGAAGTATATCAGAGATAGATGTGTCCAAAAGTAGTAAAAGGAAAAAGAGATCTCAGGAGTTGGCAGAAATCTACACACTGAACAGGTTATTGCTGATCACTTATAAGATTAGAAGCCCAAGTGCTAACCCCTCATGGACTCTATTATTAGGGGAGTGAGACATTCACTCAGCATTACTGTGTGGTATTGGCATTACTGTAGAGTGTTGTAGAGCATTGCTGTGGTTTATGATGGTTCAGAGAAAGGGCTGCTCACCACGGGCACCAGAGATATCACTTAGTGAGCATAATTAAATTCCATCTCTTGCCCAGAATCTCACTAGAGTTGTTTATTTATTAGAAAGGCTTTTTTAAAAAATTAATAAGCAGAAAGTACAGAGTTCTTATATACCCACTCCTCCCCCCAATTTCCACTAATATTAACATCTTACATTAGTGTGGTAGTGATGAGCCAATATTGATACATTATTTTTTTAAATATTTATTTATTTATTTATTTGGTTGCACTGGGTCTTAGTTGCGGCAGGCAGGCTCCTTAGTTGCAGCTCGTGGGCTCCTTAGTTGTGGCATGTGAACTCTTAGTTGTGGCATGCATGTGGGATCTGGTTCCCTGATACATTATTATTAACTAAAGTTTACATTAGGGTTCATTCACTCTTTGTGTTGTATATTCTATGGGTTTTGACCAATGTACAATGACGTGTGTCTGTCTTTACTGTATCGTATAGAATAGTTTTGCTAAAAAATCCCATGTGCTAAGTCCCATGTCCTAAAAATCCCGTGTGCTCCACCTATTCATCCCTCCCTCCCTTCCCCCAAACCACTGTCTTTTTTTTTTTTAAACAACAGAAATTTATTCTTGCACAATTCTAGAGGCTAGACATCTGAAATTAAGGTGTCACCTGGACCTTTGTTATGGATAATAAAGCTACAACATAAAGAATGCTTAAGACAGAAGGTGACATGATAGAGTTGCCCTGGAGCTAGTGTCCTGGTATCTGAATCCCAGCTCTGCCACTTACTAGCTGTGGGACCCTAGGCAAGTCACTACCTCTCTGTGCCTCAGCTTCCCCATCTCTAAAATGGGGATGATGATATAGTACCCACCTTGTAGAGTCAAACCACTGTGTCCATTCCCATAGTTTTGCCTTTTCCAGAATGTCATATAGTTGGAATTCAATTATAGTTATTAATTGACTGGGTTTGGCTTTTTTAAAATTTATTTTTGTTTGTGTGAGCAGTCATACAAAGTTTGGTAATTTGTGGTTTTAACTGATTAAGAGTTACTAAAATCTTTCTTCAGATTTCTGTGGAAAACTATTAGAGAACAGGAATGCAAACTATTCTTAATAACCAAAACATAGGTAATAGTAAAACTCACAAGAACCTGTTTTTGGTGATTTTGAGCAGTGATGTGTAATAATCCCTAAGGGATCTTCTCGTTCCAGGGTGGAAGATGTCTATGGATGTGACATTTCTGGGGACAGGCGCAGCATACCCATCCCCAACCCGGGGTGCCTCTGCCCTGGTCCTTCGGTGTGAAGGCGAGTGCTGGCTCTTTGACTGTGGGGAGGGAACCCAGACACAGCTTATGAAAAGCCAACTTAAAGCAGGTTAGTGTGCATTCAGCTCTCTCATTAAGGCTGTCTCTTGTTCTGCTTCATTTTCTTGGCTCTCCTTGGGCCTTTTGCTTAGAAACAGCCCTGACAGTTGCACCCCATTTCAGTGCTGGAGCCCTGGCAATACTTGGAAGGTGCTGGGGTGTCTGGCCACACCCACTAAACTATCTTTCTTCCTTCCTTCCTTCCTTCCCTCCTCCCTCCCTCCTCCCTCCCTTCCTTCCTTCCTTCCTTATTTATGTATTTACTTTTCATTCTTCCTGTAAATGTTGAGAGCAAGGATTTCTATAGGCTTAGGGCATGGAGGATGGAGTGGGTTACATCAGACATATTAAATAGACACTGCCCAAGCAAAGGAACATACTTATGTCCACCAGGAGATAGGGGTAAGTATCATGAGAGAATACAAAGGGTGGTAGATGTTCTGGGGAGTGAAATGTTCTTTTCCACTTGGGGTCAGTCTCAGAGAAGGTGACCTGTGAGTTGCTAAAGGAGGAGGAAGGGTTCCCTGGGCTGGGGAGAAGAAGGGCATTCCAGCCGTAGGGAACAGGGTGAGCTTAGCACCGGCAGACTGAAGAGTACAGTGTTCGCCAGAGCCTTGGCCCAGAGTCAGGCAGACCAGGGTTCCAGTCCCAGCTGTGTCTCGGCTTGTTACCTTAGCAGATCAGCCAGCTTAAGCTTTGCTTTCCTCACCTTTAAAATGGGGTTAAAAACTCGACTTAGAAGGGGTGTTGTGAGAATTGTATATAATAATCCCTTCTCTGTGTGGTTGTCTCCTTCTCATCAGTTAAATCTTAGCTCAAATGCTGTCTTCTCAAAGGCTGAACCTCTGGGGTTAAGTAATTTCTCCTCACCCCAGGCATTCTACTATTCTGTGCTATTTTTATTGACTTCTTAGCATCATCAATATCTAAAATTATGTTATTTAAATAGTTGTTTCTGTGGTCACTGTGTATTTCCCTGTACAATAAAGTAAACTCAGTGATCACTTACATACCTAGTAGATGCCTAGTAATATCTGTTCAGTTAATGCATGAATAAGATGTTCAGCACTTAGTACAGTGCCTCTCACTTGTTAGATCTTGATAAATGGTAGTTATTGAAATTCCTACCACTCATCACAGTACCTAGCATTTGATGACTAAAGGAAGTATAGTTCTATCATCCAAGGATTCCTTGGTCTAGTGGTGAAAACTGACATGCAAACAGTCATGGTGTAATTTGATAAGTAAGAATAATGGAGGTGTTTTCTAACTACTTTTGAAGCACTAAGGAGGGGGACAGTAACTGTATCTGTGTGTTCAGGGAAAGCAACCTAGAGATGGTAACAGTTGAGCTAGGATGTAGGAGATGAATAGAAGTTTCTCTGGGGAGAGGAGTAGGGATGGACCTTCAAGGAACAGACAACAAAGTGAGCAAGAGTTTCTAGGAGAGAAATGACATGTTTGGGGAATATTAAGCTATCCAGAACTTTGAGTACTTGGCTGGATAGATGAGAGATAAGAATGCTTAAGGAAGTAAGTAAGGGCAGACTATGAGGACTCCTGTGGCATTCTAAGGTATCTGGACCTTATTATTCTATTGGCAACAAGGAATCATTAAAAAATTTTAAGCCGAGCAATGACATGGTCTGATTTGTGTTTTAGGACAGTTTTCCAAAGGCAAATATATTGGGAGAGAGAGATTGGCATCAGGAGACCAGTTCCAAGGCAGTGGCATTCACCTGAGAGAGAGAGAGATGAAGATGTTGAAGCAGGAAGTAGGGATAAGGATGAAGATGTTGAAGCAGGAAGTAGGGATAAGGATGAAGATGTTGAAGCAGGAAGTAGGGATAAGGATGAAGATGTTGAAGCAGGAAGTAGGGATAAGGATGAAGATGAGAGACTCAAAGAGATACTTATAGAGCCAACAGGAGGTGGTGACTGAGTAAATGTCTAGTATGTGAAGAAGTGAAGAATTATGGCAAGTTACAGGTGATGATGTCCCAGACCAAGATTGGGAGTTAGGAAAAGAGCTGTTGGAAGAAGGGACTAATGCATATCACTTGGGACACGTGGCCTTGAGGTGTACACAGTTCAACCCTAATTATATACTGTCTTATGTTGAAACCCTGAGGTCAGAGCAGGTATTATGCTTTACTTCCCTTGGATCACACAGGGGTTCCTTTCACGAGAACATGCCTCCACATGCCAGAGTGGAGGCTGTAATATTTAACATTTTAGAGAGTAGGGGTTAAGGTGGCAGGGTGATTAAAATAGAAACAAGTAACTGTTGTGTTAAGAGGTTTGGGTATAGGGTAAGTCTTCACTTTTTATTTAGTACCTGTGTCAGTTATCTAATGCTGCATAGCAGATTATAAATTTAGTGGGTTATTTGCATTTATTGTCTCATAGTTTCTGTGGGTCAGGGAGTTCGGGCCTGGCTTAGCTGGATTCTCTGCTTCAGGGTCTCACTAGGCTGCAATCCAGGTCTTGGCCAGGGCTGCGCTCTCATCAGAGTCTCCACTAGGAGAAGAATCTGTTTTTAATGCTCACTCAGGTTGTCGGCAGAATCCTTATAGTTGTAGGACTGAGGCTGCCTGCAGCAACTAGAGGCCTCCTATAGTTCCTCGTCATGGGGGTTTCTGCTTCAGGGTAGCTTGCTCGATTACTGCCAGCAAGGGAGAGAGACTCCAGAGCAAGTCTGCCAGCAAGATGGAGTCTTGTAAATGACATAATCGTATTGCATCCTTGTGCTGTATTTTACTGGTTAGGAGTAAGTCCCCAGTCCCACCCACACTCAAGGGGAAGGAATCATAGAAGGATATGAACAGCAGGAGGCAGGGGCCATGGTGGTACCCATGTACCACCTTAACTCTATCTGCCACAATACCTTTTTCTAGTGTTTTATATTTTACAGCTATTTTATATATTTTTTTAAACAGTTCACAAAGCTCGAGCTTTTTAAAATAAAAGTTTGGCAAAAAATAGTAATAATAATAAAATAAAATCTAAGTGAACCTTTAGTTTACAAAATTTTTGTTGACTTAAGAAAAAATTTCCTGGCCTCAGAGAGGAGGGTGATATGGTAATCCCAGAACATTAGCTGAGACACTCTAGCGCTTCAAAAGCCCCTGTCTCAACCTGTAATGCAGCACCCTCCATACATCTTGGTTTCTCTCAATAACCCCATATGGACCTATCACTATTGGAGTCATTGAAGCCCTTTTAGCTTATACTACCTCCTGGGGTAATAATGTTTTATGGGTTTCATAAGGAAGTATTTTCTGTTTCTCTAAATATACTTCTTGCAAGTTTCCTTGGTCCTAATATGCAAGCATCTGATTAAAAAGTGTAGGTTTGCCATATCTATTTTTTTCATAATTTTAAAGAGTGAGTTTAAGCCTTTTTTCCTCAAAAATGATTACAAAAAAGTATTATAAAAGTATAATTTTAAAAATGATTATAATAAGTATACATGCTCATTGTAAAAGCTCAAACAAAGCAGAAAAATATAAATAAGAAAAGCCTAAATCCCCCTCTCTTTGGTGAATTTTCTATACATGTAGACATGGTAATGGTGTAGGTGTATTTGTGTGTGTGTTTGTGTATAATTTTGCATAAATGGAATCAAACTATACTTGGTGTGATCTGCTTTTTTTCAACTGAATATTACGTATGAACGATGTATTGCAGACATTTTCCTACGGCAGTAAATATCACTGCATTATCCCTTAGAGGATGCTTAGTCCTATATGGATGACATTTTCCCTGGTAACTTTCGTGATCTTAAGTGAAAGGGAACTCACGCATGTTTCTTTTTTCATTTGATAGCTTCCTCTTACCTTTGATAATTGTGGTTGCCATTCCTTCTCCCTCTGAAATCAACTTTCTTGAAAAATGAAATGTTTGTCTTCCCTGAAACTGTGATATCTGTGGGAAAGTACCGTTTCTTACTTAATTTATCTCACTTGCTTTGAGTTCACAGATTGTTTTGGTGTTCAGTTTTGGCTGTGTTTTGCAGTAGATAGGGAGAGGCCCAGAAAGTCTGATTTGGCAGTTTTGAGGTCAGTGTGAGACTCAACAACTGTTGCAGTTTTTTTGTCTGTTGAGTCCTCAGGTCACACTTGGGGGTGTGTTGGCAGCCCAGACAGCAGGAAGGGGGAAAGGAAAGGGTTCCAGAAGTCAAAAAACTGCAAAAACGAGGACTAAAAAGAGAAAACAAAAAGGAGCATGTTGAGGAAACTTCTAGCGTGCCTCCTGGCGATTTTCAAGGTTCAAGATCAGCCTCTGCCCAGTCTATTCTCTGCCACAGGGGCCTGGCTTGGTGTAGTAACACTGGGAACACTTGCTTGGAGAACACTGTTACCTAGAGGTCACAGGACAAATCCCATCACAGTAAACTATTCCTGTTCTTTTATGGCATCGATAAACTGTTCCTGTTCTTTTATGGTATCAAATGTTTGAAATGGGTGGGCCATGAGCTAGGACTGGAAGCCACTGTTATACTAAAAATGTGTTAATTGTGATTGTTGCTTTTAAAAGGCCTTGTGGTGCATCTGAGAAAAATGTTGATGTGGCATCCTGCCACATACCAGGAGTAAATTCAGTTTACCAATGGCTAAATCAAGTTACAACCTAAGTCAGTATGCACTGGAAAAGCTGTTGTATTAGTTCAGATTGAGAGAAAGGGAGGGGCCCACATGCCTTTACATAGCACCATGGGGGATCTACCCTCTAAACTGCACTCTGCATCTGTTGCCCACTTCCTCCCCCTCGGTTCTTCACCCCACTCCCTTTCCACCTCCCTCCTTCTTCCTCCTTCCTTTCCTCTCCCTCCCTCATCCCCCTTCCTTTTTCTCCCTCTTCAGCCTCACCCAGACAAGCAGGCTCTGGCTTGGTTAGTTAATCTCTGTCCAGTGTGGAGTCCTTAAAAGGCAATTTTGAATTCAGGCACTGGTCCAGTCCGTTGGAGCCAGGGGAACATTTTTATGCTGGAAGTACTGTTCATATTTGCTGTTCTCAGAGGGAGCAGTAGGGGGCAGTGTAACTGCCAGATGTTTTTAACACTTGTGGCCTATCTGGTTACTTATGTGAATCATTTTGGTACACTTTTTCCTTTTTTTTTTTTTCAGTAAGAGGATGTGTAGGAAAATACTCTTAAAACTGTAACACTGTGTAATTTGAAGATGTTTTATGAAAAAAAGTTATATCTTATTAAAACCATCTAGTGAAATAATACCTGTCTTTCTTACTTCTAGAATCATGTAGAAGAATATAAAGAAATAAGTTTATGGTGATAAGTAGAATTTCTAAATTCATTTTATTGCTTTCTATGTAAGTTGTTATGCATGTTTCAAGTAGCTTTGTATGGGTTTTATTTCTGAAAAATTCCCAAATTTATTTCTCTGCCTCAATCAAAAGGGAGAATTACTAAGATCTTCATCACGCATCTTCATGGAGACCATTTCTTTGGCCTTCCTGGCCTCCTCTGCACAATCAGCCTGCAGAGTGGCTCCATGGTCACCAAACAGCCGATCGAAATCTATGGCCCTGCAGGGCTTCGGGACTTTATCTGGCAAACCATGGAACTTTCTCACACGGAGTTGGTCTTCCCTTATGTGGTCCATGAGCTGGTGCCTACAGCGGATCAGTGTCCTACAGAAGAACTGAAAGAATTTGTACACGTGAATAAAGCAGACAACCCTCCCAAAGACGGACAAGGAAGAACTATCCTGTTAGACTCAGAAGAAAACTCATACCTCCTGGTTGATGATGAACAGTTTGTTGTGAAAGCATTTCGCCTCTTTCATCGAATACCCTCCTTTGGATTTTCAGTTGTGGAGAAGAAACGCCCAGGTAAACTCAATGCACAGAAACTGAAAGATCTTGGTAAGTGTTTTTTTTCCTTTCTCGTCAGTCTAGTTGTTGTTAACCAAAGCAGTTAGAAGTGTCATAGAAACCTTTTCTTGTCTCCCAGGCCTAAAACTGACATTTTCTCTACTTACTTCCTTTGCCCAAAGTTTGTTTATTAAGGGAAATTCTTGGGGCCAAAATATGCTATACAGAGCAAAAACCAAGTATCTATTTGAATTCTCTCTTCAGCTCCCTAAATGCACATTCTTGATCTGTCTTATCTTCAGCTTTTACTATCTTGGTTGGTGGAGTAGACCTGTTGTCTCAGGTCTAGGCTTTTATTTTTTCATGTCATCTTTTTGAAATATGTTTTCAGTGACATCTTTGGCCAGAGACTTTTTGCCATAGTCCTTAACCTTGCAACTCCAACCAACTGCTTTCTGGGTTTTCCTTTTTTATTGACTTTGCCTGGTCAATCAACCTTGATTAAGTTAATTTGGTGTTTAGAACACTGCCTTAACCAGTTTTATATACCTGGGTTCATCACGCTCGGAAGCAAGCATTCAAAGATTGGCTTGGGGCCCATCAAAGGCTTCATACCTCCTCCATGCTAGGCCATCATGTGTGAGAGTTCTTCAGCGCCTCTCCCAAAGCAGTGTCCGGGTACATCATTCCTCCAGCATACCACCTTCCTTGGCATGGCTACAACAGAGCCTGTGAAAACATGGTGATGGTGATGGTTTTTTGTGTGTCTTTTCTTTATTTACACAATGTCTTCTTTCTTTCCCAACTAAAACAAAATGCTAAGTAATGAGGAAAAGTGCCTTAGGCCAAAGGTATTTTTATTGTCTAAAAACCTGTGAAAATACTGTTGTATTGGGAAACTTTAAACATGATCTATGTTGGAAGTAGTGAACACATTCTGTTTGTTTGTATGTGTTGCCCAGAGTGATGATCAGGTGTTATTCTCGATTAATATGAGATTTAGGCCCAGTTTGGTAAACATGGAACTGCCCCTATCTACAAAGAAGATTGATTATTTATAACTGCCTGAAATTCTGCTTGATCTTGTGACCCAGACAATCCCCTCTAACAGTTTTTTTTTATTATGTTAGTTTGTTGGTACCTTGTCATTTAAATGGGCTCTTTAATTTTACCCAAAGATGAGCTTATTAAATACAGCACTCTCAAATAATGTTATTCCCATGCACAGCAGAGAATCAAGGCTATTATCTTGACTGTAATAAGGTTTTAGTGGGACTTAAGAGCTTAAAACTCATCTGACACGTGTGCTTGGAAATGTTTTAAGTACTGGGCATTGCTAATATCAATAGCCAACAGTGAACTTCTAAAAATGTATAAATATTCCAGTTTTCCACAAGTAATAAAATATTTATAACAATTATGAAAAGAATTGGATGCCTTTTCCATTTGCTATTTGCTGTGCTGTTGAAACAGACTCTCTTAACAAGTCATAAATGCCATTCCTATGATGTGATGTTATCTGCCTCTGTCATTAGGTGTTCCGCCAGGTCCTGCCTATGGGAAGCTGAAAAATGGAATTTCTGTTGTTCTGGAAAATGGAGTTACAATTTCTCCCCAAGATGTCTTAAAAAAGCCTATTGTTGGAAGAAAAATCTGCATTTTGGGTGACTGTTCTGGGGTTGTGGATGATGGAGGAGTGAAGCTGTGCTTTGAAGCAGACCTGTTGATCCATGAAGCAACCCTGGATGACACCCAGATGGACAAAGCAAAGGAACACGGCCACAGCACGCCACACATGGCAGCAGCATTTGCAAAGCTGTGCCAAGCAAAGAGGCTCGTTCTTACTCACTTCAGTCAGAGGTACAAACCAGTTGCCTTGGCCAGAGAAGGAGAAACAGATGGGATCGTAGAGCTTAAAAAGCAAGCTGAATCAGTGTTAGATCTCCAAGAAGTGACTCTAGCAGAAGATTTTATGGTGATTGGCATTCCAATCAAGAAATGAAGCCAGTGTTCCTGAATGCTTCTGATGTGTCTGTGAATATGTTACTGAACCAACAGTCAAGTTTGTTGTTGTTGTCGTCGTCGTTTTGGTCTAAAATTATTTGGGTCCTAACAGTCCTAACAAGGATGGAACTGCATTGCTGAACTAACTCAGCATTGAGAAGGGAGCAATCTTTGTGATAATAAATCACTTTAAAAAGAATAAAACCAGAATCCTTCTTCAAGTCCACACTTGACAAAGTGATAGACTATTCAGGTGTACATGTTTTGTGGCTGCTGCCTCAGAGGGTAGCCAGTACGCCATGCAATCCTGGGCTTAGCTTCTGCCCGGCTTTATTGCTCTTGTTGGCAAAGCAGTAGCAGGGCTTGGCCCTCCTGGCTAAAAATGGTATTTTGGCAGTTTGTGTTGAATCTGTTCATGTTATTAACAGAATAGAGAGAAATGTAATGAGACATTGGATATGAAGGATTGAAGCTGGCACGTTAAGTCTTGAATTCTTTGCTTGAATACTGAATGCAGAGTCAGGCTAGGTGTTTATCCTCCAATTAATATTTTATTGAACTTTCCAGTTTGCTTTAAACCTGTGGTTCTCAGTTGGAGGTGATACTCTCCCTTAGATGGAGTTTTGAAATTGTGGGGATGTCTCTTGTCAAAACTAAGGGGGGTTACTCTGGTATTTAGTCAGTAGGGGCCAGGATGCTAGATCCTACAAAGTTTGGCCAGTCCTAAACAGTGAAGAATTATCTCATCCCAAAATGCATATTGCAGGCCTGCTGAGATACACAGCAAGTTAAAACTTATACTCCCACTGTGAATATACTTTATAAAAATTAGTGACATACTGAGTTGAACTACGAGGTAAGTCAAATTCTACAACAAATCCTAAAAAGCTAGCTAAGTGAATATGTTGGAATTGGAACGTCATATCAAATATTATTTGTCAGAAATGAGCTATGAGCTGGAGCTTATGAATCTGGAGGTTAAAAAATGATACCTGTCCAACTTGCGTTTACGCTTTCCAATAAATAATTCTTTGAGCACAATTTTAGTAAATGTTCTTTCTAGAATAGCTTTTCTTCCTGAGTTGCCTTCCACCTCCCTTCTGTCTTTCATGGGGTATCTCTGACTCATTTGCCCACAATATTTCTCAAAATGTGTTAATGGAAAGGTAGTCTCAAGTACTGATTCAGTCAAAAGGATTCCCTAATCAAATCAGTTTGGGAAACACTGTATGCTGTGTGTCCCTCTGGCAGAGTTCTAGTACCCATGAATACATTAAAAACAGCAGTGCTTCAGGGATCACCAGCCAGTCTTTGGTGCCAGAAAGACCTGATTTCAGAGTCCCATTCTTTACCTCATGATGGTCCCTGTGTGCTCTGGAGCGGATTACTTACTCTCTGAGCTTTAGCTTGCTCATCTCTAAAAATGGGAAAAATAAGAATAAGACAGTGAAAAATTGTCACTGAAAAATAAGACAGGTAAAAAATTAAATAAGAGTGTATAAAAGGAGCATAGCACATTGCTTCAAGGCATAACGTCCTAAAGTACAGAGGCCTGTCAACTCTATTGAACCCCTTTCTGAGTCATATTTCACCGTATACTATTTATTAACATCTCAAGAACCTAAGAGTTTATTGTACACTTATTCAGAAATACTGTCATGGTGTATACTATTAAATTCCTCTGGGTCCTGGGGCTTTTCTAGTAAAAATTGACTCCTGGATGGGTCTGGAATCCCTAGAGTAGTGATAATCAAAATGGGTCTAGTTACTCAATATCTCAGTCATTCTGAAGCAGTCTCCAGAATGGTCTGATTCAGCCCTACTCCAGGCTCCCGGCCTGCCAAAGTACCAAAGTTGACCAGACTTCAAGTGTATCTTGATTTCTGAACTCAATTCAAACAAGCATTTATTAGATACCAACGGTGTGCCCAAACCTGTACAAGAGGGAATGGCTAGTACTAGTACCTCTAATGCCTGGAGCTCTTGTGGGTAAAGATTGTATCTTAGTCACCTCTGCATTCTTGGAAATACCCACCTGTAGTATGCACTCAGAAATATTTATTGAATGAAATGAGGCCTTGATGTCATGAATGCACAAAATTTATGACCTAAAGTTCAGAACCTGTGCCTAGCCCATTTTATTACTGTATTTGTCCAAAAATTTTAGCTGCCTGATTGGTGGTACCCCATTCACTGTGTTGGGAGTACATAAATGAATATAAGACAAACTTTCAGGCTCACTGTCTTAAGTGCTAAAGACTGATAGGTAAACCAAAGTAAACATGCAGTTCCTTCAAGTGTTTCTGATTTTATAGCCTACCACTCAATTTTGCTGTTCCTGAGCATTCCTTGAGAGCTGACTTGAGCTCAAGCCCTTAGAATCAGGCTCTATTAATATGTGTGGGCTAAGCCCTCAGAGAACATGGGAATGTGGAACAAATTGATATGTTGGACTAAGTGTAGGGTATCAGTTCATGGTGAGAGTTCTTTCTTGGACTCTCTTCTGGCCTAGAATTTGTTCTTAACGGTAGAACACATTCTAAGAATTTGTGGAGCTAGAATTAAGAGTGAATCTTAAATTGGACTTCCTAGAGCTTGTGATTTGTTCATGGTTATGTGACTCCAGATGGGATTAGAATGTGTGGTGTTCCCCAAATTTATTTGATCACTGAATCCTCTTTTGCCAAGGAGCATCTTGGAACACTGAGAAATGCTGTTTCTTAATACTTCTGAAAAGTATTATATTTATAATTTTTACCTGCACAATTTATTGAAGTAATAAGTTCCATATCTACACCGAGTATAGTATTTTCTTTGTCTTAAACTGACTTTCCAATTGTCAGGAATTCATAGGTTCTTGCTTATTTTAAATAAATATGCACTTTCTGTTTCTCAAAAGGTATTTAGACTTGACCAAATACACCCCAAATCATCTCTGTTTTCAAATACCCATGCCTCATTAATATATTTTTAATAAACGTTTAAACATAAAAGCAGCATATGCTCAGTAGTTAATTTTTTTTAAAGATTCAAGAAAAGAAGATGATTACTCATAATTCCAGCATCCAGAGAGCTACTGCTTTGGTCCAGTGATCCTCAAACTGAGATGTGAGTCAGTATAACTCAAGGTAGTACATAGGTGGACAAGGGTGCATAGGTAGCCAGAGATCCTTGGGCTCTGATTCCAAAGACTCTAATTCAGTAGGTCTGGGGTGGAACTCAAGAATCTGCATTTTTAAAAAACCACCCCCAGGTGATTCTGAAGTATATGAGTGGTAGAACACATGAGGAGAAAAAGCTGTCTTTATTTATGCACTTTGAAAAATTGAGGTGTGTATAAATATTTTATGTATATTTAAACATGCTTATAGATCTATGTATATTACACACATGCATATTTTTACATGTAGGTTGACCTCAACTGTTTTTCTCATTTAACATGAACATTTCCTCACAGTATTAACTGTTCTTTGAAAGCATGAATTTAATGATTTTATATTATTCCATTCTATAGAGGTAATATAATTTATCTGTTTTCCTACTTTTGGGGCATTGAGATTGTTTTCCATTATTATAAATAATACTATCATGAATATTCTTGGGCATAAATCTTTGTATCTCTGAGTATTTCCTTAGGATTGATTTCTCTGAAGGTCAAAACATCTGACTTATTGTTTTGGACTCTGGGTAAGAATCTCCCACTTGTTTTCTAGCTCAAACCGCAGCAGCATGAGAAAGGCCTGTTTCACTACTCCATTGACAGATGATATTGAATATCATCAATTAATGACTTTTCTAACACTCCTCTTCCAAGACATTTGTCTTATAAAGATTATTTTTGCCTTCTAGTGAAAATAACTTTATTATGTCTTTCAGCCACCACATATAATTCAACTGTGATTTCCTTGAATATTCTTATGCCACCTTAAAATCTGACCGTTCTTTCTTAAAGGGGTAAAAATCCTTCCTGCTTCAAATATGTTCATGACAGATGTAACAGTGAAGGTAACTTTTGTCTTCACAAAGATATAAATTTATGGTGAAATGTATTGATTCTGTCCTTACTGACTGATGGATTTTTTAGGTACTGAATGAGAGTATTTTTTTTTTTATATGGGGAGAATAAAAAGGAAACTCTGGTGATGTTCACTGTTTGGCAGGATAAGAATAGAGTTTAAGGGGGGTGCGGTGGGACATGGGGTAAGATTGAGAAATTCTTTTCTTCCATAGTACGAAGTAAAAAATAAAGAGCACTTTAACCATATTATGTTTTTTAAAAAGGGGCAGGTGCCAGTAAATACCAGGTGAATAAGAGTGGAGGATTCATAGCGGAAGGTGCAAGGGATGTGGGGAGGGACAGGCAGAGGACTGTTTTCTATAAGCCTAAGAGCCCTAGTACTGTTTGGTATTTGGAACTACTTATGCGTGTATATGTGTGTCATTTAGTTTAAAAATTACATTAAAACACATAAACATAGATAAGACCCTGCTCCAAATAATTATGTCAGTTGGTGTCTCCAGATGGGTGCTCCAGGCAGTTAACAGTTCCTTTCAAGACTTTTTAACATTCCGATCCATTCTCCATACCACAGAGATTTTTTTCAAAATGCAGATCTGAGCCTAGCGCGCAGATTTTAACGTTCTTGCCTTGCCCTCCCCTCCAAGCTAACCTTACTGCGCGGCGCCACTCGTTTGTGCAGCCCTGGCCACGTGGGCCTTTAGTCCTTTGTCAGAGGCTCGTGTTGGTGCACAGTCTTGGCATGGACTGCTCGCTGGGCCTGGACCCTGCTCCATCAGCCGGGAGCGCTCTTCCTCCTCTCGCCAGGTTAACCCTTGCTGGACCTTCTGCTCCCAGCTCTGCAGTCACATGCTCCCGGAAGCCTTCCCAGACTTCCCCACTAGGGCGCGTGTGACTCTCAACAGTACCCGCACCCCACATCCCTGTTGCCTGTCACTTCAGATTTTCATTTTGTTCCTGTGAATATTCAGTTGATGTTTCTCTTTCCCACTAGCACTGTAAGCTTCACAAGAGCAGAACTGTGTCTGATTTTGTCTCCCTTTGTGCCCTAGCGCCTAGCTCAGCCCCTGGAACAAATTAGGCATTCAATAAGTAATGGTGACTGGTTCAGTTTTCCTTGCCATCCTGTTATTCTATAAGATGCAATGCCTTGTTCTCCTAGGGATTTTTCCTGATTAATATTAAAAACAAAAAAAGCAAAAATCCCTACCCTTAATCTCTGAACTAAAAATAGGGAGGAAGAGAATGGTTGCCTATGACCTTAAAATGAGGCAAATCTTTTTTTTTTTTTTTAACATCTTTATTGGAGTATAATTGCTTTACAATGGTGAGGCAAATCTTTATAAATACTAATTCTAAAGCTTTAGCTTGGTGTCCTAAGATATGCAGACAGATAACCTAGAGTCAGGGAAAGGGCTGGAAAAAGGAGTTTCTCTGCCTGAGAAAGTGGGATGTTGGCCTTCACTATGCATAGGAAACTCAGAACAAAGGTATAAAGAATGAGGGGAGAAGGCCAAGCCCCATGTGGGAGTCTGGAGCCCCATGCAGGGTAGGGAAACGGTGGAAGAACCTTAAGAACACAGAGGTCTGATGTTCAATTTTATTGTGGCTGCGTTGCTTGAATGTAAGTCCCTCTATTTCCCACAAACTTTCTTTGAAGTCTGCTGGACACATAGGATTTGGGGATCTCTCCTCAACACTTCACACCACCAAACTAGAACAAGTTCTGAATTCCATGACTGGGTTGACCTGGGTGGGAAAAGAACAGCAGGAGTGAAAGAATGAGACAATCCCAAACTAATACGGTTCAGAGGAGCAGAGTCAGAGGTGACCACAAGAACCTAAGTCTCCCAGGAATTTTCAGAAGATTGTAAGGAGGGCACTGACCTTTACATAACCCATGGAATGGGGAGGTAATAGAGGGTTGAGCCAATTTCACGTATATCTTAAAGGACAGGGTAACTCTAGCTGACACCTGGACACAGATATTTAGGTGCCCTCGACAGACATATTTTTAAGGATTAAAAAGCTATCACATCGAGGATAAGGAAGTTGAAGGGGGTGCCTAAGTTTATCCAAAGTAAAGAATATTTCTGCTCCTAAATAAAGCTAGCTGAGAAACACTGTTGCTCTGATGTCAGCATGCTAATCATACTCAGCAGACATAGCAGGTACAAAGATTAAATTCGCCCACAAAAAAGTAAAGGGGGAAAGGCGAAGGATCAAGTTTCCCAGCTATATAAATCCCCCTGTAACTGCCAGAAACTATTCAGGCAGACTCAGGTAGAGCTAAGCAACACTGAGTTCAGTGTCACGAAATGTAACCAAGGCTATTTTGTCTAGATTGTTCTCCTCATTGTTGTGGCTTCCAGATCATAGGCTTGTCTGAATGACACCATATCTCCATCAAACATCCTGGACTGGAGTTGACCTTGTAGACATATCCACGTCTGGGGCATCTGGGTCAGCAATCCAAGTGTTGTTCCTAACTGGCTTACAAAGGGTCTTGCGTGGAACACATCTTCACACAGCTAGTAGCTACTGGACTGGGATCGATTTTCTCCCCCACACACCTACACTGAAAGGTAGTATCGCCTACCGCAAGTGGTCTTCAAACTAGGGTATCTGTACCCCTGGAGATATGCAAAAACTTTTCTAAGGGTACACAGGCATGCTTTCATATGAAATATTTCCTAAAATCAATCTTTCTGAGGACTAGCATAGGCAAAGTGTCTTACTGGTTCAGTTGTACAATGCTCCAGGATACCAAAGAAGGGGATAATTGAATTATTGGTATTGGGGTGAAAACATGAATGACTGGGTAACAAATTCTTTTCAAGTTGGGTAGTTTCCAATGTGTTGCTTTGAATAAAACTGAAGGAGGATCTAACCAAGTTCAGATCAAGGAGTAGCTAATCTGTCCAATGATAGATTTTAATTGCTTTATTGAGATATAATTCACATACCATACAATTCAATGGGTTTTCATATATTCATGGGGTCATGCAACTATCACCATTATCAATTTTAGAACCTTTCAATTATCCCCAAAAGAAACTCTCTACCCTTTGGTAGTCACTCTCACTTTCTTCCCACACCCCATGGCCCTAAGCTACTTTCTACCACTAATCTATTTTTACCTACTAATCTACTTTCTGTCTCAATAGATTTGTCTATTCTGGACATTCCATACAAATTGAATCATATAATATGTGGTCCTTTGTGACTGGCTTTTTTCACTTAGCTTAATGTTCTCAAGATGTATCCATGTTGTAGCTTCTATCACTACTTCATCATTTTTATGGCCAAATAATATTTTATTGTGTAGACATACCACATTTTATTTATCCATTCATCAGTTGATCCAATGATAGATTATTAAAAGTATTTTTTACAATATACTTATATCAGGAATGCAAAATGAGACATGGCTACAGATCTTTTAATAAGTTAAAAGAAGATGATATAAATAACTTTAATTTTAAAGTAAATTACTAAAACAGCTTCCTTAAAAAACACAATTTGCTAGAACTGACACAAGAAAAAATATAGGACTATTCACATTTTCTATTTATTAAGGAAACTGAATTTGTGATTAAACCCTTCTTATAAAAAAACAAAACTCCAGGCCCAGATGGTTTCGCTAGTGAATCATTCTAAACAATTAAGGAAGAAATATACCTTTCTTCCACAGACACCTGCAGGAAACAGAAAAAGAGGGAACATTTCCTAACTCATTTTCTAAGGTCAGCATAACCTTGATGCCAAAACTTAAGGAGATCAAAAGACAGGAAAATTGCAGGCTAATTTCTCTCACAAAAACTCTTAAGAAAATAATTAGCTAATTGAATCCAGTGACATGTAAAAAGAATAAGACATTTGACAAAGGGAGTTTATTTAAGAATGGCAGTTTTGTTTAACATTTGAAAATCGATATTATTCACCACATTAACAAAAACTACTGGGCATATACCCAGAGAAAACCATAATTCAAAAAGACACATGCACCCCAATGTTCATTGCAGCACTATTTACAATAGCCAGAACGTGGAAGCAACCTAAATCCATCGACAGGAATGGATAAAGAAGATGTGGTGCATATATACAATGGAATATTACTCAGACATAAAAAGGAACGAAATTGGGTCATTTGTAGAGGTGTGGATGGACCTAGAGACTGTCATACAGAGTGAAGTAAGTCAGAAAGAGAAATATATCGTATATTAACGCATATATGTGCAATTTAGAAAAATGGTACAGATGAACCTATTTGCAGGGCAGGAATAGAGACGCAGACATAGAGAATGGACATGTGGACACGGGGGGTGGGGGGAAGGGGAGGTGGGACGAATTGGGAGATTAGGTTTGACATAAATACACTACCATGTGTAAAATAGATAGCTACTGGGAACGTGCTGTATAGCACAGGGAGCTCAGCTCAGTGCTCTCTGGTGACCCAGGTGGGTGGGATGGGGTGGTGGAGAGGGAGGTCCAAGAGGGAGGGGATATAGATATACATATAGCTGATTCACTTCATTGTACAGAGAAACTAACACAACATTGTAAAGCAACTATACCCCCAATTTTAAAAAATGGGGGGAAGTGGTAAAATAATCTACATAGGTACAAAATTTTCTTTGGTAAAATTTAATACTCATGTATAAGAAGAACTCTTAGCATTATTAAGAACAGGAGGGAATGTCTTAACTGATAAATATTATCTGCAAAAAATACAGTAAATATTACATACGTTTAGTAATAAAATATTGAAAGCTTTTTCCATGGGATGAAAAACAGACTAGGAGGCTCACTTAATACCACCTCTACACAACATTGTTTTGAAGGTCTTACCCAATGTATTAGGGCAAGAAAAAGGAATGAAAGGTCTAACGATTGGAAAGGAAGAAATAAAACTCTCATTGTTAGCATATGATATGATTATGTACATAGAATCTCCAAAAGGATGAGCAGATAACTTGTTAGAATTAGCAAGTGAATTTGCAAGGTTGCTGGATACTCAGTCAGTATAAAGAAAATCAATTTTATTTCTATATTCCAACAATAAACAGATTGAAATTTTTTTTAATGACACAATTTACAGGAACATCAAAACCATCAAGAAGCTAGGAATAAATCTAATGAAAGGTATGCGAAACCCCTCTATTGAAAACTACAAAACATTGATATTTATTAAAGAAGACTCAAAAACGTAGAATGGTATACCATGTTAATAAATTTGGAAGATTCAGTATTGGAAAGATGTCATTTATCCCTAAATTTATCTGTAGCAATCCCAATCAAAAGCTCTGCAGCATTTTATGTGGATATACATATGATGAAATTGATAAGCTATTTCTGAAGTTTATATGGACATGCAAAGGATCAAAAATAGCCAGGAAAATCTTGAAAGAAGAAAAAAATTGGAAGACTTAACACTAGCAGATATTTTACTCAGTGTAAAATTGCAGTGATTAAGACAATGTGATATTATTTTAAGAAGGACAAATCAACCAGTGGAGTAGGATAATGTCCAGAAAAAAAACTCCTCTCATATATGGTCACTTTATTTATACAAATTTGGAATTCCTATGCAATGGGGAAAGGATTGCCTTCTCAATAAATGGAGGGTCAGTCAGATATCTATAATGAAAAATAGTTACCTTGATGCCTGCATTAAACGATGGTACAGAAAAATCAGTTCCAAATGGATTTTATGTAAATGGGAAGATGACATAGAATAGCTCCTTGACCTAGGAAAAGCAAAGATTTCTTGAAGAGAATACAACCACTAACAAATAAAGGAAAAGATTGTTAAATTGGATATTAAAATTAGGGACTTCTATTCACTAAAGATATTATCAAAAGAGTGAAAAGGCAAGCCACAGAGTTGTAGAACATATATGATGATACCTATAGCAGATAAAGGATTTGGATCTAGGATTTAATAGTAGTTATGTGTTGCTGCATAACAAATTACCCCAAAACATTGTTATTTATTATCTCACAGTTTGGTAGGTCAGGAATCAGTACAGTTTAGCAAGGTGCTTCTGATTCTAGATCTGTTATTAGGTTGTAGTCAAGCTGCCAGTTAGAGCTGTGGGTTCATCTAAAGACAGCCGACGGGGTCCACAGCTCCTACATAAGGAAGCTTATGTAGTTGTTGGCAGACCTTGGTCCCTTGCCTCATGGGCCTCTCCATGCGGCTGCCTCATAATATGGCAACTGGTTTCCTACAGGGCAAGCAACCCAAGAGAAAGTGAGCACTCAAGACAGAAGCCACAGTCTTTTTACAACTTAACCTTGAAAGTGACATCCTATTACTTCTTCCATATTCTATTCATTAGAAGTAAATCAGTAAGTCCAGCTCACACTCAAGGGAAAGGCATTACACAAGGGCATAAATACCAGGAGGCAGGGGTCATTGTGGGGGACCAACTGAGAGGCTGCCTAACACAATAATACATTAAAAAAATCTCTTAAAAATCTTGACTTAGACGGGGGTTATATGGGTGTATTCCTGGTGTGAAAATAATCGAGCTATTCAGCTGTGATTTGGGCATTTTTCTGTACGTGGGTTATACATCAACGAAAAGTTGCCTTAAGAACATTTTTGAGTTATATGTCAACTATATCCAATAAAGCTGGTAAAAAAAGAACATTTTTGATGAAAAAATTCAGGCAGAATTCTAAACATTCTTATCTTCTGGCTATTCAGTCAAGCACTGATCTTAGGTACTGGTTGTAAATGGATTTTGCAAATATAATTAAAGTACCAAGTCAGTTGACTGCAAGATATGAAAATTATCTTAGTTGACCTGACCCAATCAGGGGTACTGTTTGCGAGCAGTACTGTTCTAGCCTGTTTCTCAGGCTAGAGGGAGAAGGATAAGTTAGAGAGGTTTGAAGCATAAGGATTTGACAGTTTATTGCAGGCTGGAGGGGGGCACATTCAAGGACCTGATAGTGGCCTCTAGGAGCTGAGAGTGGTGCCCAGCCAACAGCCAGTGAGAAAACAGGACTTCAGTCCTACAGCTGCAAGGAGCTTAATTCTCCCAACAGCAAGAATGAAACATGCTTCCCCAGAGCCTCCAGATAAGAGCCCAGCCCCTGTTAACACCTTAATTTTGGGATTGTGAGACCCTAAGCAGAAAACTCAGTCAACAACTACAAACCCCCTCCCTCACAACGCACTTCTCATCTACAAAATTGTGAGATAATAAATATATGGTATTTTAAGCTGCTAATTTTGTTGGTATTTTGTTATGCAACAATAGAAAATGAATACAGTCACTATGTAATTTTCAAACATGGTTTTATTGAGATATAATTTACATACCTCACAATTTACTCATTTCAAGTGTACAATTCAATGACTTTCAGTATATTCACAGAGTTGTACAACCATCACCATCATTAATTTTAGAACATTTTCATCACCCAGAAAAGAAACCCCTTACTCTTTAACTATCACCCCTCAGCTTCCCATCCCCCTAGCCTTAGGCAAGCACCAAATTTACTTTCTGTCTCTGTGGATTTGCCTATTCTGGACATTTCATATAAATGGAATCAAACGTGATCTTCTGCGCCTGGTTTCTTTCACTTAGCATAATGTTTCAAGGTTCATCCAAGTTTATGTCCATGTGTCAGAACTTCATTCCTTTTTATGGCTGAATAATAAATAGTCCGTTGTGTGGATATACCATATTTTGTTTAGCTATTCATCAGTTGATGGATCAGGCTTGACTCTTTTTTTCTGTAATTGTGGTTAAAAAAAAACACAAAAAACCCGCATAGTATAAATTTACCCTAACAATTTTCAAGTGTATATTACAGTATTGTTAACTATATACACATTGTTGTACAATGGCTCTCAAGTACTTTTTCATCTTGCATGACTGAATCTTTATACCCATTGAACAACAACCCCCTGCTTCCCCGTCCCCCCAGCCCCAGACAATCACCAATCGCTAAGTAATTTTTTGTACACAATTTGGACATGGTTCAAAAATTTGAGTAACATTATTATTACAAAGTTATTTTCATCCCCATTTACTCACTTATAAAACAAGATTCTCAGGGCTCACATCTATAAAAATGAAAACTAGAGATAGTATGGGTATTGAACCTGGTCATGCTTTAGTGTTAAGTAATATTTATCAATGGTCTTGGGCTGCACCCCACGGGCCTACAAAGCCTGTGCTTGCCCAGCTTCAAGACCGAAGAAAGAGCCCGGAGTCGGCAACAGAGACATCAATGGTTTAATGGATGGTGGAGCTTACATGTCTGAAGCAAGGTCCTGAAGCGACACCCCATCGTGTGTGGTGGCCAGCAGGCAGGACATGGTGGCAGTCTTCGCCTCTGGGGGAAGGGGAGATTACCAGTTATACGGGAATTAATGTCAGGTGGACTCATTAGTTACCAGGGAAACCAGTAGAGGGGCACGCCCCTCACTGCCCCTTTGATAAGAACAATCACCAGCTGGGGCCTGGACCAAATACATAGGAAGGTCAGTCATGTGCGTAGGGTTTTGGTAAAGCAGGCACTGATCTAGCAGGGGATGTACAACCATCTTAAGTGGCCTGACCATAAAAATGGACACAGAACTGATTGTAAAAAAAGAAAAAAAAAAGACTCATTGATCTCACTTAAGAAATGTATTTCCGGGGCTTCCCTGGTGGCGCAGTGGTTAGGAATCTGCCTGCCAATGCAGGGCACACGGGTTCGAGCCCTGGTTCAGGAAGATCCCACATGCTGCAGAGCAGCTAGGCCCGTGCGCCACAACTACTGAGCCTGCGCTCTAGAGCTCGCGCACCTAGAGCCAGTGCTCCAAGACGAGAGAGGCCACCGCAATGAGGGGCCCGCACACTTCAATGAAGAGTAGCCCCCGCTCACCGCAACTAAAAAGAAAGCCCACGCACAGCAACGAAGACCCAACGCAACCAAAAATAAATTAAAAAAAAAAAAAAGAAATGTATTTCCAATAAAATTTAACTTTTCATATTAGTAACTTGTAATTAGGTTATTTTGATCAATTATAACTACTTATAATTTTAATGATAAGTCAATCCATAAGAAATTTTTTGGTCACAAGAAATATAAAAAAATTGTTTTCAGTATATTCAGATTTTTGTTACAGAAAAATATGATAGAAAGATCAATAAAAGTATGCAAAAAAGCATAAGAATACTATTAATAAAGGTAAGTAGAATGGAAAACCAGCAAAAGGAGAACAGGAATGACGAAATATTTTACCAGGAGGACCACTGGTGTAGTAGATGGGAGCACAGACTCTGAAGTAAAACTGCAGTGTGGTCTTTTTTTTTTTTTAACATCTTTATTGGAGTATAATTGCTTTACAATGGTGTGTTAGTTTCTGCTTTATAACAAAGTGAATCAGTTATACATATACATATGTTCCCATATCTCTTCCCTCTTGCGTCTCCCTCCCTCCCACCCTCCCTATCCCACCCCTCTAGGTAGTCACAAAGCACAGAGCTGATCTCCCTGTGCTATGCGGCTGCTTCCCACTAGCTATCTATTTTACATTTGGTAGTGTATATATGTCCATGCCACTCTCTCACCCTGTCACATCTTACCCCTCCCCCTCCCCATATCCTCAAGTCCATTCTCTAGTAGGTCTGTGTCTTTATTCCCGTCTTGCCACTAGGTTCTTCATGACCTTTTTTTTTTTTTCCCTTAGATTCCATATATATGTGTTAGCATACTGTATTTGTTTTTCTCTTTCTGACTTACTTCACTCTGTATGACCGACTCTAACTCCATCCACCTCACTACAAATACCTCCATTTCGTTTCTTTTTATGGCTGAGTAATATTCCATTGTATATATGTGCCACATCTTCTTTATCCATTCATCCGATGATGGACACCTAGGTTGCTTCCATGTCCTGGCTATTGTAAACAGAGCTGCAATGAATATTTTGGTACATGACTCTTTCTGAATTATGGTTTTCTCAGGGTATATGCCCAGTAGTGGGATTGCTGGGTCGTATGGTAGTTCTATTTTTAGTTTTTTAAGGAACCTCCATACTGTTCTCCATAGTGGCTGTATCAATTTACATTCCCACCAGCAGTGCAAGAGGGTTCCCTTTTCTCCACACCCTCTCCAGCATTTATTGTTTCTAGATTTTTTGATGATGGCCTTTCTGACCGGTGTGAGATGATATCTCATTGTAGTTTTGATTTGCATTTCTCTAATGATTAATGGTGTTGAGCATTCTTTCATGTGTCTGTTGGCAATCTGTATATCTTCTTTGGAGAAATGTCTATTTAGGTCTTCTGCCCATTTTTGGATTGGGTTGTTTGTTTTTTTGTTATTGAGCTGCATGAGCTGCTTGTAAATCTTGGAAATTAATCCTTTGTCAGTTGCTTCATTTGCAAATATTTTCTCCCATTCTGAGGGTTGTCTTTTGGTCTTGTTTATGGTTTCCTTTGCTGTGCAAAAGCTTTTAAGTTTCATTAGGTCCCATTTGTTTATTTGTGTTTTTATTTCCATTTCTCTAGGAGTTGGGTCAAAAAGGATCTTGCTGTGATTTATGTCATAGAGTGTTCTGCCTATGTTTTCCTCTAAGAGTTTGATAGTGTCTGGCCTTACATTTAGGTCTTTAATCCATTTTGAGTTTATTTTTGTGTATGGTATTAGGGAGTGTTCTAATTTCATTGCAGTGTGGTCTTGAATAAATTATTTCATCTCTCTTTTGCCTTAGTTTCTTCATCTGTGAATCTGGAATGGTAATAGGATTGCCATGAATAAATTGTTATGAAGATTAAATGATTTAACATAGATAAACAATTAAAACCAAAAGTACTATATACAACTTAGACATTATCATTGTCAAACCTCAAATTTGAGCCCGGGGTGTTCCCTCATCATTCACTTCACCTTTAACTCCCATGGAGTTTGGAAACTGCCCTCAGAGTACTCCACCAGCCCAGAGGGTAGGTAGGGAGTACCTACAACCCCCCAGTTTAGGAAGGTTGGGGCCAGGACACATTGCTTTGAATCTGTTTAGGCAACTAGCCACACGTGCTACTGAGCATCTGAAATGTGACTAGTCCAAACCAAGATGTACTATAAGTGGAAAATATTCCCTGGATTTCAGACAATATGAGAAAAAGAATATAAAATATTTCAATCATTTTTTACATTGATTATGTGTTGAAATGATATTTTGGACACATTAGGTTAAATAAAATGTATTATTAAAATTAATTTCACCTGTCACTTGACTTTTTTAATGTGCCTACTAAACAATTTTAAATGACATATGTGGTTCTCCTTGTATTTCAACTGGACAGTTCTTCTTTACACAGTCCGCCTCAAGGTCAGCAGTCAGAGTGATCCTTTAGAAAGATAATTAAGGTCACGTCACTACTCTGCTCAAAATTCCCCAATAATATTGCATCTCACTCAAGAGTAAAGGTCAAAATCCCAACCAAGTTCTACCAGGTCCTAAGTGATCAGCCCTATCCACTGCCACCTCCAATCTCCCTGGTCTAGGGTGGGACCCAGATTTTGCCAGACCTGAGGCTTACACCATAGGTGAATAGGAGGGAAAGGAAAGAGGGACGTGGGTCCTTGCTAAGGAAAAGAATGCAAACTACAAATATAAAATTAGGTACAGAACTGATGTTAATTTAGAATTAGAAAATAAATCTCAACAATTTAATTCAGATCCTTTTCTTCTGATATCTCTTTAGGCAATTTATCAGACGTGCTTACACAGAAATTCTTCCAGATTGCAGCCTGGCCCCACCACCCCATCTAGAACACTCCACAACTCCCAAAATTCCCCTCAGGAAGAGAGGTCCAGGCGAGTGTCATTGGCTTCATGGTAAATCTCACTCTGCTCCAGTCTCATCTCCTATCATCCTCTGCTCTTTCTGTCACCTCGCTGTTCCTCACACCAAGCGTGTGCCCATCTTAGGGCTTTTCTACTTACTGTTTCCTGAGCTTGAAACATTCCATCCCCAGCTACATTCAGAGCTCACCATCTCATTTCCTTCAGGTCTCTGCTCAAATGTCATTTCATCAGAGCAGCCTGACCTAGATAGACACTCAAAAAAATCTGTTGAATGAATGAATGTATATAAACTGAATGACAGGGAGGCCCTATCATTTTTCAATATGAAATCATTTCTTCAAGGAAATAATTCACTCTGCACCCCCAGCCCATATCCTCATAGTAAATATGAAGTGAAGTCATAGGACATTCTATTCCTTTCTGTGTCTTTCTAGAAGAGCAGTTTAGCATGGTGGCTAAGAGTGAGATGTTTGAAATCCTAGCTCTCTCAGTAGCATGTGACCTTGGGCAAAGTCACTTAGTTTCTATGAGATTCAGTGTCTTCCTCTGTAAACTGGATAATGTAACAGTATCTATCTCACAGGGGTGTTGGGAGGATTAAATGGGTTAATATGAATAAAACACTAAGAATAGTGCCCGGCATATAGTAAGTTCTCAAAAAATGTTGGTAAACAATAGCATATGTAAATTATATAGACTATAAACTCCTCAAAAGCAGGAGCCCTGCATTCTTTGTAGCTCAGCTAACATGTAGAGCCCACTTAAGATTTTTCTACTGGTTTGGCTCAGCGGTATAATTTATTAGCAGATGCAGGCATTGTCTTGCTCGCTGGTTTCTCCATCTGCTCTAAGTTTAGTACTAAATAAAGACAGTCATGGGGTGGAGGAGATTTTAGAGATCTCTGGTCCAAATCCACTGGGCTTTTGTTTTGTTCAAAAGCTGTAATCTAGACAGAATTTAGAAATATCTGCTGAAGACTGTTTTTAGGCATGTGTTGCAGAAATTTGTAGCATCTATTTACATTATGTGTATCCATACTTTGAATTTTCAACCATTTGCATATGGTAATATTCTGATATTCCAAATTTGATGCTACTCTGTGTATGAGCCCGCATAATTCCTAACTCATTATAATGTATGGATATTAAATAAATTGATTTATGAGAAGCAATCCACTTTTTCAATCTTAGAAATAGAATAGTCACAATTCTACAATCCCAGGTTTAAATAAAGATGTCTAGGAGTAGGGTTCCATTATTAAACTTTACATTTGTTTTAGTGCATAATAATACCTTATGTCTGTATACCTTGTTTAATATTTGCAATCACTCAGTGAGGTAGGCAGGTAGGGGATTATCATGAATCTCATTTTATAGATGAAGAAATTAGAACCAAGAGGTGTTAACTGACTTGCCTAAGTTTACTAAGTGGTAATAAATGGCAAAGCCAAGACTATACTCAGTTTTCTGACTATTAGCCAGTGTCCTTTTCCACTCTCCGGGCAGAGGGAAAAGTTAGGAATTCTTCCACCAAGTTTTACAGCCAGACTGTACGAAGGACCTGACAGTACTTGCCAACGGTGGTCTGTGTGTAAAGCCTCCTTTGGTCAGTCCCAGTTTGTAATGCTATAGGCCCATCCCCTTGGCAATGAGGATTTATACCAGGAAAATGTTGCAGATAACCGTGTTTAACTGCATCTGCTAGAACTGAGAAACTTTGGAATTGAAAGATCAAAAACAATCATTGAAGAAATAACTTGAATGATGGCAGGGAATCTTCCAGTCAAGTACTCAATCTCTTTGCTCCTCACTTCAAGCTAAAGATGCCTATGAAACCCCACATAATGTGGCAGCACAAGATATTTTTGTAGACAGAACTTTGAACAAAAGCGATCATAGTTTTGAAGAGTCTGTTTCCACTGGAAGAGAGCCACCACCCCAGAATTTTTTGTCACTAAATAGTTAGGAGGGAGCAAGATCTGAAGTAGAAAGAGAAGTAGCCTGAACATATAGCTGATGGGCATGGACTCTACTTGGTTTATGATGTAAAGGAGTTAGCGTGAGTGGTAGAGACAGAATGACTAAAATCTCCATGCAATTAGCATATATATTCTGATCAGATGAGTGTAAACTGGCATAGACAAGTATGAAACATTTGATGTTGGACATAGAAATGGGTGAAGAGAAAGCCAGACAATGTAAGGGATCTATTCCACATAACACCCCAGTATGATAGTTAGGAGCCTTTATATTTCAAAGGACTGAATACCCATTCAATGAGCTTGAACAATAACAGAATTTATCGATTTCTTATAAGTCCAAAGAACAGGGATGGTACCAGCATCAGATGCAACTGGATCCAGAGCTCAGAGGAATCAGGGTTTTCCCTCTCTCTCCTTCTAACTTTTAACTCTGCTCTCCTCTGTTTGTTATCCCCTTTCCTACTGCAGATGGGCTTCCTCCGTGTAGTCAGAGATGGTTGCCAGCAATGGCAGGCCAGTGATCCATCCTAGCATAGCAATCCCAGCACAAAGAAAAAGCATGGCTTCCATGTATAAATTCACAGAGAAGGATTGTGACTGGCCAATGTGAGCCATATGTCCACCCGTGGACCAGTCTCAAGCACTCAAGTTGAGTTCCAGGATTCATCAATCCTTGGTCACATCTCCACACGTGAATGAAAGCAGATGGGGTCTGTTAACCAGAAAATTGGTGATGAGGAATTTGGCTGGGCTATCACAATCCACTATAGTAGTAGTTCCAAAATTTGCCTGAAGGTAAAAATCACCTGGACCTTTGTTAGAAAACAGATTCCTGGGCTCCCCACTCAGACCAATGGAATCAGAATTTACAGGGGAGAAGAATGGTAATTTGTACGTTTAACAAATAACCCAGGTGTATTAGTTTACTACTGCTGCTGTAACTAATTACCAAAATCCTTTGTGACTTAAAACAACATAATTTATTATCTTATAGCTCTGGAGATGAGAAGTCCAAAATCAGTTTCAATGGACGAATGTCAGAGTGTGGAAAGGACTGGTTTCTTCGGTAGACTCTGAGGGGAAAATTAATTTCTTGCATTTTTCAGCTCCTAGTGGCTTTCTAAAAACAAGGCTTTTTTTTTTTTTTTTTTCCTTTTTATCTTTGGCTGCGTTGGGTCTTTGTTGCTGCATGTGGGCTTTCTCTAGCTGCGGCGAGCGGGGGGCTACTCTTCGTTGCGGTGCGCGGGCTTCTCTTGTTGCGGAGCACGGGCTCTAGGCGCGCAGGCTTCAGTAGTTGTGGCATGTGGGCTCAGTAGTTGTGGCTCAAGGGCTCTAGAGCGCAGGCTCAGTAGTTGTGGCACACAGGCTTAGTTACTCTGCGGCATGTGGGATCTTCCCAGACCAGGGATCAAACCTGTGTGCCCTGCATTGGCAGGCGGATTCTTAACCACTGCGCCACCAGGGAAGTCCCTCCTAGTGGCTTTCTAGTGGTATTCCTTGCTTTGTGGCTCCATTTTCCATCTTCAAAGCGGACCACTTCAACTTCTGCTTGCAACATCACATTGCTTTCCCTTTGACTCCAAATCCTCCCATGTCTCTTTAGTCAGGACCATTATGATTACATGAGGCCCACCCAGATAATCCAGGATAATCTCTCCACCTCAATATCCTTAATTTAATCGCATCCGAAAAGTCCCTTTTGCCATGTAAGGTAATATTCATAGGTTCCAGAGATTAGGACATGGACACAGTTGGGCCATCATTCAGCCTATTGCACCAGGTAATTCTTATTATCAGGTAAGGTTGAGAAACACCACAAGGAATGGTTAGTTAACATAAGAACTGCAACATAAATATTCCAAACTATAAATACTGTAGAAGAATAATTAATTATTTAACTGTATATAATATATAGATGCCCAAATTGGGTGTCCCAACCACCATGTTTTGGCATGTATCAATAATTCATGACACTTTATTGTTGCATAGTAGGTCATTGAATGAATTTACCACAATCTGTTTGTACATTCACCTGTGGATGGACATTTGGGTTATTTCCAGTTTTTGGCTATTTTGAATAAAGATGCTATGAACATTTGTGTACAAGTCCTTGTGAAGACATATATTTTCAACTTGGGGCAGTGGGATAAACATCTAAGAGTGGAATTTCTGGGTCATATGGTAAATGTACATTTAATTTTTTAAGATACTGCCAAACTGCTTTCCAAAGTGACTGTCCCATTTTACATACCTACCAGCATTCCAGGTGCTCCACATCCTTGTTAGCTCTTGGCATGGCAAATCATTTTAATTTTATCTATCCTAGTAGGCATAAAGAGGTGTCTCAGTGTGGTTTTAATTTGCATTTCACTGATGACTGTTACTATTGAGCCTCTTTTCAATAGTATATTTTTGCCATTTGTATATTTTCTTTTGGCATTTTGTTTTCTTTGTCTTATTTCTCTCCCATCACTTTTTCCTGATTTTTTTTTTTTTTTAAGATCCTGCTAATGCAAATGCCCTCGAAGTAGCAGTGGTGGCTTCATCCGTGGTGGTTTCTGCTAAGTGAGGCCTTGGAAGGAAGTGATGATGGTAGATGAGATTGAGGAGGTGGGGTCTGGTGTGTTTAATGCTGAGGGCAGAGTGGGGAGGAGCAGTGAGAGATTACAGATCAGGAAAAGCTAGGACAAGAGCAGCTGTAGTTTGGGTAGAAATGAAAGCCTTCCCCATCACCTTAGGGCTTTCCTCCCTCAGTTGTTCCTGTCGAAGTTTTATTATTTGCAACCAAAAGAGTAGTAACTACTATAACCTAACAGGTCACTGTGCTCCCTAGCCATCTGATCCAATATAAATCCTGACAATCCTGAGTAGTAGCTATGAGACTTCTTTGGATTTTTATCTTCTGAGCCTCTGTTTCCTTATCTATAAAAAAAAGAGTTAATGGCCATCATCAAAAAGTCTACAAATAATGCTGGAGAAGGTGTGGAGAAAAGGGAACCCTCCTACACTGTTGGTGGGAATGTAGATTGGTGCAGTCACTGTGGAGAACAGTACGAAGGTTCCTTAAAAAACTAAAAATAGAACTACCATGTGATCCTGCAATCCCACTCCTGGGCATATATCCGGAAAACAAGAAAGCTCTAATTCGAAAAGATACATGCACCCCAATGTTCATAGAGGCACTATTTACAAGAGCCAACCTAAGTGTCCATTGACAGATGAATGGATAAAGAAGATGTGGTATATATATACAGTGGAATATTACTAAGCCATAGAAAATAATGAAATAATGCCATTTGCAGCAACACAAATGGACCTAGAGATGATCATACTAAGTGAATTCAGACAAAGACAAATATTATACGATATCACTTATATGTGGAATATAAAAATTAGTACAAATGAACTTATTTATAAAACAGAAACAGACTCACAGACATAGAAAACAAACTTATGGTTACCAAAGGGGAAGGGGCAGGGATAAATTGGGAGTATGGGATTAACAGATGCACACTACCATATATAAAATAGATAAACAACAATGATTTACTGTATAGCACAGGGACCTATATTCAGTATCTTGTAATAAACTATAATGGAAAAGAATATAGATATATACATACATAAGCATAACCGAATCACTTTGCCGTACACCTGCAACTAACAAAATATTGTAAATCAACTATATTTCAATTAAAATTTTTTTTAAAAAATTTAATAAATTAATTTAAAATGTTAATGGCACCTTCCTCACAGAATTATTGAATAGCTGACCTGAGATCACACATGCAAAAATGCTTAGCAAATTTTTAAGTGCCCAAAGGGTGTAAAGTCTTGCTGCTGCTATGATTGTTAACCAGGAAGTGACTGACAAGTGCTGGCAATCAGTCATCTTGTGAAAGGGTATTCCCTTTCTAGATCCCTTTTGCCAACTTCATTACGTACATCCAGGTGGAAAAGTCTGAGAGCCACTTGGAAATAAGAGTTTGCCAAAAAGGGATGGGCAAAAGAAGTAATCTTTGATTCCTGAATGTAGCTCATTTGATTCTCACAACAACCTTAAGTTTCTTTTGAGGATAAGCTCAGGAGTGGAACTGCTGGGGTTTAGGGCTACCCAGCTTTATCCTCACGCAGTAATGCCCAGGGCTCTCCTGAATGACCACGCCAGGAGCAGTCACTTACACTCCCATCGGGAGCACCTTAAGCGTCCTGTCGCCCTACCCACTGCCAGCAGTTAATGGCATCTGATTTTCTTTTCTCCAATCTGAGAGGTGTAAAATGGTATTTAGTTTTGATTTACATTT
The DNA here is from genome assembly GCF_028564815.1 of Eubalaena glacialis. Lineage (NCBI taxonomy): Eukaryota > Metazoa > Chordata > Mammalia > Artiodactyla > Balaenidae > Eubalaena > Eubalaena glacialis. The sequence goes on along the minus strand of NC_083730.1, from coordinate 24,046,004 downwards.
CACTGATTACTAATGAGGTTAAACATCTCTTCGTAGACTTATTAGTCATTCAGGTTTCTCCTTCTGTGAATTGCCTCTTCGTATCCTATGCTCATTTAGTTTTCTGTCAGATTCCCTGTCTTTTCCTTAAAGCTATCTTAAAGGAGTGTTTTTGAATATTATAAATATTTATTTTGTGTTGATTCTGAATATTACAAATAACTTTTCCCAGTTGACCACTTATCTGTTAGTTCCATTTATGATGGCCTCCATAGGACAGAAATATTTAATTTTGATTTCATCAAATCTATGGATTTTTTTTCCCCTTAAAATTTGTGCATTTGGCCTCTTTTTTTTTAAATTTAAGTTCACTTTAATTTTATTTTAATTTTATTTTTAATTTTATTTATTTATGGCTGTGTTGGGTCTTCGTTTCTGTGCGAGGGCTTTCTCTAATTGCGGCAAGCGGGGGCCACTCTTCATCGCGGTGCGCGGGCCTCTCACTGTCGTGGCCTCTCTTGTTGCGGAGCACAGGCTCCAGACGCGCAGGCTCAGTAATTGAAGCCCCTCTTTTTAAAATTTATTTTGTTTATTTATTTTTGGCTGTGTTGGGTCTTCATTACTGTGCGTGTACTGTGCCCCGGCTCGCCGCAACTACTCTTTCGTTGCGGTGCACAGGCTTCTCATTGCAGTAATTTGTGATGTCATTGAGAACTGAGATTTTGCAATGGCAGAAAGGAGATATACATGTAAGATGGATGAGGTTACACAGTTGTGAACTTGAATTGAAAGTATGTGGGGCTTCCCTGGTGGCACAGTGGTTAAGAATCCGCCTGCCAATGCAGGGGACATGGGTTCAAGCCCTGGTCTGGGAAGATCCCACATGCTGCGGAGCAACTAAGCCCGTGCACCACAACTACTGAGCCTGCACTCTAGAGCCCGTGAGCCACAACTACTGAGCCCCCGTGCCACAACTACTGAAGCCCACTCGCCTAGAGTCCGTGCTCCACAACAAGAGAAGCCACCGCAATGAGAAGCCGACGCACCACAATGAAGACCCAACGCAGCCAAAAATAAATAAATAAAATAAATAAATTTATTAAAAAAATATATATATTTTTATCTTCACTTTTTAAAAAAAAACTATTTGATCTATCAGTTTCTAAGGTAATACACACAGGGTCTGACCTATGATGGTTCAGCTTAAGATTTTTCAAATATACGATGATGGGAAAGCTATACAGTTTTAGTAGAAACTGTACTTTGAATTTTGAACTTTGATCTTTTCCTGGGCTATCGACATGCAGTACAATACTCTCTCCTAATGCTGGGCAGTGGCAGTGAGTCATAGTTCCCAGTCAGCCACAAGATCACCAGGGTGAACAACTGATACATTTACAACCATTCTGTACCCATACAACCACTTTGTTTTTCACTTTCAGTATGGTATTCAATAAATTACATGAAATATTCAACATTTTATTATAAAATATGCTTTGTGTTAGATAATTTTACCCAACTGTTGGCTAATGTTAAGTGTTCTGAGCATGCTTAAGGTAGGCTAGGCTAAACTATGATCAATAGGTTAGGTGTATTAAACGTGTTTTCAACTTTTTATCAGGATATAACCCCATAGTAAGTTAAGGAAGATCTCTATATTAAATGTCCAATTACGGTTGTTGATTCTTCTATCAGTTGTTGCTTTATATTTTTTTGAAGTGATATTGTTAGGTGCATATAGTTTATAATCTTTATAGCTTCTCAGTCTATACTGCATATGAAGTCCTCTTTGTCCCTTATGATGTTTTCTACTTTAAGGTCTATATTGAGTGATATTAAATGGAGTTCTTTTGGTTCATATTTACCCTGTATCTCTTTTTCCATCTCTTAATATTCAAATAATGATTCACTGGGCACTTTCCTAAGTAGTGTCGTATAATAGCATGGCAAGCGTCAGGATGCCTTTGAGTCCAAGTTCAGCTCCTAAGTTTACAATCCTGCACTGCACCCTGCTCATTTTCTTATTATTTTTCTCTCCCATGACTGTCCTGTTCATTATTATATCCCTATCTTGTAGCACTGTAGCTGACACCTAGTAGGCACTCAGTAAATATTTGTTCAATATGAATGCCCTCAAGAGCATACAGCCTGGTTAGGAAAATGAGATCCCTTCAAGAATAATTTATGGAACACTTACTACATGCTAAATCTTTCCCACGCATATTACCTCTTTGATCTTATCTCCAACCTTGCTCCTCTCTCTTACCCTGTCCTATCTGCACTGATCCTACTGTTGTTACATTAACACACTAGGCTCATTTCCGCTTCAGGATCTTTATACCTGCTTTTCCCAGATTTTTGCATAGCTGACTCCTTTACACCTCAGGTCTGCTCAGATGTCACCTCTTCAGACAACCTTTCCTAATCACCCTATTTAAAATACTACTCCACCCTCTCTCCAAATCTAGTCATTCTCTATGATCTTTTTGAAAAACAAAAAAATCACTATTTAATATTATATTATTTGTTTGGCTACATGTTTATTGTCTGTAGAATGTAAGTGCTTTAAAGACAAAGAATTTGTCTCATACACCACTACATCCCCATCTAGAGCAGTGCCTGGCAAACAGTAGACACAATAAATTTTTGTTGGAGAGAATTTTCAGTTAATTCTCAAGGAAAAAACTTTAAAGAAGTATGATGATACCTATTTTTACAGATGAAGTAATTAAAGCTGAGAAGATTCAGTAACCTGCCTAGGAACACAGTGATGGAGAAGGATTTGAACATAGGTCCCCTTGACTCCAAAGCTCATCCATAATGCCCACCGCTACTTTATTGTCTCCTAATGAAGGAGAATGCAAACACACAAGATGGTAGGAAATCAAGTGCCAGTTGGGGGCTTGTGGTTTTTTGGATGAGATCAGCTGAGACGGAGTCACTGGTAGACAGAGGGTTGGGCCCTACGGATGACTGAGAGTTGGAAAAGTGGGGAAGGGAGGGAGGCAAACCCTAGGCATGGCCTGTGATTGCCCACTGTGGCTTTTTCCTTTGCTGAAGAATCAGTTCTGATTTGCTCCCTGGGGGAGCAGTTAGGACGGAGGGCAGGCTGTAGGGGAGGAGGGCATGAGCCTGCCTTCCAAGGCCTTTGGGTCAAACTCTCCAACAAAGAACCCTATCCCAGGGGACTTTGTGGACTGCAGTTAGGATAGGATTTAGGACCTGCATTCTAACTAACCGGCGTAGCCTCAGGCAAGTTCAGACCAGAAAGCTCCCCTGCAAAGCCATTTATCTATGTGCTGGGGAGGGCAGATGGGGCATCCAGGCTGGAGGGGGCTTCTGAGCCAGGGCATCTTTTTTAGAGAGGATAGGTGTTATTGTTGAACCAGGTAGGAGCTGACCTGATAACCAGCATCCCTGAAAAGGAGAGAGAGGAAACAGCTCTGACCACCAGTGGCCTCCAGGGCCTTCTCATTTCCTTGGCGATTAAAGATGCGTACATGGATATGCAGGTACCCAGCAATGGAGGAGTCTTGCTCGAACTCAGAAAGGGCTGTGGCCCCCTCGCAACTTAGGAGCAGACCCTGGATCCTGCAGTGCTTCTCCACCAGGTTCACCTTGCAGGCCAGGCTCCGGCAAGCTCTGGGTAGCCATAGGCAGGGAGGGAGCAGAGGGCAGGAAGTGTGGCGACAGTTAAAAGGTAGCAGCTGAGCTGCATGAGCTGCTTGTATATTTTGGAGAAAACCATAATTCAAAAAGAGTCATGTACCACAATGTTCATTGCAGCTCTACTTACAATAGCCAGGACATGGAAGCAACCTAAGTGTCCATCGACAGATGAATGGACAAAGAAGATGTGGTACATATATACAATGGAATATTACTCAGCCATAAAAGGAAACAAAATTGAGTTATTTGTAATGAGGTAGATGGACCTAGAGACTGTCATACAGAGTGAACTAAGTCAGAAAGAGAAAAATAAATACCGTATGCTAACACATATATATGGAATCTAAAAAAAAAAAAGTTCTGAAGAACCTAGGGGCACGACAGGAAAAAAGATACAGACGTAGAGAATGGACTTGAGGACACGGGGAGGGGGAAGGGTAAGCTGGGACGAAGTGAAAGAGTGGCATGGACATATGTACACTACCAAACGTAAAATAGATAGCTAGTGGGAAGCAGCCGCATAGCACAGGGAGATCAGCTCAGTGCTTTGTGACCACCTAGGGGGTGGGATAGGGAGGGTGGGAGGAAGACGCAAGAGCGCGGGGATACGGGGATATATGTATATGTATAGCTGATTCACTTTGTGATACAGCAGAAACTAACACACCATTGTAAAGCAATTATACTCCAATAAAGATGTTAAAAAGGGCTTCCCTGGTGGCGCAGTGGTTGAGAATCTGCCTGCCAATGCAGGGGACACGGGTTCGAGCCCTGGTCTGGGAAGATCCCACATGCCACGGAGCAACTAGGCCCGTGAGCCACAATTGCTGAGCCTGCGCGTCTGGAGCCTCTGCTCCGCAACAAGAGAGGCCACGACAGTGAGAGGCCCGCGCACCACGAAGAGTGGCCCCCGCTCGCTGCAACTAGAGAAAGCCCTCGCACAGAAACGAAGACCCAACACAGCCAAAAATAAATAAAAATTAAAAAAAAAAAAAAGGCAGCAGCTGGGTGCAGCTTATCAGAAGTGCCAGGGAAGTGAAAGTCAGCCAGGCAAAGGAAAGGGGAAGAAGCAAAAGCAGAGAGGCAGCAGCTGCCACTGGGAAAAAGGGAAAGAAAACGCTCAGAGCAGTGGCAAGTGTTCTGGGAGCCTCAGAGAGGTGAGGGCTCTGCCGGCCTCCTTTTCTTGGAAAAGGGGGACTGAAAGGCTGAGTCTTGGAACCAGGTATCCTCACCCTTCACACGGCTCCTTCCTGAGGTTTAGATGTGGGGTATGTGCTGCTGAGATGCTCACAGCATCCTTCTTCTCCTTCAAGTACCTCCCCTCTAAAAGGGGGCACTTGATTATCCTCAAATCTCTAAGAAAGTAGTAACTGTAATTTTGGTTCAAGGTAGAGCTAATGATTTTCCTCAAGGTTGTCTCCCAGGAAAAATGCTTCAAAAATAAAAGACGTTGGTGATGTTAAGGTATGATAGTTTCCCCCTTAGAGCTGAAAGCTACAAACCCTTTGTACAAATATTCATTATAAAATTCTTACATCCCTAAAATGATACCATAGCACAGATGCCAACTCTTTTGTTTGTTTTTGCTTTTGATGATATCATCATTTATAGCACTCCCTGCCTGCAATGTTCCCTCTTGTGCCTGTGACCTGAGGACATGGGGAGGGGGAAGAGTAAGCTGGGACGAAGTGAGAGAGTGGCATGGACATGTATACACTACCAAATGTAAAACAGATAGCTAGTGGGAAGCAGCTGCACAGCACAGGGAGATCAGCTCGGTGCTTTGTGAGACTGTTAGATGCCAAGTTCACTTGTTGGACTAAAAACTGTCTGGATTTAAGGCTGATTTGGAGTCTCCTAGGGAAGGGGAAAGACTGGATAAGTTATAACCCTTTCAGTTAATGTTCATCACCATTCAATTCCTTACTCTAAAGTATGGCATCCAGTAGGGTCACTCTGCATGTACACTGAATGAAAGGATGTTTGAAAAAAGAAAGCTGACCTTATGATTGAAAACCATTTGAAGTGCATAGAATCACAACTGTGGACTGTCTCCTAAATGTTCCTTACCACTATTCCCCTCCCCAATAAAATTTGCATTTTAGACCCCATAGTTCTGGGCCCTAGAGTCTAGGGTCTTGCCTCCGGAACTCTGATCTAGGGAGCAGCAGTACCAACCTCATCTGGGAACTTGTTAGAAATGCAGACACTCCAGCCCCACCTGGGATCCCCTGAATCAGGATCTGCATTTTAACAAGATCCCCAAGAGATTTGTGTGCACGTTAAAAGTTGGAGAAACACTGCTCTAAGGCACCTGGGCCACCTCCTTCCTGAGGCACCTGGTCAGGAGGCCCTCCGAGGCCCTGGCTTCAGCTTATAACTATAAGGGTCACCGGGCAGCTCCACACAGTACAGTGTGCGGCGGGCTGGAGGCTACAGAGGGTTCAAATTCCAGCTCTGCTGCTACAGGAACTTTATCACATGGGCAAGTGACTTAAAAAATTCAACTTACAGAAAACTTGCAAGAATAGTACAAAGAACTTCTGTATACCTTTATCCCTATTCACCAATTATAATATTAACATTTTGCCACATATGCTTTAGTATTTTCTCTCTCTACCAATATAAATATTATTAATATTTCTGAACTCTTGGAGGGTTAGTTGCATACATTGGTATGCCTTTCCCCTTAATACTTCAGTGTGTACTTCCTAAGAACAAGGACATTCTCTTACTTCATCACAACACCAGGGCCAGATCTAGGGGGAGGCAAGCAAGGCCTGGGGGTGAGTGATCCCAAGGGGGGCTTCCTTAAATTTTGCACCCTAGGAGCCTTGCTTGCCACACCTAGTCCTGGCCCCACACACTACAGTCATCAAAATCAGGAAATCTAATATTGATTCTGTTGTCCATATTACAATTTTGTCAATTGTCCCAATAATGTCCTCGATAGCAATTTTTTCCCCACACCCAATTCAGAATCACGCGTAGAGTTTAGTTGTCATGTCTATTGAGTCTCCTTCAATCTAGAACCGTTCTTTAGTCTGTCATGACATTGACATTTTTGAAAAATAAAGATCAGTTCTCTTATAGAATGTCCCTCAACATGGGGACAATATTGAGATATAATTGATATATAACATCATTTAAGTTTCAAGTGTACAAAGTGATGATTTGATACATGTATATATCACAAAATGATTACCATTATAAGGTTAATAAATCTATCACCTCACATAATTACATTGTTTTTTCTTTTGTGGTGAGAACATGTAAGATCTACTCTCTTAGCAACTTTTAAGTATACAATACAGTATTGTTAACAATAGTCAGCATATAATATTAGGTCCCCAGAACTTATTCATCTTATAACTAGAAACTGGTACCTTTTGGCCAACATCTCCTTACTTCCCCTGCCCCCCAGCCCCTGTCAACCACCACTTTATTCTCTGTTTCTATGAGTTTTAATATTTTAAAGTGTACAATTCAGTGTCTTTTAGTGCAGTGACAATTTTGTACAACCATCAGCACCATCTAATGCCAGAACATTTCCATCACCCTAAAAAGAAACCCTATATCTCCCAAGTCCCCTCTCTCCTATCCCCAGACAACCACTAATCTACTTCCTGTTTCTATGGATTTGCATATACATACAATATAACACTACTGAACAGTAAAAAGGAACTAACTACTGATACACACAATAACATTTTGGATCTCAAAAACAACTGAGTGAAAGAATCCAGGTACAAAAATCTGCATACTCTAAGATTTCATTTATATGAAATTCTAGAAAAACCAAAACCTTAGCAACAGGAGGCATGTCAGTGGTTACCTGGGGTCTGGAGTACGGAGGTGGGGATTGACTGCAGAGGGACAGAAGGGAACATTTTGGAGTGATGAAAGTGTTCTAAAACTGGACTGTGGTGGAGGTTATACGATGTATACATTTACCCAAATTCATCTCTCTACCTAAAAAAGTTTGTAAATGTAAAATTATACCTCAATAAAACTGTAAAAAAAAAAACCCCAAACATACCTGTCTTCCATTGTTCAACTCATCAGCATGTCTTCCTTCATAGGCTGGCCCCAAATCTATCTTCCCAGCCTCATCTCCTACCTCTCCCCTCCGTGCATTCACTCAACAAATATTCTAACATTCCATGCAAGGCCCAGTGTTAGGCACTCTGGAGAGAGTGAGAGAAGAGAACCTCTGTCCTCAGGGAACTCACAGCTTATTCTGGAAGCAGAAAGAAAGGGTGCTCAACCTTGAAAAACATCAGGGGTCCTAGAGGGTCACTGAGTCTTATAGGAGAGGAAGAAGAAGATACGTTCCAGTCGCTTTGAATTTCAAGTTGCAAACAAGTTTCAATTTAATTTTTTGAATAGGGAACACATTCACATGGTTCAAAAATAAAAGAAAGTGTACAGTGAAAACTTTCCTCCCACCCATCCCCCATCTGCCCAGTTCCCACTCCACTCCACACAACCACAGCTGTCATAAATACACATTACTTTACCTCCTTTTTAACAGAAAAGATAGCATAATATACACATTGTCCTGGGCCTTGCTTTGTCATTTGGCAGTAAACCTTGGAGATCTTTCCATACAGGTACAGCAAAAAATTTTACTCTGACAGTTATATAGTGTTCCTTTGTATGGATGTGCCATAATTTATTTAACCAGCCTCCTTTTGGTAAGCATTTGAGTTATTCCCAACAGCCTGTTACAGCAAACAATGCCACAATAAGTAACCTCTTATAAGTAGTGTACTATGTTTTGTTTTGTATATGGCCAAATATATCTGTGGCTACATATTGAAATTTTTTTTAATCATTCACAAACACACCAACCGCTTCCACATCTCTAGGCTGTTTTCTCTGCCTTGAAAGTCCTCGCTCAATCCCTTTCTACTGGCAAACTCCTACTTTACCTCAAGATCTAGCTCAAATGTCACTGTCTTGTGAAGACTTCTGAACTCCCTCAGGCAAGATGGGGTTGCCCTCTTTTCTCTCACATATTCCATCCCCACATCACCAGAATTGTCTACTAACACTTCACTCTTCCCCCACTTGACTGGGAGGTACTCAAGGGCATGTGCTATAGTAGATTTATCTCAGAATCCCTTAGAACTCGGTACCTGGTAGATGTTGAATAAAACGTTCATCGCATGAATGGTTAGGACTGACGAAGAGGGCTCGTATTGCTCCTGTCCCACACGTTCAGCTGCCTCCCAGCCTCTGTTAATACTTAGAGGACTGCCACCAGACAAAGGTGGGCAGTGATTTCCCTTCCCCTCCCACCTAATTCCTTCCTTCCTGCCTTCACCCCTTTCCCCCCTCGGGCATCTGTCCACAGCTGCCCTTGTGGCCCTTGCTGGATCTAGCTATTACGGCGGTTTAGGAAGGAAGGAAAGGAGGGAGGGGGGAAGGAAGGAAAGGGAGAAAGAGAAAGAAAAGAAAGCGAAAGAAAAGAAAGAGAGAAAAGAAAAGAAAAGAAAGAATGGGCAAGGAAGAAAAAGCAAGCAAGCAAGAAAGAAAGGAACAGGAGCCTTCGCTCCACCCATCTTCTCTCTTCCTCATCAAGTCTGGCTTTGGCCGCCTCTAAAGCTAAAACAACAAATCACCTGATAGTCAAATGCACATCAGTCACCCTCAAGCATAACTTCCTATGCTTTAAGCCAGAGGAGATGACAGAGTTTACTATAGTGCTTTTAGGAATGTGGGAAACACAGTGGTTAATCAATGTTCAGTGATCTTCAAAGGCAACTTGGATAATTGGAAAACAAAACCAAAACACTGGGTTAACCCCAAAATGTTCATGTACTAACTGTTGCCTGGAGCTGTTAATTGCTATGTCATTTCCACAAGAATACTGTATATTATTCTATTCCTTCCTAGGTGGGCAGTACAGGAGGTGAGAGCTCTCTCTCTCCACCTCTGGGATGAAAAGGTTAAAACTCTGTATTCTCCTTACCCTGGGGAAGCTCCAGTTCATAGGAGGTGGAGCCATCAAAGAAAACAAAAGGGAAAGAAAGCTTTCAAGCCTTTGCCTGCCCAGGACAGAGACAGATCTGGGAATTGAGACGTTTCACCCAGGGAGGTCTCAGGAAAGGTGGTAGCTTAGATCCTTTGGGGGCTGTGGTCTTCAAAATTTCTTGCTTACTTCCTAAAAGAAATTTGACAAACTATGTTTCTTCTTGTATTTTTAAAGGTCATATGTAAAATGTTTCATCTTAAGTTTAAATAATGGCAAAGTTTGTTATTTTTGGCATATTATAGGTACTGGCATTTAAAAATAAGATTGTTACATCATTCTTTAAGTGTATCCAAGGGAATCTAAATATCATGATGCATCTATCATCCATTTAAAAAATATATAAACAAGCATTTCTTTAAAAGAAGTTTAACATCATTCTTTATCTCTTTATCTTATATTTCCATTCCACTTGCCCCGGAATATTTTAATGTAATATTTTAGGCTGGAAAGTCTTTTATTGATCAGCCTATTTTATTTCCCTATAAAAATTAAAAAAAAAAAACTTTGAGTCTCTAAGTTTAAAACATTTATCTCGATTGTATTACCAATATAATTTTGTTATTCTTTTGGTTCAATTTTGAATATCTAATTTATCTAAATTACATACTATGAATTTTGATCAACCATTAAAGTGTAGAATATTTTTGCCAGAATAAAATAGGGTTCAGAGTGAACTCTATTTCTCATTTCCACTTGTATGGACAGAAGCATGAAACACCTTGTTCATTCATTCAACAAATATTTATTGAAGACCTCCTATATGTCAATAGGAACTCTAGGCACTTGGGATAACTTAGTAAACACTACAGATAAATCTCTGCTCTTGTGGAGCTTTCATTCTAGGGGGAGATGATAGACAATAAGCACTAAGCATAAAACATAAGTAAATAAGACAGTATGTTAGAAGAAGAGAGCTATGGGAAAAGATAGAGCAGGGTAAGGGTGATCTGGGGTGCAGAATGAGGGTTCAGAATAGGTTGTGATTTCAAAAAGGTCAGGGTGGGCCTCACTGAGAAGATGACATTTGACTAAAGTAAGTGAGGGAATTAGCAATGCAGATATCTGGGGAAACGTGTGCTAGGCAGAGGAAACAGCTAATGCAAAGGTCCTACCTTGGGAACCTGGCTGGTGTCTTCTAAGGTCAGCTAGGAGGTCAGTAAGTCTACAGCAGAGTCATCCAGGAGAAGAGTAACAGGAGATGCGATTAGAGAGGTAATGATCAGAAGTGTGGTGATGGTGTAGGTCTCATAGAACCCTGTAGACTATTTTAAGGATATAGACTTTTACTCTGAGTGAAATGAGCAGCCATTGCAGGGATTTAAGCAGAGGAATGATACGATCTGACTTATATTTTAGGAGGATCACTCTGGCCGTTATGTTGAGAACAGACTCTAAGGGGCAAGCATGAAAGCAGGAGAGCTTTTAGAAGACTAACCCAAGCATGAGATGATGGTGGAACAGACCAGGGGCAGCAGTGGAGGTGGTGAGGGATATTCTGACTCTGGACTAGACATGGGATGAATAAGAAAGAGGGAAGTCCAGCATGACTCCAGGGCTTTTGATCTGAGAAACTTGAAGGATGGACTTGTCATCAACTGAGACAGGGAGGTTGTTGAGCTGAACAGATTTGAGGGAGGAGATGTGCAGTAGGCTGCTGGGTATCATAATCTGGAATTCAAATGAGAGGTCTGAGCTGAAGATATAAATTTGGGAGTTGTCATCATATATGATGATCTCATGTATCTTAGATGGTACTGAAAGTCAGGAGGCTTGATTAGATCACCAATGAAATGTGAGTTGAGATAGAAAAGAGAAGAAATCCAAGGAATGAGCCCTGAGCCATTACAAGGTCTGGGAGAAGAGATGGAATCAACAAAGAAGAAAGAAGTAAGGGAATGAGGGATCTGATGAAGTGATGAGGAGGAAAACCAAGAGGGTGTAGTTTAAAAAAAAAAGGTGAATCAAGTGGTTAGCTGTATCAGTTGTTACAAAGAGGTCAATTTAAGATGATAATTGAGAATAGGTCATTGGACTTAGGCAATGTGAAGTTCATTGTTGACCTTGACAAGAACAGTTTTGACAAAGTGATAAGGATGAAAGCATGAATGGAGTGGGTTTAAGAGAGGGTGGGAGACCCTCTCAGCTGAAGACCTAAAATATGCCACATACGTAATCTCATGTGTGTTGTTATGATTCTATTACCTATGTATGTAGTCTTAACATATACATCATATTTGGCATGTTTTTCAACTTTATATTAATTGTATCATATGGTATGTATTCTGTTGCTCTAGAATGGGAGAAGAACTAGAGACAGCACAGAAAACTCTTTTAGGAGTTTTGTTGCAAAGGAAGCAGAGAAATGGGGCAGTTACTGCCAGTGGAAGTGGGTCAAAGAGAAGATTTTGTAGGACTGGAGAAATAACAGCTGCTTATAAAAGTTTATGGGAATCACCCAGTAGAGAGGGAAACATTGATAAGATAGAGGGAGGATAATTGGTGGAGTGATGGTGACACCCTTGATTAGGCAAGATGATATTGGGGTCTATTGCCTTAGCAGAGGGACTGGCTTTAGCTAGCAGCATGGAAAATTCACCTACGTAATGGAAGGGAAGGTGGAGAAGAGGTTACAGATGCTGGTATGTGGGTATGGGTAGATGAGATGGCGAGATTCTGTGTAAGTTTTCGTCTCATTGCTTCAACTTTCTCACTGGAATAGGAAACAAGGTTATGAATCAAAAACGAGGATGAGAGGGAAGGAGGTACAGGTTGGAGGACAGAGAGGTATGACATCCAGAAGAATGGAGGAGGGAAGTAGAATTCCTGGGCAGCACTAAGGACCCACTTGAAGTTCCAGGTGATGAAATTAAAGTGAAACTAGTCAGCGTGATTGTGTTTTTCTTTAGCCACATTCAGATGCACGGGGGCTGATGTGAAGTAGATGGAGAGATGGCTTGAATCAGGATTGTGGTTTTGCCCAGTAAGCACGGCAAAGGGGGAAGAGGAAATGGGGTTGAGAGTATGTGCCAGGGAGTGATTGTAATGACTGGCCAGGAGTGTAAGCTGGGTAAGGATGGGAGAGAGGAAAAGTGGATTGCAGAGTTGTTGGAGTTCGAGTACTACAGGGAAATATGGAAATAGGAGGGGGTGTTCAGAGTGTGAGGTGTTTGAAATTGTGAAGAAGTTATTGAGTTTGATGAGGCTCCCGTGATTATGCCAAGGGAATAAGTGGCTGAGTTAGGGTAGGACAAGATCCTTGGAGGAGACGTCAAGGAACTGAGAGGGCAGGGAATGGGGATGATCATCGGGTATATATTATAACCGCTTAGGATTAAGACTGAAATGGTATTGGAGTGACTGACAAGAGCAAATGATGAAAAAATGAAGGGAAATGAGAGCAATGATGAGGGATACTGAATGACAAGATTTAAAGCTGCAGGTTAATGGGGAGGAGAGAGAGGGATGGTCTGGAAGCATTGTGGAGGAGCAAGCAGGAGGCCTACCTCACCTCCAGGCCCAGTCTATGAGGCTCATGGTTGAAAACACAGGACCTACTACTTGAGAGGGGGAGGGGAAGCAGTGCCCCAGTGGAAAGGCAGGTTTCCCTTAAACAAGGAGGCAACGGAAACTGAAGAAATTCTGAGGAGGTTGAGCTTATAGGAATTGTCCTTTGAATAAATAAATAGAGACTCTAATGTGGCCCCATATGATCCCGCCTCCAGGTGTTCATGTCCTGTGTGGTCTCCTTCCCCTGAGTGGCGGTGGGACTTGTGATTTGCTTCTGGCCAACAGAGTACGGCAAAGGTGACAAGATGCATGTGTATAGATAATTGCTAGAGATAGCAATGGAAGAAGTTCAGATATAGCAATGTTACTCAATTCTTTTAACTCCTTCTGAGGTATACTGCCAAGAATCACATGTTGATCTATTATCAAATCACATAGTTAGGTTTTCCTTCAATTTTGTTGATAGCAAATAACTGAAAACCACCTAACTTGCAAGATAACTTATAACCATTCGCTTTGAGTCATTCACTTTCTCAGCACAGACACCAATTTCTGACTTGTTCCTCTTAATTGTCCTGGAGGTATTTTACATCTTGGATCAATGCGCCTTAGTAATGGGTGAGAGTTTTTACTTTGGTTGGATGGTGGGAGTAGAACAGTTTTGAAAGGGGATGCTGTGTCTTCAGGTGCTTTCTCAAGCTGAGCAATTTTTTTTTTTTTTTTTTTCTAAATCTTTGCCCGCATGTGGCATGCGGGATCTTAGTTCCCCCACCAGGGATCGAACCCGTGCCCCCTGCATTGGGAGCATGGAGTGTTAACCACTGGACGGCCAGGGAAGTCCCAAGCTGAGAAATTTTAGACTATAGTACACATTGCAGTGAGGCATCTGGAAATGAATTCCCTTAAAACTAGTCTTGGGAAGTCTTCATAAACCCCAGGGAACACCAGTTTGAAGACGACAGTTTTAGAGGCTGTCGTGCAGAAGAGGAAAGAGCCCAAGCTGTGAAAGAGAGGACAGCATGGGATTAGGGAACTGGGTGTAAAACATAGGTGGGGGAATAGACAGTTTCTGGGCGACAAGACTTAAGACATGACTTTAGAGCCTTCCGATAGTAATAAGTCTTGGTGGGACCCCAACAGAAATATTTCCTGGTTGGTGAAAAAATATATATGTAATTAGTATGTGTTTTCTGAAACTTTTAGAATATCAAATAAATGCATTCATCCTGTAAAATTTTCAAATAAAATAAGTATAAAGTCAAGAGCAGAGTTTACACCTTTCCCTACCCAGCAGGTAACCTAGTTAACAGGTGTCTTGTAGGACCTTGAAAGTCCCTTACAACTCCGAGGTCTGACTAAATCTCTTCCAACAGGAACCACTGACTTTTCGTAACACCTGTCCAGGCTCTCAAATCTATGGTTCTATGATTGGCCTGCGCACCTTTTCAACCTAACAAGGCATCTCGAGAGTTTAAACACCTTTGGATCTAGTGACCCAGGGCTGCAGTCATCCTAGCCTCTTTCCAAAGTACTAAACCGCTACAACTACCTTCTCCCCAGAGCAAGCTGTTGAAGTCTAATTTTTGTGCCCACGCTGGTCCTCATAAACGAGGCCCGCTTGATCGCTATTTATAAACTTACTGGACACCCACTACACGCCGAGTGCTCCCGCGCTGCTTGGGTACTTTTTGGCAAAGGGACGCTCATTTGTCTGATGACCACTCCCTCCAAGCAGCCTTTCCCCCCACCTTTGCGGGAAGCGCCCTCGGCCAGGGCGATCCCAGGCTGGGACTCGGGGCTCCTCACCGACTGTGCTGCCCCGCGGGCGCCTGCGCAGAACGACCCTAGTCACTCCGGCTGGAGGCGGGGGCAGCCAAGAGAAAGGAAAGCTGCGGGGGAAAAGAGCCAAACCCTGAAATTACCCGGATGTGGTCTCTGCGCGCGCATGCTCAGTGTCCTCTCGACAAGTTGGCAGCAACAACACGGCCCTGGTCGTCGTCGCCGCTGCGGTAACGGAGCGGCTCGGGTGGCGGAGCCCGCGTTCGCGGCCGCCCGCTCTCCTCTGGAGGCCCTTCCTGCCCTCCCCTCGGCTTCACGGCCGCCCAGGGGGCGGGAGCGGGTGAGGGGAGCCGGGCGCCCCGCGAGAGGGGCCCCCTGCCGCGGGGCGGCCCGGGAGCTCGAGGCGGCCCGGCCCGCGCGGGCAGCGGCGCGGCGCCGAGGAGGGGCGGCCTGGCCCGGACGCCTCGGCGCGGGGCCGAGGAGCGCTCCGGGCCGCCGGGGGAACGACGGGCCGCGCGCCCGCGGACGAGCCGCCGCGGGAGAGCGGACGCCCCTCGCCGTCGCCCGAGCCCAGGTAACGCGCCATGTCCCCTCCCCTTCTCCCGACCGGGCCCGCGCACCCCGCCCGCGGCTTCCCCGCCCCGGGGCGGGCTCCCGGCGGTGGCGGCGGCGGCGGCGGCGTGGGGCGCGCGGGAGGCCGGCGGGCCGGCCGGGATAACCAGCGCGGCCGCCTGACGGGCCGGCGGCCCCGGCGCGGGTCGGACCGAGCCCTGGTGCCTCGCGTCCGTCGGTCTCCGGGGTCGGTCCTCCGGCCCCGAACTCCCTTCGCAGTTTGTCGCGGAATCAAGTTGAACTCGGACTGGGACTCCTGCAGCGGCCGCCGCTGCTCTTTGTTGTTCTGAGTAGTTTCAGTGTCCCTCCTGGCCGAGCGAGTCGGGTCGGAGTGTACTGCCTCAGGTCTAAATGAAAGTTGTAAATGGTTTGTCTTAATTTCTTTTCTCAAGCAAATTTTTGTTTTCTCTTTGTCCCTTATTTTCTCTTCCTGGTTGAGTCATTCCAGTTATGTTTCTGGCTTTGGTTTGTTTACTTACTTTTTGAGTATTGTGGGTGATGGCGGTATGCAGGAAACATTCTTAGCAGCTAACTGACACCCGCCCCCCGCACTCCTAATGAAAAATAAAAGACATAGTTTATCTTATTGCTAGGACTACAAGTACTGAGCGTGAAATTGGTGTGGGGTGTGTAGGGCGGTGGCTCCATCACATGCCCCAAACTGCTGTTACGATTTCTTAAGCTAGATTTTAAAAGATTTTCAAAGAAATTGGTGTGTTTTGTTAACTTAAACGGTTTTTTTTGGGGGGGGGGTAATAGGTTTAAAAAAAACCCTATTGAAAATTGATAGTTATTCCCCCCCCGAAAACCTTAGTAAAATTAAAAATATATGTATTTGCGTATTTTCAAATAGTTTATTTTGAATTTAGTTTCTTAACGCCTTTAGTTTTTGGACTGTAGTTTAAGGTGAAACTGCCAGTTATTTAGGAATAATAAATATAAGATAATGGGGAATCATTTTAATTAGTCTGAATTGACTTTCTAAAAGCATGTTGTCTTGGCTGATTTTTAACAACATTTGAGTTTTGCAAGAATTAGCATCCTTTTAGTCCCAGTAGCAGTTTGATTGTTCGGATGTTAAAGTAATTAGATTTAGAACGTTGCACTTGAATAGTTATTATTGTAGTTTTCATAAATTGTCTTTGCTAAGTTGTACTTAGACTATATTTCAGCTGAAATATAGCCTGGGGAGTTCTAATGTGCAATTTTGCTTTTTCTGCTAAGGATTTATTTTCTCTTTTGGAAAGTTCTGATATGGTTAGTACGTGACATTTCAAGTTGTAAACGATTGATACAATTAACATCTTAAAATATGATTTTTTAGTTACAGTGTTTCTCCAGTAATGTTATGATTTTGAGTTTGTTACAGTACAAGTGTAATACAGGTAGGCCAAGCGTTTAAAATTTGGAGTATCTTTAGTCTAAGGGTGGTGATGAATTATGTAGGTATAAGTTGTTGGAATTAAAACTAAGAGTTGTTCTAGAGAAAATTTATATAACATTTTGTGAGTCTATTAATAGAAGTGACTTTTTCTTTGCTTTCCAGGTTTTTGGGTGAGGTTGCTTTAAGGAGGTATTGCATCTTAATTTTTTTATTTTTGAAGTGGGAGTGCCTAAGTAGAAACTTCTGTGTTTAGCTGAGTTTCTTCGTTGTATATCTTGAGCGTAGAAAAAACTGAAAACCCGTTTCAGATTTAATGAAAACTTGTGCTGAGAAAGTCACTTTGAAATTTTTCGGAGTAAGTTTTGTATGCATCATTGACCTTTTCCGATGTCTTTGCTGCTCGAAGCATTTCTACTTGTGCTAGGAAGCAGCAAATCTTATTTCTAAAAACCTATACTTCACTTTCTTAAGCTACATTTTAGTTGAGCTGTTTCACCATTTGTGTGTGAATTCATTTTTCTGCATTCCCCTTCAGATTTTTCCCCCCAAATTAAAGAGCAAGTATTAAACTAATTTATGCTGTCCAGTCACACTCCAGCTCTCTGGCTTGGAAGCTGTTTTTTCTGATTGAGCCGGTGTTATAGTAACATCAGTAGACAGTATTCTAATTGAGCTGTGAATTGCTGAGGCCTCTACTAGGGCAGTTAACCCTACAGGATCTGCCTCACTCATTACATTTAAAATGCATATTTAGTCTCATCTAAAATTTTGTCTATTTTGGTGAGAACATACATTATTTTTCTTATGTTTATTAAGCTTTACTTATTTCAGTCCTGTTGTGTCGCCTTCTAGCTTATGCCTAACTTTTTTTTCATTTTTTTATTCAGTGATTTTAGAGTGAATCGTTCTTTAAACATGTTAGCCATTTCCCTGCTCGTTGTACATGTTTGGATTTCCTTTTTTTCTCCTAGAAGATAGTGTAGTTAGGCAGAAATTTTTGTTTTGTTTCAGTGATGATTAAAGATGAGGTGACAATCATGTATAAAACTAACTTGACTGAAATGAGTTTGATTGATATCATTATTTTCTACACTAAAGTTAAAGGAGTTAGCTCAGCATAACACAGAATTTAATACCACTGTTAAATTATCAAATTTTGGGTTTTTTGTTCCACAGTTGATGAAGATTCAATTGTTTTAAAAAGAGAATTCAAACAGTTGACAAAAATGTCTAGATATTATTCATTTGAGCAACTTTTAGTATGGTACTATTAGCATCATAATATGCCAAAACATATGCTTAATAATGAGTTAGATTTAGAATTTTTGGATTTTTTTTCTCATCCTAATATGTGTAATTTTGGTGATAGGAAATGTGGCTAAATTCCAGTTTCTCAGGAACAAGATATTTTAGGTTGTGTCACCTTGACACTATTACGTGGTGTACTTGGCATCCAGGAAAATTTGTTTTAACCATGACAGTGGATAAAAACTAGGGTAGTACTTATGTAAAACTAAGATGATAGGTCATCAGAATCTTATAATTTAAGTCTTGATTATTTACTACTGCAGATTATAGGTCAGATAGCTACTAGAGATTGTAAAGAGTGCCTATTTTTACATCTTAATTTAAAGTTAGTGATAATTGTAAAGACCTTTAAGCTTAAAGACTGTACTTCATTATTTACATTTTAAATGAGAATTGTTTGACATTTGGAAAACTTGTAACTGTATGGGGTTATCTTTTTATTGCTTTTTCACTCCCAAGGTTTAGGGCAGTGGTTCTCAACCTCGGCTACATTTTGAAATCTCTTGGGGAGCTTTACAAAATATCGATGGCTGGAACCCACCTCCAGAAATTGTGACTCAAATGGCTTGGGGTGCAGCCAGATCAGAGTTCCGAAATGGTTGAGCTGTTAGGGTCCTCTAACTTCTTTTTTTTTTTTTTTTTTCTTTTTTTAATTGTTTCCTTTGTGTCAGCTTTACATTCTTTAATACAGTGATATACATATGCGTGATATAATTATCTCACTTTCGACTTAACGGGTTCCTTGAAGGTATTGCCACATTCGTTTTGCTTCCAAATCTGTCCCTCTGTCTGTCTCTCTCCTCTTTGAATCTCTTTCTTCATTTTTCAATTAATTTGAATTGTCTGGTGGCAAGTTATAGGAAGGTGTATCTCCCCTGATGAGAAGTTGGTTCATCATTGCTTTCCTAAATAAGAAGTTGATACTTTGACATATTCTAAAATGCTTACTTGGGCTCCTTTTAAAGACTAATGACTTTGTTTAGGTGCCAAACTTTGCATCTAAATTCCCAGTGGGAATTTGATCTTCCTAGAGGTTAATCTGCTTGGAAACCATCACATTTTCTAGGCGTCAATTAACTGGTCACTTCGCTGGTTCGTGAGAAGCAAGTTGCATTGATTTAGGTTTTACTATCAGAGGTTAACTTACACACTGTGAGACAGTTGCTCAACAAGCCCAACTAGTTCGCTGTTCTTTAGAGCTCATCTGGGGGGGCATGTTCAGTTCTCCATTTATCAATATATTACTTGAAGTAGTTCGTTAAGTGCTGGTCTACAAGTAGTTGCATCTGCGTCTCTGGAAGAGCTATTTAAAAAAAATAGAATAAAATATTCTTTGTCCCATCCCAAAACACACAGATTCAGGGTGAGAATGGAGTGGAGGAGGCATGGGAATCTGTATTGTTAAAAAAAAAGACCTCTTGATTTTAAAGCCTTTGGATATTTTAGTGTGCTTATCTTTATTGCTTCATTTGTTTTGATACAGTACGAGCTTTACTTTGCAATCATTGGTGCACTGGAGTAATTTACTTAAAATTCATTGGGGTTCATCAAACCCCAATCTGCATGTTTAGAATGCAAATCTTATTTATGATGTCAAAAAAAGGACTTCTACTGAATATTTTGTTTTTGGTATGTAGTAAGGTATGATTTTTGTATCTTAATGTAGATGAATGTATGTAATTCAGGTCTTTTTCAAGTCAAAATGTATTTCTAAACGTAAGACTGGATTAAGGTTATTTGTCAGCGGTATTCACTAGTGAATTCTGGAGCATTTGATATCAGTATGTGGCCAATCATTGAATCATCTGGTGAAAGGATTACTGTACATAAGCACACTAGGTGCATCTGTGTCATAGAGGTCTCCTACTAAAACTAGTTGAAGGAAGAATTTTATGTGTATAGATGTTGAAATTAAGCAGCTGGCTAATAGTAAGAAAAATGGCATAACTTCTATGTAATTAATCTTTTAAATTAGTTTCATAAATTCTTGACGTTGCAATTTGTTTCACTATCTTTTTGGTAATTCGTAAAGTGAAGCATGTGGACTAGCATAGACTACGTCAGTGCTTTGTAAAACTGACAACACCTCAGACTCCCAGGGTGCTTTTTAAAGGTAGGGCCCCACTCAATATATACTTAGTAGGCCTGGGCCTACTGCAGGGGGAAGTCTGATACAGCCCCTTTTGAAAGAATAAGCTAGATGACTTGATAGTCTCCTTCATTTAGAAGGTTTTATGAAATGTATTTTTCAGTTATCAGTTATTAAAATTCACCCTACTTCACGAATCTTTTAAAATGGTATTTTCCAAAGTGTGGTCCACAGACTCTTCGGGGTCCCCATGACCCTTATCTTCTAGGGGTTCATGAAATCAAAATTATTCCCATAATAAAATTGAGACATTATGTGCCCTTTTACTGTGTTGACATTTGCACTGATGGTAGGGAAGCAGTGGTGGGTAAACTCCTGGCACCTTAGCTTGAGTCAAGGCAGTGGCACCAAACACACTTTAAGCATTTGAAAAAATGCCAGTTTCACTTAATATCCTTGGTGAAGCAGTAAAAAGTTTTAATTTTTAAAATATCTACCCTGGAGTGCATGTCTTTTCAGTATTCGGTGTGATTAAATGGAAGTGTGCATAAAGTTCTTCTGCACATCAGCGTACATCTCTAGGTTCATCTCTAGGAAAAGCACTTGTGTGATTGAGCTGCACGCTAAACTATCTGCTTTTTTATTTTTACTTAAAAGAATGACTGATAGGTAAACTGTAGTTACTTAGACTTGGATATTTGGCAGGCATTTCCTTGAAAATAAGTGATGGGAGCCTGCCACTCAAGGAAAATAACTATTTGCTGCCAATGATAAAAATATGATCTTTCAAGTGAAAATTAGATATTTGGAAAACTTGTATCTACCACCATGGGCTTGCCAGCTTCCCAGTACTTAAAGATTTTTCTGATGAGATTGGTGATGAGATTTAGGAATGTGATTTTTTTTTTTTTTTTTTAATTTTATTTATTTATTTTTGGCTGTGTTGGGTCTTCGTTTCTGTGCAAGGGCTTTCTCCAGTTGCGGCAGGCGGGGGCCACTCTTCATCGCGGTGCGCGGGCCTCTCACTGTCGCGGCCTCTCCCGTTGTGGAGCACAGGCTCCAGACGCGCAGGCTCAGTAATTGTGGCTCACGGGCCCAGTTGCTCCGCGGCATGTGGGATCTTCCCAGACCAGGGCTCGAACCCGTGTCCCCTGCATTAGCAGGCAGACTCTCAACCACTGCGCCACCAGGGAAGCCCGGAATGTGATTTTTAAAAATACATTGTGTAAGGAAATGTATCAACATTAGGAAGGTCCGTATAAATCATTGAACCAGTGTTTTTCCAGATGACCAATGTATGATGTTACAAATCATGCATGGGTAGGAGATCCAGTCAAAGCACAATATGGACCAATGGATTTTTATATAGCAGAGCCAAGAAGTTCACTGATACAGTTTCAGATTCCACATTGCAACTAACCTTTAGGAATTGCCATTTGTTGCATTTTGGTGTTGAATAAAAGATGAATATCCATCATTATCTAAAACGGCCATTAAAATATTCTTCTCTTTTCTCACACAGTTATCTGTGTGAGGCATATTTTCTTCATAAGCGTTAACCAAAACAACATATCACAATAGATTGAACGCAGAAGCAGATATGAGAATCCAGCTGGACATTAAAGAAATTTGCAAAAATGGAAAACAACGTCACTCTGAATACTGACTTTTTAAAAATTTTTATTTATTTTGTTTTTGGCTGCGTTGGGTCTTTGCTGCTGCGCCCGGGCTTTCTCTAGTTGCAGCGGGTGGGGGCTACTCTTCGTTGCGGTGCGCGGGCTTCTCATTGCGGTGGCTTCTCTTGTTGCGGAGCACGGGCTCTAGGCACGCGGGCTTCAGTAGTTGTGGCACGTGGGCTCAGTAGTTGTGGCTCACGGGCTCTAGAGCACAGGCTCAGTAGTTGTAGTGCACGGGCTTAGTTGCTCCGCGGCATGTGGGATCTTCCCAGACCAGGGCTCGAACCCGTGACCCCTGCATTGGCAGGCGGATTCTTAACCACTGCGCCACCAGGGAGGCCTCTGAATACTGACTTTTTTGTTTGTTTTAGAAAATAGTTATTTTTCATAAAATTTATTAATATGTAATGGGTTTATTATTTTAAATTAATTTGAGTAAACAAACATTTGTTTTAATTTGTGATATGGTAAATATTAATAGATGTAACTCATATAAACAAAGGCTATTTGGAATTCTCAATAATTAAGAATGTAGGTAAGTGGACTGGAGACCAGAGAGTTTGGCAACTGCTATTTTAAAGTAACTCGTTATCTGTATTATTGACAAGATTACGGGTTGGTTCCATTGTTTATATATGTGGTTTGTATTATATTGCTGCTGTTTCTGAGAATATTAACTCAGTTTTTAAAAAATTGAAGTATATAGTTCGTTTACAATGTGTTAGTTTCAGGTGTGCAGCACAGTGATTCAGATATGTATATATGGATGTAGATATATAGATAATATATGTATATTCTTTTTCAGATTTTTTTTTCCCTTATAGGTTATTACAGAATATTGAGTATAGTTCCCTGTGCTATACCGTAGGTCCTTGATTAACTCAATTTTTGTTCAGTTATGTACTGGGAAATATGTAGCAGTCAAGTTAAGTAAAAAGGGAATTCATTGGCTTCGTCTGGAATCAGAGCTGGCCTCAAGAGTGCTGGATCCAGCGTCACAAGAAGCCAGTATCATCAGGATTCTATCAAGTTAAGTAAAAAGGGAATTCATTGGCTTCGTCTGGAATCAGAGCTGGCCTCAGAGTGCTGGATCCAGGGTCACAAGAAGTCAGTATCATCAGGATTCTATCTCGGCTTTGCTTTCCTTTCTGCTAGTTTAAGTCTCAGGTAGGTTCCAGACTAACTATTCTCAGCTTCAAGTTCAAGCCCAGCAAAGAGCTTTTTGTTTTCCCCTGCTCTGTAGTTCCAACAAAAGTCCTGGAGCTGTGTTATTAGCCTGACTTGGGTCCTCTCCCATCTTTGAAACAGCTAATGTACCTAAGAGGTAGCTCTGGTTAGGATTGGGATTGTCCCACCTGTACAGATGGGGAGATTCTCCTTGGGAAATCAGAGTACTGTTATAGAAGGGGAATTATATGCTGGCAGACAAAAAACAGATGTCAACTAGAGGACTTTGTTGATTCTTCTTTTAACAACCTTTAATTTATTCATTCAGAAAAATGTTAATTTTTAAATAAGATTATTTAAGGTGAAATTGGTGTACCAGTATGACATTTAAATCTAATCCCAATGGGTAAACAAGAAGCACATCTCTAAATTTGTCCCTGTAGTTCATCTTAAAAGTTACCACAAAAAAAAAGTTCTTTTTGTTTCTTTGTGTTATTCCCATCTCATATCTTTATAATAATTAATACCTGCACATATAATTCTTTATGCTCTTGGAGGTTCTCCTCCAATTGCACTTATTTTGACAAAACTCAATCTAGGCTGTAACTTGTACTGCAGGCAGTTGAACTAATCCTGTGCACCAACCCCTGCCCCCTGCCCCAGCTTGTAAGCCTATGATTAGAATTTCTTTCTAGTGATACTTCACCAGGCCAGGCTTTTTTTTTTCTTGTTAAACTTAAGCACTTTCTCAAATATTCCCATATTTGATCCTTGACCAAAGTATCTATAACTTCTAGAAAATATACATGTTTGTTTCACATAGTGTAGTCAATAATCCAAAAGTAAACAGACATCCGAGAAATAAAAAAATGTCAACATTCATTAACTAAAGTTTTTGAATTTCCGTGAGAGCCTCTCAGGTCAGTACTCAGCCTTTTTAATTTTAGAGAGTATTTTAATTATTTTGGCTTTGTAGTCCATGGAGTTGCTTTTAGACCTATGGTCAACTTCAGGTGACAGCTTATGTTTAACAGCAAGGCTAGAGACAAAACACA
The DNA here is from genome assembly GCF_028564815.1 of Eubalaena glacialis. Lineage (NCBI taxonomy): Eukaryota > Metazoa > Chordata > Mammalia > Artiodactyla > Balaenidae > Eubalaena > Eubalaena glacialis. The sequence continues at coordinate 24,021,739 of NC_083730.1, read as the reverse complement.
AAATAGGTAGATATAAGAACAAACCTCTGTCCCTTTTGCTGACTTCCTGCCTCCCGTTACCCCATCGCTGTGGGATGGCTTGTTCTATTACAGTGATTTTATCTAATACCTGTGTGTTGGAGACTTTCAAGTAGCCTTAACTTCTCTAATGAGCTCTTCAAACTCAGCATATTTAAAGCTGAATTTGTTACTTAACCTCTTTTAAATCTTTTCTTCTTTCTTTATATTCAGTTAACCTATCTAGGAAATAGGCCATCTTTTGACTCTCTCGTTTTTACTCCTTATACTTAGTTGACTAAAAAATCTAGTCTGTTCTACCTAGAAACGTCTTACTGGTTCCCCTTTTGTTTCCATTGCCCGTGCCCCTAATCTAGGCCCTGTCACTCTTCTGACCACTGTCTCCTGACTGGTTTTCTGTTCCGCTTTGCAAAGCTCTTCTCCATGCTCTCACTATAGTTTTCTTTCTAATACAGATCTAATGCTGTTATTCCTACCCCTCTCTACCATAAACCTGCTCTAGACAAAACATCTGCACTCTTGTCCCTCTGCTTTTTCCTATGATTTTCCTTCAGCCTGGCAAATTCTTATTCACATGTGGTAGTTGCAAGTACTCTCCCGTCCATATTCTGATGGCTCTCTTCTGGCACATGGTTAATATTTACTTCTCTGTCTCCCTCCCCCACCTTGAAATTAGGCATGGTCCTGGGTTCTCAGCTTGGGCACTAGTGACATTTGGGGCCAGATCATCCTTTGTTGGAGGGGCTGTCCTGTGTGTTGTTGAATGTTTAGCAGCAGCCCTGGCCTCCGCCCACTAGATGCCAGTGTACTGCTCTGCCTTCCACCTCCCCCTTCCAGTTGTGGCAGTCAGCATTGTCTCTAGACATTGCCAAATGTCCCTGGAGGGACAGAGTTGCCCTGGTTGAGAACCACTGGCATGGCCATATGACTTGGTCCATCCAGTGTGAGCAGAAGTGATAGTCAACCTTTAAAAGCTGGTGCATGAGTTACCTATCTTTTCCCCTGCCATTTAAGGACATATGTAGAAATGGAGACTTTGTTAGCCTAATCCATGAGAGATGACAATGAGCAGTGATGGACACTGCTGTTATGGGCATGTATCTGTGCTTGACATATAGTTTATGCAGAGAACAAACCTTTGTTTTAAGCTACTGATATTTGGGAGTTGGTTGTCACTGTGACGTAGACTAGCTTAGCCTGACTGATACATCATGCTAAGACTTAGCTTACCTGTGGATTTTCCATGCATTCCTATTTCCAGATCACTTTAATTCCTACCTCTTTTAGGCATCTGTTACTTAGTGTAATGATATGTTGGATCGTCTGGATCAGTGGTTATCAGTGGAGTAAGTACTGCCTCTTTAAGAGATGTTGTGGAAGTTACTGGGAGGGGCTTTGGTGCATGGGGGCTAGGGATGCCATCCTGCACGTGAGAGACTGTGAAGAATTTTTTGCATCCCACAACACTTTCAAATGCCCAGAATATTCATGTAGGAGGAAAACGTATAATTAGCCTAGAACCTAACTCCATCTTAATATATATTCAGTTTTTGGGAATTAAGTTTCTCATAATTCATTTCTTTTTTTGTTTGTTTTTTTAATTAATTTTTATTGGAGTATAGGTGATTTACAATGTTGAATTAGTTTCTGCTGTACAGCAAAGTGAATCAGTTATACATAGACACACATCCACTCTTTTTTAGATTCTTTTCCCATATAGGTCATTACAGAGTACTGAATAGAGTTCCCTGTGCTATACAGTAGGTTCTTATTTATCTATTTTATATATGTATAGTAGTGTGTACATGTCAATCCCATTAATTCAGTTTAATTGAAGTTGTTTTGTTTGGAACTTTATCGACAGTTAACTATTTTGGAAAATCCACGTCACCAACTGCAATGCCATTGTGCCAAAACAACACACCTGTCTTGGAAGGTTAGAATTTGTAGTTGTCATGTTTATGGTGATTTACTATATAAGTTTAGGCATCTGACCTCTTTATTATACTTTCTGATTTTTGATATGCCTGAGCATTTTTATTGAAGTACACACTTCATTATATATTAATCTTTTCCCCCTTTATATTATAATTAGGGCATTGTTAAATTTTTTAAAAAACGTAAGTAGGTTAGAACTTTGTTTCAGGAGAGCTAATGGGGTGATATAAATTATTTGTTACAAAAATGGGGTGTTCTCAAAAGCAGGGGTCCCCAGCCCCCTGGGCCGCACAGCAGGAGGTAAGTGGCAGGTGAGGGAGGGTAGCTTCATCTGCCGCTCTCCATCGCTTGCATTACAGCCTGAACCATTCCCTTCCCTCCCCCGTGCATGGAAAAATTGTCTTCCATGAAACCGGTCCCTGGTGCCAAAAAGGTTGGGGACGGCTGCTGGGTAGAGTTGAGAACCACTTTCTGATTATGTGCTACTTGTTTTTTTATCTGTAGTGCTTTGCTCCTAGCGGATACAGTGTTTGCTGAATTGGCCAATTTATGGTCCCCAGATTGCTTTTATATCCTGTTGCATTTGATTACCATAGCCAGTCTATAAACTTGGCAAGGCAGATATTGTTTCCATTTTATAGATAAGAGAATTGAAAGAGATGTTAACTTGCCCAATCATGCTGCCAGAGCTTTGATTAGAATACGTAATTTTGTTTATACCAGTTCAGTGCCCTTGTCTACTATCATTCCATACCACTCTTTAAAAAATTATAATCTAGAGCTATTTAATGTAGAACAACACCTATATACCCCTGCTGGTATTATTTTTATACAAGGAACTTTTAAATTATGTTTCAGACACTTGTGGTCATAGGAATATTTCCACTAGTGTTCAAAGAAATGTGCAATTAAAACAGTTTCTGAGAAACTGTTAGGGCCAAAAATAGCTTAAATTTTAGAGATGATAACATCCGACAGGGAGATTGTGATGAAATAGTTACAAACACTTTAATTACATTATAAATTGGAACAAATCTTTTGGAATATAATATCAGAAAATGATTTCAACAACATAAGTATTTGCATTCTTCAAAATTTGTTGCAAGGAAATGACACCAAATGAAAAAGCTGTAGTCAACTTGCAAGCATTTGCCTGGTATATGAAAGGAACTGTGCACTGTACTAGGAATTTTTAAGATGAGAAGGTGTTGCTGTTTTCTTCTAAACTTACGGCAGTGGGGTGTGAAACAAATACATAATCAAATAACTATAATATAATGTGTTGTAATTGGGGTGTGTGTTTAATTTGATGGAGGCATCAGGTAATATACTAGGGCACACAGTAAACACACCAGGGAAGTAATTCTCCTTCAGTATTGTGGGGAGAGGAGACAGTGTGTTAGGGGAAACTCTTGGAGAAATTGAGACATTTAAGCTGCACTTTGAAGGGTGCCTAGGGCTTTACCAAGTAGATAAAATGGGACTGGATATTTTAGGCAAAAGAAATAGCCTGAGCATGAATCTGAAAGCACATGCAGAAATGCATTCATTTAACAATAAGAAACGGTTATATGTCCTAGGAATTGGGCATATAATGATGACTAAGACGAGTACACTCCCTGTCCCTGAGAGCTTTTGAAGTCTAGAAATTATAATTGTAAGGTTGGCATTCTGAGATTTCAAACTGGTGATTCTCTTGGGCCAGATGTGAGTTGAGGGTGGGTTTGGTTTGGCATACACAGTGGTTGCTCTTTCTCCTTCCTTCCTTCCATTTCCCTGCAGGTGTGTTGCCAATACTTATTTTTGACGTATAAATAGGCATTGAAGATGTGGCAGCTCAAATGCCACTTCTGCTGGAAGTGAGTAGCAGCTATTCACTTTATCTATTTATTTGGCTGTGCCGGGTCTTAGTTGTGGCATTCGGGATCTTTTTTAGTTGTGGCATGTGGGATCTAGTTCCCCTGACCAGGGATCGAACCTGGGCCCCCTGCATTGAGCGCATGGAGTCTTAACCACTGGACCACCAGGGAAATCCCACAGCTACTCACTTTAGATGGACACGCACTTGTCCTCCTCAGTACTTTTCTTTACACCTGGCACATTTTATTCGTTTATATAATTTGCCTGGCTCCTGTATGCCTTTGTGTTGTGAGTCCTGGATGGGTGGTTTACTACTGTTCCTGCCCTTCTAAATTTTCTTTGACAAATTTTAATAGGAGAAAATGCAGAAAAATACATAATGTGTTTTAGGAAAATCTCTTTTTAAAACAAAATAAACATTTTAGTATTCAGACAGTAGCTGTTTTTTACTATACATTAATATAGATTTTTCACTTTGTATGCTCTCCTTTTAATCCATGTTCAGAGAGAATTTAAGTAATTTAGTTTGTCCCACTACTTAGTGTGAGAGCTGGGATTCTAATCCAGATCTCTAACTCCAAAACCTACCAGGCAGGTAATCTTTGGTTATCTGGAAAGTGTACCCTCTGCATGTGGGCAAGTGGTTAAGTATTCAAACGTATAAGAAAAACTGCTTTTTCTCTGCCTAGGTCAGGCATTTATGTAAAATAGATAACAATAGAGGGGAACACGTGTTAAATAGCAAGTGATATAAATTTAAAGGAAGCCCAAAACTACAGCAGTGTCTGGTAGAATAGAAATTAAAATGACTAAGGTAAAGAATCATGTAACTTTGTGAGAGAATGTAGGGGGTAGTCAAAGAAAGAGGTAGGTCAAAGATGATTTACCAAGCTTTCCAACGCTGGGTAATTGAGTGGAGTTTAAGCTGTACAAGTAAAGGTCGTCAGAAGAGGAACAGGTTTTGGTAGGGACTGATGAGTTTTATTAATTTGGTCGTGGAGGGTAGGCTTTTAAAATTCAGGTAAATAGCCGAAGAAAATAAAAGCAAAATAAGCATGGAATGCAACACCATCAACAAACAAATGTAAAACAACCTGGCATAAGTACAGCCTCCACTCCTGCTTTATCTCGTTTATTCTTAAGCTGATGGCCTTTTCTTAGTCCATGTGAGATTTTGAGGTTAGATAAGTTAGTTTGTGTTATGAGTGTTGAATGGATTTTTAATTAATATTCATTTTCTATATTTTAATTTTTTTGAAAATAATTTACCCTGTTGCTTTTATGGGTAAAAAATCTTTTGAGGAATTCAGTGGTCTCTCTTTTTTAAAAATAATAACTTTATTGATATATAATTCACATACTATAAAATTCACTCTTTTAAAGTGTATGATTTGATGGTTTTCACTATAGTGACAGAGTTGTACAACCATCAATTTTAGAACATTTTCATCACTCCCAAAAGACACTCAATGCCCATTAGCAGTCACTCATCCCCGCCCCCCCCACCCCCACCCCCACCCCCGGCCAGCCTTTGGCAGCCACTAATCTACTTTTTGTTTTGGTCATTTGCCTGTTCTGAATATTTTATATAAATGGGATTATACAACACATGGCCTTTTGTGACTGGCTTCTTTCACCTAACATGTTTTCCAGGTTCATCCATGTTGAAGCATATATCAGTACTTCATTCCTTTTTATGACTGGATAATACTGCATTGTATAGACATACTCATTTATACATTCGTCAGTTGAGGGGCATTTGGGTTATATTTACTTTTTGGCTGTTATAAATGATACTGCTGTGAACATTTATGTACATATTTTGTGTGGACATAGGTTTCTGGTAATTTAGGATGGAATTACTAAGGGTGGGATTGCTGGGTTATATGGTAACTCTGTGTTTAACATTTCGAGAAATTGTCAGACTACTTTCCAAGGTGGCTGTACCGTTTTGCAATCCCACCAGCAACATATGAGGGTTCCATTTTCTCCACTTTCTTGCCAATACTTTTTTTTTTTTTAATACTTATTTATTTATTTATTGGGTCTTAGTTGCGGCACGTGGGATCTTTCGTTGCAGTGAGTGGGCTTTTTGTTGTGGCGTGCGGGCTTCTCTCTAGCTGTGGTGCGGGCTCCAGAGCGTGTGGTCTCTGTAATTGTGGCACTTGAGTGCTCTAGTTGTGGTGTGCAGGCTTAGTTGCCCTGTAGCATGTGGGATCTTAGTTCCCCGACCAGGGATCGAACTGGTGTCCCCTGCATTGCAAGACAGATTCTTGACCACTGGACCACCAGGGAAGTCCCTCGCCAATACTTTTTGTCTATTCTTTTGATTTATCCAAAATGTGGCTGTGAAGTGGTATCTCTTTGTAGTTTCGATTTGCAATTCAGTAATGACTAATGATACTGAGTACCTTTCGTGTGCTTATTGGCCATTCTTCTTTGGAGAAATGAGTATTAGAATCCTTTGCCCATTTAAAAATTATTCATCTTTTTATTGTCAGTGGTCTCTTATAACAAAGTTGTGTGTTGTTAACTGATAAACAGCATTTGGTACCAGGTGATGGTGAATTTTTCATGTGTAGTGATAGACTTTTAGGTTTAGCTAGTTGATCAAGAATATTTTAAAGTGCTGGTCTTCATAAGTAATCTTTTTAAGAAGTTGTGTTAAGATTTTACTTTAGGGTGTAGTACAGTCGACAAGACTTGATTGAACATACCTCTATAATAATGAGATGGCCTAACTTTAACATTTTGGGAATGTCAAAAACAGCAACAGTTTAATTAAGTCATTTAAAATGCTAAGCACCACATTTTAATTACGTCCATTCAGTCTTTGACTTAACTGGAGCAATTCCATCTTTTCCCAAGAAATTGAATCTAGTTTGTGAAATGTGTTCTAATATCTGTGTCTCATTTTTTTTTTTTTAGGTTATCCTGAATACCACATGTCTAATAATTTTCATTGCAACATTAGCTGTTGTTTTTCACTGCCTCCAAAAGATCAAAATTGCTCCGGAAATTGGAAACATATTTGATTTAAAAGAAATAACTAACAAATGGACAATATGTCTATTACGAATACACCAACAAGTAATGATGCCTGTCTGAGCATTGTACATAGTTTGATGTGCCATAGACAAGGTGGAGAGAGTGAAACATTTGCAAAAAGAGCAATTGAAAGTTTGGTAAAGAAACTGAAGGAGAAAAAAGATGAATTGGATTCTTTAATAACAGCTATAACTACAAATGGAGCTCACCCTAGCAAATGTGTTACTATACAGAGAACATTGGATGGAAGGCTTCAGGTTAGTCTTGTTCTAGAGGCTTTTCTGTATCTTCTGTAGTGGCAGATTTTTACAAATTCTTGTTTCCTCTTAAGTTACTATGGGAAATCTAATGCTTGCTCCGTCTCTTTAGGTATCATAGTACATCCTGTACCAGTACATATTATGGGAACACATGGAAGAATGTATCTTCCATACAACAGAGATATAGCTTAAAACTTTTTAAATGTTTTGACTGAAAAAAAATGTTCTGTGTAGAAAATTTGGAAAATAAAAATAAAAATCAGAAGAAAAGCCACATCTTTAGTAACTTGGTATTCATCCTTGTATCCTTTTTTTTTTTTGGTATTATATGCACATTTTAAAAACTGAGTTATACTCAGTTCTTTTATAATTTAGAAATCTGATATTGTATGTTCGGTACTTTTCATATGAAAAACAATCCAGAAGAATTCAAGCATATTTTTAATACTTGCGGAGTTAAAAACTTACATTTACAAATTTTCTTTATCTTTTATTTTCACTGATCAGATTTTTCATATAGAACTACATAATACATCTCCTGTATTTAATATTTTTAAAGAAACATATAGAAAGCTTATATTGTTAGATTTAAAATTTTTATTTCTAGATTTTAGGCATGGTTTCTTCTTCAAACTCGTACTTTTTTTTGCATTTTTAAAACCTGAGCATAAGCCTTGAAATCATACCTATGTTTATTGCTTTGTGACCATGGCCAAGTAAGTTATTTTGAGCTTTAGTTTTTCTCATTTAAGAAATGGGGATTATAATACTGACTTTGTAGGACTGTAAGGATTAAATGAGAACATATAAAGTGCCTTGTATAACATGTGCTGTATAACTGATGCTCAATAAATGGTCATTTATTTTTCTTAGGTGGCTGGTCGGAAAGGATTTCCTCATGTGATCTATGCCCGTCTCTGGAGGTGGCCTGATCTTCACAAAAACGAATTAAAACATGTTAAATATTGTCAGTATGCATTTGACTTAAAATGTGATAGTGTCTGTGTGAATCCATATCACTATGAACGAGTTGTATCACCTGGAATTGGTAAGTAGACTTTGCTTTTATGCTTAGAAGCACAAAGGGAAAAGATCTCAATAGTGTTTTAATTTTTCTAAGTTAAATTACAAATTTGGAGATAGCCCAGGACTTCAACTAAGGTTAAAGAATCAGACATTCTTAATGAAATACAAATATTTAAATTTGAATTCAGAACAAACTTGTATTTTGACTGCTAAAACTAAGTATGCATAGTTGGTATTTTGCCCATTTAGAACATTGTTTTTGAAAAATAAGATGGAAAGCATTTATGCATTGTTAGATAGCATTTATACTACTATTCTTGAATTGAAATGGTTCATGGAAGTTTTGAATCCCTGGCTTAAATTTACATTCTGTTATTTTAAATATAATGGAAATTATTTTCATGTTAATGTTTAATGTTTTATTTTCTTTTCCCCTTTAAAAATTTAAGATCTCTCAGGATTAACACTGCAGAGTAATGGTAGGTAATTCGTTTCTTGTAACTTTCTCTTTTCTTTTATCCCATCCTCTTTATTCTTTATTGACCTAGAACTAGTTTGTGTGGGTGCTGGTAACATTGACAAGAAAAAAACTTACTGCTTTGGAAATGTAGATTTGCGGGGGACATGCATCAGCATTTACAACTGGATTTAAATAGACTGTTGGCTCTTTGGCTTTGAACTGCTGTTTATGACCGAAAGTAGTCTAAAAAATGTGATAGGGGAACATAAAACATACAAAAGAAGAATAGTTTTTGAATTGGTAAAAACTGGCTATTTTGGAAGAAAATCTCACAGAGCCAGTTTATTTTTTTATTTTTTATTTTTTTGAAAATCCTCGAAGTATTTATTTTAATTTAAATGGGTATAAATAACCTGTTTGATAATTTAGAATCATGTGTAATATAGTTTAAAAACACCAAAATTCTCATTTTTCTTCATTTCAGCCTAACTTATTTTTATGAATGGTAATTTTAAGAAGGACTTAAAATTGTGTACTATATTAATTTTTTTTTAGTCTTGTTACATTTTGAGTAAATAAAACAAGGCTACTTTAAAGTATCTGCCAATCACAGATGTTCTAATCCTATTTTTAAAAGGAGAGAGTGTTTTGAGGTGGGGAAATGTAACATATGGGAGGTGTTTTTTGTGTCTAATATTTGAGGACAGAGGTCTGTTAAAACTTTAGCTCTGTTTCTTGGAACATGTTAATGAACTGAAATTTCTGTAAGAACTAATTAATTTGCGGAGAAATTCTGATAAAAGAGCCACTGTCATCTTAGTAAGGTATGCCATTGTTTTGAAGGCAAATTAGTGGCTCAGCACCTCTTTCGTTGCAGAATCTTAAGAGGTGGGTCAGAAATATCATCTGACATTAAAATTTAGGAAGAGCATGGAAGTCTACTTGTTTTTATTCTCCACTTCTCTTCCATGTCAGTAATAATAAAGGAAGACTCTAGTGCCTTTTAATACTTGTTATGGGTTAGTTGGTTTCTGAGGACAGTGGGCTGATAAGGGAAGCTGTTGTGGTGGTCTGAGAAGGGTAGCTTTAAGATTGATTGGGTAAAGCCCAGTCTCTTCACCGCACAGACGTTGGTATCATATCACCTCTTTTTGAAAGTAAACACCCTTCAGATCTTCACCATTCTCCATCTATGTTTTTGGAGAATGAAAGCTTTTAGCTCAGTGGGTGTTAGGGGTTGGGCAGCTGTAGTGATAACTATATCAGAATCTTCCTCGGGGGGTGGTTGTGAGGAGATCTGATTCTGAAGACTCATTACACTGCTTCCTGTCCTAAAATACTGCTGTTATGAGTACCTGTTATTGATGGGCTTGTGTGGGTTGATAGCCCCTTTTAGTTGCTTTAGCCCTATATTCAGCCTTATGGATCCCCCTAGTGGTGGCTATGTAAAGGCTGGCTTCAGTGGCTTCTTTCCTCAGAATACAACAGGTGTTTCTCACAGGGCCTTTTAGATTTGGACAAAGAAATAATATAAGGCCAGGTAGTTAAAAGTTAAGCAAATGGGATAATTCCTTCACTTTTGAGTTGGGATCTTGGTGGTAATCATTTCCAGCCTGTCTCATCTCATGAAACTTTCCATGACCACATTGACTTGTGTGTTGATTTAAACAAATATTTAATGAGCATGTATTGCCTGGTACTGTGTTAGGTTCCAGGGACGATAAGATCAATAAAGTATGTTTTTTCCACTTGAGGGAGCTCATAGTCTAGTGGAGGAAAGAAAAGGTAAATAGGACAGTGACAGTACCATCAGACAAGCTGTGACCTGCTTGCTGGTGGTAATAAAGAGCAGAGGCCTAGGATGAGCTCAGTGTCTTCAGCTTCTCTGTCTGCTATGTGTTCTTTACTCCTCACAGAACATTTTACAATCTCTGTATACACGTATGACCGCTCTAAGGGTATGGTTAAATCATAATAGCTAACACTTTCGAAGTATTTATTTTGTGTCAAAATAATTTACAAATATTGTGTCATCATTCTTATAATACTCCTACATGGTAGGTGGCATTATTTACATTTTATCAGATGTAGAGACTGGTGCCTGGAGAGGTCAAGGAACTTCCCCAAGATTAGACAGCTAGGAGGGGCTGGAGTAATTTGTGCTCACTATTAGATATTTAAACAATAGAAAAATATCATAAAAGACTGTAAGCTCTGTGAGGGCAGTGATCTTTCTTTTGTTTACTGTTGTATCCCAAGTGCTAGAACAGTACCTGGAACATAGGTGCTCAATAAATATTTTTTCAGTGAATTAATTTGTTGAATGCTAGTCCATAAAGAGAAATACTTAATAGTTTGGTGTCTGTTTCCTGGACTTTAAAAATATATACTATATTTTTTTTTTAATCTTATTTTTTTGAATAGGCAATACATGGTCCATAAATCAAAATACTATAAAAAGGTATACAGTGAAAAGAAGTGCTCCCACCCCTGTCCCCATTCCCCCCTACCTCAGGTAATCACTTTTATTAGTTTCTGGTGTTTCCTTCCAGGGATTCTTTGTGCAAAAATACATGTATTATTTCCCTTCTTTCTTACACAAAAAGCATATTGTGCACTGTACTGGACCTTGCTTTTTTACTTATATGATTTTTTAAACATGAGTATGATCATAGTGTACAGTAGTGTTTTATAACCTACTTTTTTTCTCTTGGCTAAAGTATATTGCAGACATCTATCCTTGTTGATACCCAGTTTTACTGAAGAAACTTATATTTTAAGTTATTTCATTAAAGAGACCTGTAGACTGGTAGAAGTCCCAAACTTACACTTGGGAAGGTTTAACCAACGTATTAGGCAAGAAAAAGTTATGAGGCATAACTGTTTAAAAGCAGAATTCAGTTATTTTCAAATCTTTCTTTTTTTTGGGGGGGGTGGTGCTGCATCATGCGGCTTGTGGGATCTTAGTTCCCGACCAGGGATTGATTGAACCCGGGCCACAGCAGTGAAAGCACCGAGTCCTAAGCGCTGGACCACCAGGGAATGCCCAGAATTCAGTTGTTATGATTGCCCATTAAGCCAAAGCGTCAACTGAAAAGCAGAAATAATGAGTATCAAGTTGACCAGCTATATCCTCAAATCAGTAACTTTCTCCTTATGTACTAGCAATACCAATATCTTGGTAAAAAGATCCCAGTCACTATAAACAGCAAAGAACCCTAAAATTTCCAAGAATTTAATAGAGATGTCAGGATCTATATGCAGAAAATCATAGGACTTTGTTGAAGAGTATAAGTTTTTAAAAATTGAATAAATACAGTCATACCCACTTTATGTCTCAAATGATTTTTTCTTTGCATTTTTATAATTTGGCCAACATTAGTGGTGAGTGGTTAGACCCACTTTTTTTACTGACATATAATGATATGTTGAGCTCCTTTTGGTTATCTCTTTGTTTCCATAGAATTTTCTAAAGAGAAACTCTTCGTAGTGAAATTTATGGGTCTTAAAAATATCAATGTCTTCATTACTTTTGATGCATGAAAAAGCCCTTTAAGAGATTGTATGTGGAAATCTGAACAATAGATTATTCTTACCTCTTTGAAATATTCTCAGTTTAATAAAAAAGTAGCTGTGTAACTAGTTAGTATTTATGTGTAATGGATTTTTTCAAAGATTAACATAGAGAAAGATAAGGAGCATTATATGCTGATTCTCAATGGAAAAGAGAATGTCTTTTTGTGGACTGTTAACTGCTCTAAGAAAAGAACCTAGTGTTAGAGTTCAACGGATTATAAAATTCTAGGGTAGTGTTAGTTTAGATGCAGTAAAGCGTTGTTTGCTAAAGATAAAAAGCAAACCCCAAAACTATAGCCTAAAAAGAAGTGGGGAGGTTTTGGGCAGAGAACCATTGATTATTATAAATGCAGTTTCAATTTTCCTTTTTTTCCTCACAACAAAGCCAACTAGCTATTCCCTGGTTTGTTCAGGAAAAGGTGTTATATCAGCTAGAGCCTAGCTTTGCTTATTAATGTGTAACCACGTGGGTGAAAGATGTTGTTTATCGAGTTTTTTCACACTACATATTTATCAAACATCATTATTTGGATTGGGTTTCTAGAAGGAAATTTCAGTTTGACTTACCATTTGGGATTTTTCTGCTCATTCTAATCTTTTAGGGGACATTCAGTATACTTCACTTTCAAAGAATATGTTACTTAACAGTAATTCTAGATCTGGAATTGGATAGCTGTCAGATCCCACTCATATTTTTACACCGTGAAATTAGCAAAAATATAAAAAAAAGTAATTATTTGATCTCAATTTGGTCGTCTTAACTAGGTAAATATTTTCCCCAGCCACTTGATTTTGTGTCTACTTTATGCTATGTATTTAAGGTGATTATTACTTTTAGATTATTAATCAAGAAACTAAAAATACCTCTTTAGGACCATTGCTGGAGGTTGTTGGAATATAGTCTACCTCAGATTTCAAGTAGTCAGTCAGATTGATCTCATGCCACTACCTCTAAATAAATAGCTTTTGCTGATAGAATAGTATGCTTTAAAAATAGTACGAGAAAATTCTGAGTTAGACTGATATACACTATAGTTGATTTTAGGTGTTGTTATATTAGTTATAAGATTTTTTTTTCTGGGAATAGAGGCTTATAAGATTTTAAAATATGTTTGCTTTTCTGTATAGCTCCACCTAGTATGTTGGTGAAGGATGAATATGTTCATGACTTTGAGGGACAGCCATCATTATCCACTGAAGGGCATTCAATTCAAACCATCCAGCATCCACCAAGTAATCGTGCATCGACGGAGACCTACAGCGCCCCAGCTCTCTTAGCCCCATCTGAGTCTAACGCTACCAGCACCACCAACTTTCCCAACATTCCTGTGGCTTCCACAAGTGAGTTGTAGAGTCAGATGTAGTCAGTAAGATAAATTTTCCTAACCGTTAAATATTTATAGGTAGCCACTTGGAGGAAACCTCCAAGTAAGTGAAAATTAAAATTACTATGGTATCTTTCATAGGTAAACAAGCATTAAATAGGTGTTTGAGTTGTCCTGGAAAAAAATGGTGTTTGTAATTTATTTAAATGTTCTTATGTTGATGTATAGTCACTTGGAATTTAAGTAATCATTTAAGTTAATGGTGTAATTTGTACTTTATTACATGCAGAAGTAAGAAGTCTCTTAAGTTTTCAGATTTATTTTAGAGAAATATTTAAGTTACCAACAAGTAGTTTTTAACCAAGAGATTTATAAAAATCTGTGTTAATGGAATTGCAAGCTTTCCTCTAATCAGTATTTTTATTTTGCTTTACTGGCAGAATATTACTTTATAATAGTCATCTCAGTCTCCAATTGTGCAGACTTAGAAAAAGGAATCTTGACAAATTTGTTTGTAACGTATAACCCGCAAGATAGATGTTAAGTATTTTAGTCAACTTTGAAATAAAGCTAAATTCTGTGTATCTAACTTTATTTTTTTTCTAACAAGTCTATTTTCAAAAGATTCTTCCCATTAAAGAGGTACTCACCTTCTCTGCCATGTCATGGAGGCAGAGTGCTATTAGGTTCAGCTTTTCTTGGGGCCTGGTCAAGGAAATAATGACCTTATTTTCATAGCTACCAAAGGTTGGACAGTTTTCAACTTGGCAAGTTGAGTGGCCTTTTTTTTGTTTTTAAATTAATCACAGAACAGGGTCTTGGCGTTTGTATTGTGTTATTTGTACCTGCTTGCTAAGGAGATTGTATCTAAGCCCACATCAGCAGTGAATTGTTGATAGATCTGGACTGATACTTTGTTAGTTGATATTAAAGGAAGCATTATTCTGTTTACTTTAATATCAGATCAGATTCAACATAGAAAGTTGATCTTTGGAATAAATGGAGGACTGATTTCTACAATTGAGTTTCAAATAAAGTATACCAAATTTCCCCCTCTTTAATTCATTTTACCTCTTCAAACAGTATCTTTTGGATTTGCTACATGAGATGACAGTCTCACTAGAGACAGCATATTCCAAGTGGGCCATATAGGTTAAACACATACTTTAGAACATGAACCTTTAACCACTTTGTGCTTCTGTTATCTGTCTACTCTTTATTCACCGATTTGGGAATATAGTTGACAGAGTGGGTAGGGAAGGAGAATAAAAGAAGGTATGTTACAGCCACTTGAGCATAGATTAGTGCCGCTTACCTCTGTTGATACTACCTGGAGGTTGAATTTGCATGCCTTTGTTGATGCTTGCTAAAGTGACTTCATTTTAACTGTTACGTTCCCTGGGGCCGAGTCCTATTCAAGATCAAATAAAGTGATATGAATGAAATGTGGATAATATTCAAGATCAAATAAAGTGATATGAATGAAATGTGGATAATCTTGGTGTTTTTTGGACATATTTTCGCAATAAGTAATGATTACCGTAAGTTTTAGAATTTGTTGCAGAATGTTTCCTTAGATCTCAAAAAGTGTATTGATAAAATTAGAAGAAAGAAAAGAAATTGGACTAAAATAGGGGAATTGGAAGACTACATGAGCTGATTTAGTTGTTTAATTTCATTTTATGTACTTGGAATTGTGTAATGGAAATACTCAGTACAGATAACTGCAGTGGGCTTTATGCTAAGCCCACTTTATGTTCATTTGGTACCTGAATATCTTCAGGGTTTCTTTCTAAATATCTGTAGTAAATTAAAATAATTTAATTTCTTCTGCATAGTGACAATTTTTGTAAGATAGCTAAGAGTATGTAACGTACAGTTGTTAAAAAGCAAGAGTAAAAATGTAATTAACCTTTAAAAATAACCTGTGAAAATTTGAGGGGGATGAATAGGATGGTAGCTGAAAACATCATCTTAAAAAAAAATAATTTAGGGAGTATTGAAGTAGTCTCTTTAGCTTTTAATTTTATAATCTTAGCCTTAAGGAAATGTGAGTTGTAGAGAGGAGAAAAATGTTCCTTTTTCTTGATACTTTGAGCTGTTCATTGCATATTCGAGCGATGGTGTCATTTACTCTCTTCTATCTGATTATACTCCCATATAGATGAGAAAAGATTGAGGTAATGCCAGTAACAAATAACAATTATGGAATTTCATTGCTTTCCAAGTGAGATCACAGTTGACTTAATTAATACTTGCTTGAAGAAATTAAGCTTTTTCTGTACAAAAAATAAAGCCTTAAAAATGTAAGCAATTTCTTAGAATGGTTTTGAATAGAATAGTTCTCCTGGTATATTACATACAGAGAGAGCAACTAATTTCTTGTGAATCCAGGAGTATGATAGTGTTCTTAGAGGCAATTCTTGATTTTTAAAAGCACATGAAAAAATTTCAGAAAAGACTGATTTTTTGTTTTGTTTTGTTTTAACTAGCAGATGCTGTGTTGATTGGACAGTGGAACTTACCTTTTTTTTTTTTTTTTTTTTTTAACTTTCCCACCTTACCCATCACATTCCATTTAAAATATTTGCCTGCACTCCTTTTCTTTGATCACCCTCTAGCATTCTGCCATTACCAGTACCAGTGCTGATAATAATGAACTTTCCAGTTTTCAACATTTTCTTGAGCCTGGACTTTTGGAGTCCTAGTCAGAAAGGTCCAGAGCTAGATGGAGTGGCTGGGAGTGAGCTGATGCGCTTCTGAAAAAGTTATTATGATAGGCTAGACCTATAGTGGGGTTTTGCTGGCATTTGAAGAATATTTGTGAAGAAATGGGCCAATAAAATTAGCTAGATATTACTTAAAGATAGAATAATTTTGAACTTCTTCAAGTTAAGGTTTGCCTTTATAGATGACTGTAGGGTTTTTTATTATATAGGCCATGGGTGAATTCCACTTTTTGCTCATCTTTATAATTGTGACTATCAGATATAATTGATCCTTCATTTCCTGTATAAAACCATAGGATTGCCTCTATAAATTTACCATATTAATGTCTTCTTGTTCCTCTAGGTCAGCCTGCCAGTATACTGGCAGGCAGCCATAGTGAAGGATTGTTGCAGATAGCTTCAGGGCCTCAGCCAGGACAGCAGCAGAATGGATTTACTGGTCAGCCAGCTACTTACCATCATAGTATGTATATGCTTTTTAAAATCTTCTAAGTAGTTGAGAAACAATAGGCAGAGTTTATAAAAGCAAATTAATCCATGTGGGCCTTAATTTTTAGACAGCACTACCACCTGGACTGGAAGTAGAACTGCACCATACACACCTAATTTGCCTCACCACCAAAACGGCCACCTTCAGCACCACCCGCCTCTGCCGCCCCATCCCGGACATTACTGTAAGCTCTTGTGTCTGTTGTAAGGGCCTTTTCTTTTTGAGAGCTTTGTTTGCTTTCTATTTTTTAAAAAATGTTTTTACATCTTTTATTCATCTTACAATTTAGTTTCATTAAATGATTAGTGCTTTTCAGTATTTTTTGTAAACAGTTTTATTTTTCATAGTTATGTTATCATACCTTTGTTTTAGAGGATTGATATTTACAAAATACTTTTATTTCTTTGTTGCTGATATTTCATTAACACCACATTGATTGCCATTCATTTGTTTGTTTTATGTATGTTCTTAGATCTCATGTGTATCTGTATATCCACCCTAAGTGGATTGAAACTCCTTGAGCGTCAAGATCTCAAGGTTTCTCTCACCACAGAGTTCAGCATACCATAGACACTCAGATGTTGAATCTGTCATTCCTCTACTCTGTGCAGGCTTGATTGGGAGGGATACCCTACTGATAACCATAGCTTGTAGTTTCAGGCAGAATAGGAACATTGTTCATTTGGCCTAGTAAAATCAAGAGTATAAATCTTTCATATATATTAAATCCCTTTTCCTCCATTATAAGTTTAATAATACCAAAGAAAACTTGGAAAATACACAGAGGAGTAAATAAGAAAATAAAAATTATCCAGAATCCTACTACCCAGAGATACCTACTTCTAATATTTTGTCACATTTTTCCTTCCAGTCATATAGTCGGGTATATATATAAATTTGGGGGGAGGAGGACATCAGACTGTGACTATGTTGTTGTACCCTGCTTTTTTACAGTTATGTTACTATTTTTCCATGTCTTAAGAGAATGTAATTTTTAATGGCTGCCTGGGCCAGCATAGTTGTTAAGGGTGCTGAGTTTGGACCCTTAACTGGCTGTGTGACCACTGGCAAGTTATTTAACTTCCCTAAACCTTAAGGGTAGTAATAGTAGTATCTATCTCAAGGGATGTTGTAAGAAGTAAATGTAATAATTCATGTGAGGTGTTTAGCACATGTCTTAACACATAATAATCTCTCAGTTATGTTAGCTACTGTGCCATTTTGTAAATATTCTTAATTTAATAAACCATAAACACTTGTTTTAAAATGGACCTAACAATTTGAATTCTTATTATATATTACATTATGAATTGTACTGTATTACATGGATAATTTATAATTATATTAAATTTTGCATGTACAACTATCGTACATTGTTTAACAGTTGGCATACAGCACTAAAATGTTGGCTATTAAATAGCTACAAAAGTAATTCAAGAGTATTTGCTTATTATAATTATAAGGTAAACTAAGCTTTTAAGTTCTTAGACATTGCATAAGCTTGATCTAAACAATTCCTAAGGTATGATAGTTATATTTAAGGTTTATTAAAAGTTTCAGCATTGGAAAACTTTTAATAAATGAAAATGGGATTTTTATTGTCTTTTCTTTAGGGCCACCAGTTCACAATGAGCTTGCATTCCAGCCTCCCATTTCTAACCATCCTGGTAAGTGTATTTCAAAGTGAATTCCCTACATTTAGCTTTTCTTTATGGCAATTGAAACACATATACACAGAGAGGTTTTAACATAACTACAGAGTAACTTAACTTTTCAGATAAGTGCAATACTCATTATGGCATTTAGTTAATCAGCAGTTTATGAGTAACCAATATAAGCACACATAAACTGTCCATATTTGATTCTTTTTAACTGTCTCTGAAAGAAAAGACAAGAACTGCATTTTTGGCTAAAATATAAAGTACCAAAATACCGGTTTTAAGATGCATGTAATACATAAATATGCAGTAGAAGAAACTAGGTTTCAAAATAGAACAGCTGTAAAACTGTAGCTTAAAAAGCCAGGAAGAATCTGAAGTAGATGCTGAACAGAAAAATAATTCACTGTATCTGTCTTAGAAGATAGATTCAGGAATCTCTAGTTAACTGGAATTTAGAAACTATTTGCACTAAATTATGTTCAAAAGAGTAGATTAAATAGCTAAGTAAACTATAGAAGTAATAAAACAAAGTTGGGAAATAAAAGAAAATATTGAAGGCTTCTTAACATAAACAGTGGATTTTGATTTGCTTTTCTTCCCTCCATCCTATCATATCTGTTTTTCTTAGCTTAGAAAGATGCAGCTATATAATTGCAGTTCATCACCTTAATTTTCCCCCTAGTTTTACAAAAATTTTATTATGGAGAATTTCAACATATACCAAATACCAGTATAGAAAATCCTCCTCATTGTACTCATTCCTCAGTTTCAGCTATTATCAACTAATGGCCAATCTTGTTTCATTTATACCCTCACCTACTTTTCATATCCTTACCTATTATTTTGATGGAAATACTATATAATCATTTGATACATAAATATTTCAGTATATATTTCCATTGAAGATTTTTTAAAAATATAACTACAGTAACCATAATGGTCAATTTAAAGAGTAACTTATAGTTCCTCAAATAGATACATAATTTTCTTAAACAGTGTTCTGCTATTTATTATTTATGTTGGTTCTAACTTTTCTTCTAGCTGTTAAAGAAAAAAAAACATTGAGGGTAAGATCTTTATGCTTATAATTCTTCTCATATTTCAGTTTCGGGGATTTGAAGAATTTCTGGATCAAAAGGCCACATTGCTTTAGTGATCACATCAGAGTATGAGAACCAGTTTTATCATGCTCACCAGCGGAAGATGTGATACTTTAATTAACTTTTACTGATTTGGGAGGCAAATATTTGTTTTGATAAGGAGAAAAATGCTGGTGGGACAGAAATATTTTTTAATGATACATGTTTACTAGTTACATGTTTACATTTTTTAACATATTTTTTAATCATATTACTAGTTAAATTATCCACTTAAGTGGATTTTCTGTATGTTACTTGCATGTTTTTGTGGTTTTAAACATTTTTTGTGGGTCAAGGGGTCTTGCCTTTCTATAAACATTTTTATTAAGAAATGTAATAAACAGAAGGTACATAAAACCAGTATACATACAGTCTGATGAATAACATTAAAGCCAACACGTGTGTAACCAACACCCAGACTGAAAATTAAAACATTGCAGCACCCCCAGAAATATTCCCTCCCCATGCATTTTGTCTCAGTCAAAAACTTTTCATCTCCTCCTGCAGAGGTAACCACTATCCTGCTTTTTATGGATTTTATTTTTTTGCTCTTTGAAAACGATGAATGCATCCCTAAACAATCCAGTAGTTTGGTTTTACTGCTTTTTGAAATTATATAGATGAAATCATTGTATCAGTATCTTAATTCGTGTTAATAAATATATTGTGTTAAAAGAGGGAAATCTAGAGTCTTAAGAATGAGAATTTTGCTGGCTTCAAGGCAGCATCATTGAGAATCAGTAGTGACCCCTGGCAAATCGGGGGGTGTGGTTCTCAATGTTTATATGGCTTGGCGGAAGGTGGTCCACAGGAGTAGGGATAATCAGGGCTCTGAAGAAAGATCTACCGTGGATGAATGGTGGAGTGGGGTTGGGAATGGTGGCATTTAGCTAGTTATTTGGACTCCGTTTTGGATTCAACAATTGCTTTGGCCTCTTGATGGATTTACTTCATTCTCATGGTAGAACTCATGTTGAGGCCTAACAGCTCTTGGTGGTTAGGGAATAGCATTCACTAGTTTTGAGGAAATGCATCTGTAGGACCCTGCACTGGCATTAAAGCCTCTGTTTTTGAGTAGAACGGGAAGTGACTTAATGGCAAGGATGATACTGAAAGGTCTTTGTCCACGTGGTTGCGGGAGGGGTCAGCTCTGCGCCTGTACCATTTAATGGAGTCAGCTTGTTGGAACCCAGCTGGCTGTGAACTCTCTGACTGAATACGGATGGGCCCCAGAAGAGTTCTACTTCACAGCTGTTCTTCATTTCTCCTCTTGCACTGGTAGAAGAATATGCTGACTGGTCTCCCTAATGGGACAGCTTCCAGTCATAGTGCCGTCCTCCGTACCATTTAATCTCTACTGCTACTCAGTATTTCTTTTAAAATTTGAATCTAGTTATGTTATTTCTCTGTTGAAGAACTTGCACTGACTTCCCTACTTATTGCTTAGCCTATAGGATAAAGTCCAAATTCCTTAGCTGGGCAGTAAAGAATCTCTGATCCGGGACCCTGCATACTTCTCTAGCTTCATCTGTTCATAGTTTAACCATCCTGAACTGCTTACCCAAGCTTGCTTCACTATATCATCCCTCTGTACTTTTTTTGTGCATGGTGTTCTCTGCCAGCTATGTTATATACTCTGTATTAGTTGTCTGTTGTCTGCTCTGGCTCATAGTCTCTTGAGCTTGCAGTCAAGTTGTTGGCTCAGGCTGCCACCATCTGAAAGCTTTTCTGGGGTTGGAGAATTCACTTTCAGGGTGGCTTACCACATACCTGGCAAGTTAGTGGTATTGTGGGCAGGAAGCTCCAGTTTCTTTCTGCATGGACCTCTCTGTAGAGTTTCTTGAGTGTCTTCACATGGCAGCTTGCTTCCTTCAAAGTTGAGTGATCAAGAAAAAGCAAGACAGAACCTTGGGGTCTTTTAAGACTTAACCTCATAAATCACATCTTCATTTTTGTAAGATCCTATTTTGTGGGGAGGGGACTATACAAGGATGTGAATATCAGGAGGTGAGAATCATTGGGGCCATCTTGATGCCCATACCTCACACCCCTATCCTCTTAAGTGTGGTGACCTCTTTTCAAGTCCAGCTCAAGTACACCACTGTTGTGAAGAAGCATTCCCTAATCCCTCGTGTCCCCTGCTATCTAGTACTTTGTAGATCCTAGTTAGTAGTTTACAAGATCTGCTATCCTTGTTTCATGAACAAATAGAAAAGGAAACCAAAGTAAAAATATTTTGTATTAGGTGTATGGTTAATGCAACCCTTTAAGATTTGATTAAGAAATGCTAAAATATTCTACCACTGACTTAGGACTGTATAGTTGGGAAATATGCATATCTCTGAATATGTAAAATACTTTTAATAATTAAAAATCATCAATAGTATATAGTATATCTATTTTGAGGAAGTGTTTTTGAATATAATTGCATGTATGTCTTAGGAAATATAAGTAATATAAATTGTTGAAAGTGAAAAAAAAATTAGTATTGGTCTTTACCTTGGTATAAAAGATTTCAGACAGGACATATACTTGGTGATTTCTAGGCTTTGATAACTAAGTTGAAAAATATTTTTGGAAAAAGTTAATCATTTCATTTTTAATCATTTCATTTTATGGACTAACACTCTTTTGCTTTTTTGTAAAGCTGAGATATATTCATTAAATTAAATATTGATTGCAAATTAAAGCGAAGAGTTTCCTCAGCGTCTTTGAGGTCGTTTTGGTCACTGATAAATGAATACAGAATTCACAGATTTTCAAATTCAGGTTGTGTTCTAGTACTTTGGAACTAACTACCATTTAAGAGAGTACCTTTATTTGTTCATGAAAGATTCTCATAGGACATCTCATTCAGATATAAATAATAAAAGGAATACTTCATAATGAGTCATTTAGATGCTTCAACCAAATTTCTAACTTTTTCTTGAATGACTCTTGTTTCAGAAATTAAAGATAATGCCTTGGCGACTTACATTTTCTATTATAATTGAATAACAATTTTTTGATAAAGCTGTGCTTTGTAATACGTTTTCTCATTACAAAAAATATTTAGCTGAGTTTTAATATTAAAAAAAATTCATGTTCTTAACTCGTCTTTCAAAACCTTTCCTCTGGTCAGTGATGAGCAAGCAGCCCATAGACTTCATGGGACCAGTTCAACCTCACTAATTTAAGGAACAAGAAACTAAAAATAGCAACGTCAGCAAGCACATAACAATCCCACTCCCTTTCAAATGAATTGGGACGTTAAGAAAGCTCTCTTGGAAATGAGTAAATTCTGTCTTGCTGTTGATACTAGTTTTGAGAGGCTACAGACTTGTCACTTATGTGCCATTTGGTCCTTGGAGCAAAAGAGCACAGAGAGATCCAGAAAGGCTTAATGAGTGTTTCCTATTACCTTCTCCTGTTTTAAAAATAAGAGTGTTCCCTCCTGGTTGTATAGCAAATTTAGAGTGGACTAGAAAAGGTTTTCACGGGGTATTTTGTATCCCAACACCACTAACTTCTCTGGATTACCTATTAGGTTACCTCTAGCCCTGTCTCTCCTCACAGATAGTAACCCCCTTCCTCCTGCTTTCCTGGGCCTTAATAATCCTTTTAATTAGATGGTCATTTTTCATCCCTGGTCCATAGTGCAACTCTGATGTCACTTTTCTTTTTTATACTCAGAGCTTGCCAAATGCAGCTTTACGTAACCATCATTATTGTATGGTGTCTGAAATATTAGGCAAACAAAAACCCCTTTGGTGACTGGGAAATAATAACATAATGTTTAAGTGTAGTTGCAGATGTTGCAATTTATGATGATAAAAGTTATTTTTCTTATTTAAACATGGGGATTATACAGCTCCCCTTTTCGCCCTCAATTGACTCTCTTGGAAAAAAGATAGCTTGCCATGGAACTTTACTTGTGAATAGTGTTCTTCAGTATGAACTAGGAAATGCATGTACTTGGATCTCATTTTTTTAACCAGCGTGGAAAACATTCGTGACTTCAGGATATTGTTTGTAACCAAATTTACTGTTTGGGCTGATTGTTTAAAGACCTTTTTAAAGTGCTGTTACTGTTTATTGCTGCCAGAACATTGGGTAATTGTTATCTTGTCTTAAACAACCTCTTTAGTTTTCGCTTCAGCCAGTATACCTGCCTGTTGTGTTGGCTGAACCTTCTTGTCCATAGCATAATGTGATGCCTTTAATAAAGAACTTTACTATAAGGAGCAGCTTCGTAAACATTTCAAAACTAGCTCTTTAAGAAGGCACTTCAGTATATCGCTAGTTTTCATGTTCTCATGATAATAAAAATATTTAAAGGAGTGTTTGTGATTAGTTGGTTGTTCTGTATGGCAAAACATTTGAATTATTAAGTTTTTGAATCACCCAGTTTTCATGTGGTCTCTTTTATTAATACTTCATTGGAAAGTACTTTTTTCCTTGACAACATTTTGAAAAGCAATTAGATACATGGACTTTACAGGATTTTTGTTTTTAATATATTTTAAGCATTAATCATACTTCATTTTAACATCTTTTGGGAGGTTTGAAAAAATGTATTTTTTTTTGTCATTCTGAGTATCTTTTCATGTTGTTGAAAATTCTAGGTCAGCCAAAGTTCATAAATGGCACAGTGAGATGCAGATAAATAATTGGTTTATCATAGAAAACTTTCAATCTCTAATAAATGGCACTGGCCTTTTTTCCCCCCTTATGTCAGACCCCTTTCTGCTCTAGGGCTTTTGCATTTGCTTTCCTCTTGAGATGTTCATTCAGTCTCCACATAGATACATGGTCTTTCAGGTCTGACTTTTTCAGATAGGATGTGCCCCTACTGTCTAGTCTGAAGTACCTTTCCACTCATCTTCTGTCCCATACCCTGTTTTATTTTCTTCACAGTGTTTATCATTACCTGAGTTATCTTGTTCATTTATTTGCTTACTTGTCTGCCTCTGCACCTCCATGAAAATAGGACAACAGCTGCCTTGTTTACTGTGTGTGCCTACAGTGATTCTTATGTACCCCATAAATACCTGTTATTTAAAAAAGGAAAATCAAATAATCTGCATGTATGTGGGCTCTATGTAATAACTGTATTCAAACAAAAATTAGAAATACTTGATCAGCTATATTTGCAAACCAAACCTAGTAGTGGCTCTCTTTTCCTCAGTTATTTAAAATCATTTATTCTAGTTCAAATGAATACATTAAACACATTTTCAGAGTTAAAATTGTAGTAGTTTGAGTTATGTGTAGTGAGGTGGATGGACCTAGAGACTGTCATACAGAGTGAACTAAGTCAGAAAGAGAAAAACAAATACCGTATGCTAACACATATATATGGAATCTAAAAAAAAAAAATGGTTCTGAAGAACCTAGGGGCAGGACAGGAATAAAGACACAGACATAGAGAATGGACTTGAGGACACGGGGAGGGGGAAGGGTAAGCTGGGATGAAGTGAGAGAGTGGCATGGACATATGTACACTACCAAATGTAAAATAGATAGCTAGTGGGAAGCAGCCGCATAGCACAGGGAGATCAGCTTGGTGCTTTCTGACCACCTAGAGGGGTGGGATAGGGAGGGTAAGAGGGAGACACAAGAGGGAGGAGATATGGGGATGTATGTATATGTATAGCTGATTCACTTTGTGATACAGCAGAAACTAGCACACCATTGTAAAGCAATTATACTCCAATAAAGGTTTGAAAACCAATTGTAGAGAGGGCAAATAGCAGAAGCAAGAAGAACTACAATCCTGCAGCCTGTGGAACTAAAACCACATTCACAGAAAGACAACCCTCTGCCTTTTCATCTCGTCTATGTACCAGATGAAGGAACAAGATAAAACCCTAGAAAAACAACTAAATGAAGTGGAGATAGGCAACCTTCCAGAAAAAGAATTCAGAATAATGATAGTGAAGATGATCCAGGACCTCGGAAAAAGAATGGAGGCAAAGATCGAGAAGATGTAAGAAATGTTTAACAAAGACCTAGAAGAATTAAAGACCAGACAAACAGAGATGAACAATACAATAACAGAAGTGAAAAATACACTAGAAGGAATCAATAGCAGAATAACTGAAGCAGAAGAACGGATAAGTGACCTGGAAGACAGAATGGTGGAATTTATGGCTGCAGAACAGAATTAAAAAAAAAGAATGAAAAGAAATGAAGGCAGCCTAAGAGACCTCTGGGACAACATTAAATGCAGCAACATTCTCATTATAGAGGTCCCAGAAGGAGAAGAGAGAGAGAAAGGACCCGAGAAAATATTTGAAGAGATACAGTTGAAAACTTCCCTAACATGGGAAAGGAAATAGCCACCCAAGTCAAGGAAGTGCAGAGAGTCCCATACAGGATAAGCCCAAGGAGAAACACGCCGAGACACATAGTAATCAAATAGGCAAAAATTAAAGAGAAAGAAAAATTATTGAAAGCAGCAAGGGAAAAATGACAAATAACATACAAGGGAACTCCCATAAGGTTAACAGCTGATTTCTCGGCAGAAACTCTACAAGCCGGAAGGGAGTGGCATGACATATTTAAAGTGATGAAAGGGAAGAACCTACAACCAGGATTACTCTACCCAGCAAGGATCTCATTCAGATTTGATGGAGAAATCAAAAGCTTTACAGACAAGCAAAAGCTAAGAGAATTCAGCACCACCAAACCAGCTCTACAACAAATGCTAAAGGAACTTCTCTAAGTGGGAAACACAAGAGAAGAAAAGGACCTACAAAAACAAACCCAAAACAATTAAGAAAATGGTATTAGGAACATACATATTGATAATTACCTTAAACGTGAAAGGATTAAATGCTCCAACCAAAAGACACAGGCTTACTGAATGGATACAAAAACAAGACCCATATATATGCTCTCTACAAGAGACCCACTTCAGACCTAGGGACACATACAGACTGAAAGTGAGGGGATGGAAAAAGATATTCCATGCAAATGGAAATCAAAAGAAAGCTGGAGTAGCTATACTCATATCAGATAAAATAGACTTTAGAGGTTACGAGAGACAAGGAAGGACACTACAGAATGATCAAGGGGTCAGTCCAAGAAGAAGATATAACAATTATATATGCACCCAACATAGGAGCACCTCAATACATAAGGCAACTGCTGACAGCTCTAAAAGAGGAAATCGACAGTAACACAATAATAGTAGGGGACTTTAACACCTCACTTACACCAATGGACAGATCATCCAAAATGAAAATTAATAAGGAAACACAAGCTTTAAATGACACAGTAGACTAGATAGATTTAATTGATATTTATAGGACATTCCATCCCAAAACAGCAGATTACACTTTCTTCTCAAGTGCGCACGGAACATTCTCCAGGGTAGATCACATCTTGGGTCACAAATCAAGCGTCAGTAAATTTAAGAAAATTGAAATCATATCAAGCATCTTTTCTGACCACAACGCTATGAGATTAGAAATCAGTTACAGGGAAAAAAACGTAAAAAACACAGGCACATGGAGGCTGAACAATACGTTATTAAATAACCAAGAGATCACTGAAGAAATCAAAGAGGAAATCAAAAAATACCTAGAGACAAATGACAATGAAAACACGACGATCCAAAACCTATGGGATGCAGCAAAAGCAGTTCTAAGAGAGAAGTTTATAGCAGTACAATCCTACCTCAAGAAACAACAAACATCTCAAATAAACAATCTAACCTTACACCGAAAGGAACTAGAGAAAGAAGAACAAACAAAACCCAAAGTTAGTAGAAGGAAAGAAATCATAAAGATCAGAGCAGAAATAAATGAAATAGAAACAAAACAATAGCAAAAATCAATAAAGCTAAAAGCTGGTTCTTTGAGAAGATAAACAAAATTGATAAACCTTTAGCCAGACTCATCAAGAAGAAGAGGGAGAGGACTCAAATCAATAAAATTAGAAATGAAAACGGAGAAGTTACAACAGACACCACAGAAATACAAAGCATCCTAAGAGACTACTGCAAGCAACTCCATGCTAATAAAATGGACAACCTGGAAGAAATGGACAAATTCTTAGAAAGATATAACCTTCCAAGACTGAACCAGGAAGAAATAGAAAATATGAACAGACCAATCACAAGTAATGAAATTGAAACTGTGATTAAAAATCTCCCAACAAACAGAAGTCCAGGACCAGATGGCTTCACAGGTGAATTCTGTCAAACATTTAGAGAAGAGCTAACACCCATCCTTCTCAAACTCTTCCAAAAAATTGCAGAGGAAGGAACACTCCCACACTCATTCTATGAGGCCACCATCACCCTGATACCAAAACCAGACCAAGATACTACAAAAAAAGAAAATTACAGACCAATATCACTGATGAATATAGATGCAAAAATCCTCAACAAAATACTAGCAAACAGAATCCAACAACACATTAAAAGGATCATACACCATGATCAAGTGGGATTTATCCCAGGGATGCAAGGATTCTTCAATATATGCAAATCAATCAGTGTGATACACCATATTAACAAATTGAAGAATAAAAACCATATGATCATCTCAATAGATGCAGAAAAAGCTTTTGACAAAATTCAACACCTATTTATGATAAAAACTCTCCAGAAAGTGGGCATAGAGGGAACCTACCTTAACAAAATAAAGGCCATATACGACAAACCCACAGCAAACATTCTCAGTGGTGAAAATGTGAATGCATTTCCTCTAAGATCAGGAAGAAGACAAGGATGTCCACTCTCACCACTATTATTCAACATAGTTTTGGAAGTCCTAGCTGCCGCAATCAGACAAGAAAGAGAAGTAAAAGGAATACAGATTGGAAAAGAAGAAATAAAACTGTCACTGTTTGCAGATGACATGATACTATACATAGAGAATCCTAAAGATGCTACCAGAAAACTACTAGAGCTAATCAGTGGATTTGGTAAAGTTGCAGGATACAAAATTAATGCACAGAAATCTCTTGCATTCCTATACACTAATGATGAAAAATATGAAAGAGAAATTAAGGAAACTCTCCCATTTACCATTGCAACAAAAAGAGTAAAATACCTAGGAATAAACCTACCTAGGGAGACGAAAGACCTGTATGCAGAAAAGTGTAAGACACTGATGAAAGAAATTAAAGATGATACCAACAGATGGAGAGATATACCATGTTCTTGGATGGGAAGAATCAATATTGTGAAAATGACTATACTACCCAAAGCAATCTACAGATTCAGTGCAATCCCTATCAAATTACCAATGGCATTTTTTGCAGAACTAGAACAAAAAATCTTAAAATTTGTATGGAATCACAAAAGATCCCGAATAGCCGAAGGAGTCTTGAGGGAAAAAAACAGAGCTGGAGGAATCAGACTCCCTGACTTCAGGCTATACTACAAAGCTTCAGTAATCAAGACAATATGGTACTGGCACAAAAACAGAAAGATCAATGGAACAAGATAGAAAGCCCAGAGGTAAACCCATGCACGTATGGTCAACTAATCCATGACAAAGGAGGCAAGGATATACAATGGAGAAAAGACGGTCTCTTCAGTAAGTGGTGCTGGGAAAACTGGACAGCTACATGTAAAAGAATGAAATTAGAACACTCCCTAACACCATACACAAAAATAAACTCAAAATGGATTAGAACCTAAATGTAAGACCAGACACTGTAAAACTCTTAGAGGAAAACATAGGAAGAACACTCTTTGACATACGTTACAGCAAGATCTTTTTTGATCCACCTCCTAGAGTAATGGAAATAACAAAAATAAACAAATGGGACCTAATGTAAGTTAAAACATTTGCACAGCAAAGGAAACTACAAAGAAGACAAAAAGACAACCCTCAGAATGGGAGAAAATATTTGCAAAGGAATCAACGGACAAAGGATTAATCTCCAAAATATATAAACAGCTCATGCAGCTCAATATTAAAAAAAACAAACAACCCAATCCAAAAATGGGCAGAAAACCTAAATAGACGTTTCTCCAAAAAAGACAGACAGATGGCCAAGAAGCACATGAAAAGCTGCTCAACATCACTAATTATTAGAGAAATGCAAATCAAAACTACAATGAGGTATCACCTCACACCAGTTAGAATGGGCATCATCAGAAAATCTACAAACAGCAAATGCTGGAGCGGGTGTGGAGAAAAGGGAACCCTCTTGCACTGTTGGTGGGAATGTAAATTGATACAGCCACTATGGAGAACAGTATGAACGTTCTTTAAAAAGCTAAAAATAGAATTACCATATGACCCAGCAATCCCACTACCGGGCATATACCCAGAGAAAACCATAATTCAAAAAGACACATGCACCCTAATGTTCATTGCAGCACTATTTACAATAGCCAGGACATGGAAGTAACCTAAATGCCCATCGACAGACGAATGGATAAAGAAGATGTGGTACATATATACAATGGAATATTACTCAGCCATAAAAAGGAACGCATTGGGTCATTTGTAGAAACGTGGATGGATCTAGAGACTCTCATACAGAGTGAAGTAAGTGAGAGAGAAAAACAAATATCGTATATTAACGCATATATGTGGAACCTAGAAAAATGGTGCAGATGAACCAGTTAGCAGGGCAGAAATTGAGACACAGATGTAGAGAACAAACATATGGACACCAAGGGGGGAAAGTGGCGGGGGGGTGGGGATGGTGGTGTGATGAACTGGGAGATTGGGATTGACATGTATACACTGATGTGTATAAAATGGATGACTAATAAGAACCTGCTGTGTAAAAAAATAATTTAAGAAAATTGTAGTAGTTAACATGAATGGACTTCACTAAAAATACAGATGGGACAAATGACCTTTCATCCAAGAGACAACTGAAAATTTCTGCTCATAGAAACTGTGTAGTTGGAGTGTAATTAACCTTGACTCTAGTCTGTGATGTCTGACTTGGTTATGCCCTCTCTCTCATTTAGGGATCTATAATATATACCATAGATTGATGTTATTCAAGAACACTTCTCTGAAATACGTATTAGAATCAGTGTGCTTTAAAAAAAATAAAAGTTCAGACTACATAGAAAATATTATGTGCAGTTAGATGAAACATCATGGTAAAAAAATTTATGATTCTAATTATTTCCCGTCTTTAAATTCCCTGTTGATTGGGTACTTTCAGGTGAGAACCAAATTCCAGATTTTAAAAATGACTTTTTTTAAGTTTCAAGAATGTTAGATACTAAGCTGAAAAGTAGAAGACATGGCAGTGCCTACTTTATAATGCATTATAAATTCATTTGGGTGCTCTCCCCTTCTTTCACCCTTTAAGAAAAACTTTGTCATATGGAGTGAAAGTGAAAGCCTTAAATCTTTCTCACATGATTGGCTGTTCTCTCCCATTTATCTCCTATAGCTCCTGAGTATTGGTGTTCCATTGCTTACTTTGAAATGGATGTTCAAGTAGGAGAGACGTTTAAGGTTCCTTCAAGCTGTCCTGTTGTTACTGTTGATGGTTATGTAGACCCTTCTGGAGGAGATCGCTTTTGCTTGGGTCAACTCTCCAATGTCCACAGGACAGAAGCCATTGAGAGAGCAAGGTATTGATTGTATAGTTAGATAGTTAATTTTAAAAATTAAACATAGTACATTGTCTTTTATTCAAAGATATCTTTCAATGTAAATTATGTTTTCGAATATAGATAAAAGAATAAAGATCGTCTTGAAAATTCAGAATTTGTAAGCATTTCATTTTAATTGTAGATGTTTGTTATTTAAAAGATGATAAAATACAGTCTTTTTTAAAAAGTTAGTGAGGTTTCTGTGTTTTGAATAGTAACTAGACCTTTTGGAACACGGTTTGAAAACTAGTTTTTATCTCCTCTGATTGTATGGTATTTCTACAAATTTACTGAGAGGAAATAACATAAAATGAAGACGTGTTTCCACAAGTGTTATTTATAATGGAAGACTGATAATAAAAGGGAAATGGTTAAGTAAATTTTAATAAACTTTCATTTTTATGCAGTCATTAAAATATAAAAAGTTTACATAATCAAATGTAAATACTTAAGATGAAATATTACAGGAAAACATACACTATTTTAGGTACTGTGTGATCTCAACTCTTTAAGGAAATGTGTGTGTGCATAAGCACATAATCTTGGCTCTATCACTAGCTGTGTGATTTTGGCAAATTATCTACTCTCTAAGCCAGTGCTGTCTAATAGAATTTTCTGTGATGAAGGAAATGGTTTATATCTGTGCAGTCCAGTATAGTAACTTCCAGCCACATGTAGTTGTTGAGCAGTTAAAATTTGGCTCATGTAATTAACTGAATTTTTAAATTAATTTTAATTGAATTGTGATGGTTAAGTGAGAATTTATATTGAATGTTCCTGACACATAATAAGCATTATGTGAATGTTCATCATTATTACATATGAATAGGATACTAAAAAAAGAAAGAAACATACAGAAATGTTAACAGTGGCTATCTTTTGGTTATGGTGTTATATAATGTCCTTTATTCTTTAAAATTTTTCAGTATTGGGTATGCTATATAATCTGAACTAAAATTTATTTTTAAATACTTATCAAAATGAAATGTGATTCACTTTTTCTTCCTAAGGTTGCACATAGGCAAAGGTGTGCAGTTGGAATGTAAAGGTGAAGGTGATGTTTGGGTCAGGTGCCTTAGTGACCACGCAGTCTTTGTACAGAGCTACTACTTAGACAGAGAAGCTGGGCGTGCACCTGGAGACGCTGTTCATAAGATCTACCCAAGTGCATATATAAAGGTTAGTAGCAATTTTACTCAAATATTTTAGACTTGGGAAGCTCTGTTTGTTGTTTAAAGAATTGAGATGGAGGTGGGAGGAGTGTAAAAATGTCTTTTTATGTATTAAATAATCAGAAATTATGTTTGTATATAAAACACATTTCCTGGGGACTTTTATTGACATGATTGGTTATCTAGTTTTGTGGATGCATTCATGCCCTATTGTTTTATTAGCAAATTTGTTAAATGTTTTAGAGTAATACACAGGCTCTTGAAAATACTGAGTGAAACCTCCAAATTTCCTTTGATATAAAATATGCAAAACTTAGACTCTGAAATTGCATCTTAGCCAACCTTTAGGATTTTATGGAAGGGAATTCTAAAAGTATAGCTTTTCAGATTAAGAACTGAGAAATGAAAAATTCTTCAGTACCACTTTTTTTAAGGTTAGTTATTTTGTGCATTAAATAGTTTTATTTATTATATTATTTTGCAAATTAAGCCTGAGGTATTTTTCATTAATTATTACATATTCAACCTATTTTAATTTTAATTTATAACATACACTGTTTTTGAAAGTGGAAGATGGTAATTAGATACCCTAAATATGTTTCTAATTTCAGATTTTTCACCGTCATCCTCAGCATCTTTAAGATTAGCTATTGTAAGTTAGTGGAATTAACTCTACCTCATCACTTAGTCCTAGGAAATTGCTTAGCACACAAATAGAATTATCTTTATTTGTGTTTTCTAATTTTTCCACAAGGAATTTTGCTTATTTGTGCTTTGTTATTATTTTTAAGTGGTGCTGTGTTTCCTTGTATGCTTTGTAATCTATTTAATATTTGTTGGCAAGTTTGTCTCAAGAGATTTTTTTTTTTTTTCCTCCCTGTCATTGCTTCTCCCTGTAGGGCAGTTTTGCCTTAGTCTGGCACCCTGGGATCCACATCTCAGGACCAATTCTTATATTTAGAAGGTAGAGGAATTTTTGTCCCTTGAGGAAATTGAGTTCCAATCCCCAGGTATGCTCAGGGCCTAATTCCTGTTGCATAGATTTCTCTGATGCTTACCTATGCCATGGACAAGAATTTTATTCCTAGTTGCATTTCTGAATTAACTGTGAAACTGTTTTACCAGCACTTGATTTATGGGCAGGTGCCCAGTTGTAGCCCTCGGAGAGCCTGTTTTCTCTTTCCATATGACTCTGAGAAGTCAAATTCCTGTCCTCCACACCTGTTTGGTGCTGGTACCCCAAGTACCTTCTGTCTTTCGTCCTTGCTCTCCACTGTGGATTTTGTTTATCCATCATAAGTTAATGGACATGAGTTGTTTCTACTTTTTGGCTGTTATGAATAATGCTGCTATGAATAGTCATGTACAAGTTTTTAGGTAGATGTATTTTTTCGTTTTCTTGGATATATGCCTTAGGAGTGGAGTTGCTGTATCATAAGATAACTCTATGTCTGACTTTCTGAGGGACTGCCAGACTGTTTTCCAGAATGGCAGTGCTGTTTTACATTTCCACCAGCAATATATATGGAGGGTTTCTGTTTCTCTGTATTCTCACCAACACTTGTTAGTATCTGCCTTTTTTATTTTAGCCATCCTAGTGGATATGAAGTGGTTTTGTGGTTTTGATTTGCATTTCCTTAATGGCTAATAATGTTGAACTTCTTTTTGTGTATTTATTGGCCATTTGTGTATCTTCTTTGGAGAAATGTCTGTTCAGATCTTTTCCCATTTTTTAATTGGGTTTTTTAGTCTTTTTATTATTGTTGTAAGCGTTCTTTGTATATTCTGGGTATCAGTCCTTTATCAGATACATGATTTGCAAATATTTTCTTCCATTCTTTGGCTCATCTTTCACTTTTTTCATGTGAATATTCTGGGTATCAGTCCTTTATCAGATACATGATTTGCAAATATTTTCTTCCATTCTTTGGCTCATCTTTCACTTTTTTCATGCTAATGATTTGCAGCACAAAAGTTTTAAAATTTGGTATAGTCTATCTATTCTTTGGTTGCTTGTGCTTTTGGTGTCATATCTAAGAAACCATTGCCTAAGGCAAGGTCATGAAGATTTATGCCTATGTTTTCTTCTAAGTGTTTTATACTTTTAGGTCTTACATTTAGGTCTATGATCCATTTTGAGTGAATTTTTGTGTATGGTGTAGGGAAAGGATCCCACTTCGTTCTTTTGTATGAGAACCAGTTGTTCCAGCAACCATTTGTTCAAAAGACTGTTCTTTCCCTTACTGAATTATCTTGACACCCTGTTGAAAACGCAATTGACCTTAAGTGATAAAGGTTTTTTTTCTGGGCCATCAATTCTGTTTCGTTGCTGTATATATCTATCCTTGTGGCAGTACTACCCTTTCTTGATTGCTATAGCTTTGTAGGAAGTTTTGAAACTGGGGAGTGTGAGCTCTCCAACTTTGTTATTTTTCAGGATTATTTTGACTATTGCCAGCCCCTTGGATTTCCACATGAATTTTATGATTGGCTTGGAAGATACCTATTTTTAATAGTTTTTCTAGCCTTTGTATATGTTTGGAGCAGAGAGAGAAGGTGATTATGCATAACTATGCATTCATCTTGACTGCAAGTCTCTGGATTACTTGTGCAATTAGAAGTGAATGGACAGAGGACTACAGTGTTGAATATATACTTTGTGCCAGACAGTAGTTATGAACTTAACGGATATGAGGTAGTATTTAAAACATTTAAGCTTAAAAAATGTGGAATCTTGTATAATTAATTTCTAGGATTGTCAAATAATGTAGTATCTCTATTTTGGTACAAATGGTCCTTGAAAAGCCACCCAGGTATGAGACATGTCATCACTTGATAAACCGCTGTCATGGAGAGATTTTTATAGCAATCTCAGACTTTTGCCTTGAACAATAAATAACTATCTTGTGATACATTTTAGTGGAGTAAAAAACATCCCATTTTTGTTGTATTAACTAAGATTTAAAAATAGTTATTTCTGTTTACTAAGTATATTGTTCTTCAGAAGAGTCTTCTTATTAGCCAGAAAGAGATGCAAGTTTATCCTAAATCTAACCATTGGCCTTTTCTTCATTTACTAATTTTTTGGGCCACAGTAACTAAAGTTTAGGTTGTCAGGTAGATTTTCACCAGAGATCATGTTACTGGGGTGAATTGCGTACAGATACATGAACCCTTGGAAGGAGTGCCCTTACATTGGGGAGTCCACATGGGGGAATCCATCCCTACCCCCAATACACATACATACACACAAACACATTTTTTTCTTTTTAGTTAAAATGAGGAAAACATAGGTTTGAAGAACCATTCTTTCATTTTATAAACCAAGAAGCTAGGACTAAATTGTATTTTTTTTCTCCAAAGATGTTGATTTTTTTTTCCTGCTTCTCTCATGACATAGCAGTCACCTTATATTTATGAAAATCTGATGTAACAAAATGGCATTTTACAAGCTTTCAATGGAGCAAATGTTTGAATTCTCTTTAAGTGGCATTGCTCTTTTGCTTTCAAAAGTAAGGTCTGTTTTGTTTGTGTTGCTTAAGCAGTAGACACAGGTTTTTAAAGAGCTTTATTGGGATACTGAGATAATTCACATACCATATAATTCACCCATTAAAAGAGTACAATTCAGTGATTTTTAGTATATTCACAGAGTTGTGCAACCATCGCCACAATCAATTTTAGAACATTTTCTTCACCCCAGAAAGAAACCTTGTACCCTTTAGCTGTTACCTCCCAACAGCCCATTTCCCCCAGCTCTAGACAACCACTAATCTACTTTTTCTCTCTATAGATTTGCCTACTCTGAACAATTTTTATAAATGGAATCATATAATGTGGTCTTTTGTGACTTCTTTCACTAAGCATAATGTTTTCAAGCTTCATCCATGCAGCATATATCTGTACTTCATTCCTTTTAGGGCTGAATAGTATTTCATATACCACATTTTGTTTATCCATACATCAGTTGATGGACATAGAGTTTCTACTTTTTGGCTATATTATGAATAATACCGCTATGAACATTCATGTACAGATTTTTGTGCAAACATATGTCTTCATTTCTCTTGCATATACCAAGGAGTGGAATTGCTGGATCATAAAGTAAGTCTATGTGTAACTTTTTAAGGGACTGCCAAACTGTTTTCCAAAGTGGCTGTAGCATTTTATATTTACAGCAGCAGTGTATGAAGTTTATGATTTCTCTACAGTCTCACGAATACTTGTTTGTTATCTGTCTTTTTGATTTTAGCCATCCTAGAGGGTGCGAAGTGGTATCTCATTGTGGTGGTTTTTGATATGCATTTCTCTTATGATGATGAGTCAGGTTTGTTTTTGAACACATATATGTTAGGGACAGGGGGCAGGCTGTGTTTCTAAACTACAGCTGGAGTAGGTTGAAGGTTATTATGATCCCACTTAAATTTATTCCCAGTTACTATATATCATGATTCTTACCTCCAGGTCAGATTACTTAGCAAGTCCTTAAAGCAGTCTTACATTCAGATGCCCAGTATACCGCCAACACAGTCATCTGTTTCTCTTTCTGGATTACTATTTTTTGGTGTTGATTTAAACAGAGTACTGTAATTGAGCCTTATAAAGAAGAATGCCAAAATTTGACTCCTGGTTGAAAGAGAATATCCTGAAGATGTTGACAGTGATCTTTATAAGACACTCACCTTTGTTAAATAATAGGTTTGTAATAAACTTATATGAGAGCAACCACAGGAAATGTGTTTAAATAATGAAATCAGAGGTAAATTGTTGATTAGACCAGGGGTCGTGATCAGAAATATGTTTTGGATCTGAGCCAAAAAGAAAATATTTAAAACCTTTGGTTACTTTGAATTGTTTTTATCAACAACTCAGTCAGATTTTGAAAGGAAGATGGTTGCATTTCAATGAAAGCCTTAATTTTACTATCCAGTATAACAGATGAAACCTATTATGGTATAGACAGACAGAGTATACAGTGAGGAGGCAGCCTGAGTTTTAGTTAGCAGTATAGCCAATAATTATGTCTTTTGGTGTGGGTGCTGTAATTACATAAATAACCCATGTGGAAAGAAGGTTTGCTGAGGTGCTTAATGAATCATTTTTACTACATCTGCAGATAAAAGTTTTAAAATTTCATCTTTGTGGTTAATATGTGCTCCTGGTGTTAGCATAGATTTAGATTAAGACAGTTGTAATTATGATTGTTTATAACATATTGTAAAGAACCTATGTGTGAATATCTCTTGGTTATTTTTAATAACTCATGGTGGAGGTGGGGATATGTTGAGAACATATTTGAACCCTGGGAATTTATAAGTAAGCTGTATTCCCTCCTCCCGGGCCATACTAGGTTAATGATGGTTAAAAAAAATTTTTTTAAGTGGTTGTAAAGACCTAAATGTAAAAAATAAAGCTCTTAGAGGATAACATAGGAGATGACCTTGGGTATGGCAATGACTTTTTAGATACAACATCAAAGGCAGGATCCATGAAAGAAACAGTTGATAGGCTGGACTTCATTAAAATTAAAAATGTCTGCTCTACGAAGGACAGTGTCAAGAGAATGAGATGATTAGCCACAGACGGGGAGAATATATTTGCAAAAGACACATCTGATAAAGGACTGTTATCGAAAATATAGAAAACACTTAAAACTCAACAGTAAGAAAACAACCTGATGAAAAAGTGGGCAAAAGACCTGAATAGATGCTTCAGTGAAGAGGATACATTGATAGCAAGTAAGCATATGAATAGATGTTCAAGTTCATATGTCATTAGGGAATTGTGAATTAAAACAACAGTGAGATACCACTACATACTAGTAGAATGGCTAAAATCCAAAACACTGACAAAACCAAATGCTGGCCAGGATGTGGAGCAACAGGAACTCTCATTCATTACTGGTGGAAATGCAAAATGGTACAGCTGCTTTGGAAGACAGTTTGGTAGTTTCTTACATAGCTACATGTATTCTAACCATATGATCCATCAGTCACACTCCTTAATATCTACCCAAATGATTTGAAAACATATGTTCACACGAAAACCTACACACGGATGTTTATAGCAGCTTTATTCACAGCTGCCAAAAACTTAGAAGCAACCAACATATCCTTCAGTAGGGGAATGGGTAAATAAACTGTGGTACATCCACAGAGTGGAATGTTATTCAGCACTAAAAAGAAATGAGCTATTAAGTCATGAAAAGACATGGAGGAACCTAAAATGCATATTACTAAGTGAAAGAAGCCAATCTGAAAAGGCTACATACATGTTGTATGACTCCAACTCTGTGACATTCTGGAAAAGGTAAAACTATGGAGACGGTAAGAAGATGAGTGGTTTCCAGGGATAGAGAGGAGGGAAGAACTCATAGGCAGTGCGCAGAGTATTTTTAGGGCAGTGAAAATGCCTACAATGTTGGATACGTGTTGTTATACATTTGTCTAAACCCATAGAATTATAAAACCAAGAGTGAACCCTAATGTAGCCTGTGATTTGGGGTGATAATGGTGTGTCAGGGTAGGTTCATCCATGTAGCAGGGGCACCACTGTGGTGTGGGGCGTTGACGGTGGGGGAGGCTGTGCTTGAGTAGGAGGCAGAGCTCGCTTTACTTTTTACTCAGTTTTATCGTGAGCCTAAAACTGCTCTAAAAACTAAGGTTTGTTAGTTTCTTTCTTTAAAAAAAAGAAAGTGCTTGTAGAGCTATTTGGCGTTTCAAATATTTGAGTCCCACTTTGTACTGTGCTGGGTGATGCCTTCTAAGAGGTCAGAGAGCCCAGTGGAAAATTTCAGAATCTAATGGACTCTTGGGAATCTTGAAAAAACAGTGGTTTTTGTTCTGGGCATTGTGGGATTTCTGATTTCCAGACCTGACTTTGTCATGCTTTCTGTTCTGAAGCCTTTTAGGACTGATAGTTTGGTCAGGTAATAAATACATCTATATGTGACAAATTTCTGTTTCTTCAGAGAATGGGATAGTCTAAGTTTTGTCCGTCATTGATGCTGGAAGATTGGCATTGGGTAGAGAAATAAGTAA
This sequence comes from Eubalaena glacialis, assembly GCF_028564815.1. NCBI lineage: Eukaryota > Metazoa > Chordata > Mammalia > Artiodactyla > Balaenidae > Eubalaena > Eubalaena glacialis. Next base: position 23,982,425 of record NC_083730.1, on the reverse strand, counting down.
ATAGGAATGTGGTTTGCTATTTGGAGAGGGTTCTCTTGTTTATTGTTGTTGTATGCTCTTATGTTTCATGTAAATACCATGGCTAAAGACAGTCAGAATTTTTTCAGGCATCTGAAAACTAATGGTTTGGGTTCCAAACCTGTTGTTTATCTGATAAAGTACTATGTTATGCATTCTTTGATTTCTTTTATTGTCAAGGATAATTATGCTTGCTTATATTTGGGTTTTGTGCATACTAGAAGGATTTTTTTTTAATGTAATTTACTCCTGACAAAGGAATATAGTCACATGGTTCAGAAATTAAAATGATATAAAAAGAGTGCATTGAGCCGTCTTGCTTCTACTCTGTCCTTGTCTTCCTTTCGTACAACTTCTAAGATGATCACTCTGCTTGTGTAATCTTCCAGTGCTTTAAAAAATGCCAGCCCTTGGCATGGCTGATAAAGAACATTGAAATTACTTATGAACTCCTTAACTTATCCTGAAAGGTCAATGGCTACATGAGAGGCCAAAAATAAAATAAAATATAATAAGTAACATTTATTGACAGCTTACTGTATACTATGCCAAGTTTATAACAACCTTATAAAAAAGCATGTACACTTAGCATTCCCATTTTATAGATAAGAAAATTGAGGCCTCGGAGAGGTTAAGAAATTTAACACATGTAGGTAGCAGGTATCAGTGATAGGATTCAAAGCTAAGCATTTTTTTTTTTAATCACGAGCATACAGAAAGTAATGAGAAACTAGTTAATGAAATCCCATGTATCTATCACTGAGATTCAGTAGTTAAGATTTTACATTTACTTGATCTATTCTTTTTCCTCTGTTTCTAAAGTATTTTAAAACAAGTCCTAAATATCGTGTTATTTTGCTCCTATGGATTAAAGTATGCATCTCTGAGAAATGTAGTTGTTTTCTTATATAGTGACAGTGCCTTTTATTCACTCCTCCAAATAGAATGATAAAGAAAAGAAGTTGGCCATATGACCTAGGCCATCGATTCATCCTAAAGAAAACTCTCAGCAATTTGGTTATGAAAGGGAGGGATGATTTCTTAACTGTTCATTTTACACAGTGGTGTGGTTTTTCACAAGGACAATAATGGCTGCCCCACACTGAACTCTAGATAAAGGATATAGAGAGCTGTGGCAGCCAAAGCTGTCCTCATAGTGAAATGTGCCTCTTGGTGAGCTTCAAGCCACCTTTCCTAAGAACTACATATACATAAAAAATTAAAATTTTGAATTCTTTAATTCTGAGAGCTAAATCAAGCTATGAGTTTTAAATAAATTGTGCATTGGTTTTTGATGTATGAATATTTTCTGCTGGACTCATGGCATGAGACTTATACTTTTTTTTAAGGTCTTTGATTTGCGTCAGTGTCATCGTCAGATGCAACAACAGGCAGCTACTGCACAAGCTGCAGCAGCTGCCCAGGCAGCAGCCGTGGCAGGAAACATCCCTGGCCCCGGATCAGTAGGTGGAATAGCCCCAGCTATCAGTAAGTATACTTTTGAATTTTTTTTTTAAAGTGTAATAGTTGGCGTCTTATCTCGATTGACTCAGTTGATTAGTTACTTTAAACAATAATAGAAATCAAAGTTCTTTTTACTGGGATAACATTTTTGAATTTGTAAACAAACAAAAAAAAAGAACTGTTCTTCTGTAATAGTTGCCCTTTGTCTAGGACCCTGTGTTCATTCTTTTTGTATCAAAAAAGGGAGTATGGGATAAAGGAGAAAGGGGGTTATTATATTATATTGATCAGTCTCCCCTTTTTTTTGCTGAGGCTTTTAATTCTTGCCTCACCAGCCAGGGTGGGTTGAGATCACCGACATGCTTTGCTTTATTCTAGAAGGAAAGCATATTTCAGTTTCAGAGTTAGGCACCTCTCCAGTTTTTTCTTAAGTATGCTAAGCATGGAGAGAAAACTAAGTGAGGGTGGTATTTTGGTAACTTGTAGACTTTTTTTTAATTTTAGGGTAAAATTGAACTGTGTGCCAGGTTTCACACTGATGGGGAATTTTTTACTGCAGAGTTAAACTCCTGACTATAGACTTTTATGATGGAAACACGTGGCACCCATCTTCCACGTCTGAAGGCATAACTAGTGATTCATTCAACCCCTGTTCTTAACCTCTTCAGTGTGGTAAGCAAATCACACTGGCTAAGAAAACTGCAGTGGCCCTGCAGGTTTCTCTACAGTACATACAAATTCCTCCCATTAGTTTCATTGTAATATTGATGAATGCAGATTGACTACATGACTGTATGTTCTGACTGGAAAATTAGATGCAGAGTCTACGTTGTGACTTATGTTCAGGAGTTTACAATTTAGAGGTAGATAAGGCATACTCATTTAGAAAATTTTATTTTTTAAAAGATTTGGGCATCTAAACCATTAATTTGCTAGTTTTGATGTTACAAACATGCTTTTACTGAAGAATCCAGAACTATTATTAAATTTTTCATTCTCATCTACTGCCCCCTGTTGAGTAATTACATATTATCTCTGTTACATTGTGAAACTGAGAGACAGACATCATCTGGGTCATCCAAGAAGTCTTAGTGGAACCAGGACTGTTAACTGTCTCATTATTAGTCATGTCTTACTCTGAACTAGACTGTTTAGGCAGACAGTAAGGTTCTTAGAACCAACCTGTAGACATGCACTACCTCTTAAAAACAAGTTGTTTTTTATTCCTTCACCTCTACTTCTAAAGAGAAAAACAGGTGGGGTGTTGGTGGATTGTGGTAATTCATAATTGATGGTAGCTAGAAAGACCCATGTGGAACGTAGATGGTCTTAACCAAAAGTTTTCAGTCCCTGTTGATAAAGTATAGATCTACACTTACTTTTTGGCACCTTGACAGAGAAGTTATATGCTGGGGAGAATGAAGTAAAGAAAGCTGGTCACCTTATTAATGTAAGATTTAGGGAGGATGGGAAGAGATCAGCTGTCCCTCTGACGTCATCCAAATCTTTTCTGTTAGGTTTGTCAGCTGCTGCTGGAATCGGTGTTGATGACCTTCGTCGTTTATGCATACTCAGGATGAGTTTTGTGAAAGGCTGGGGGCCTGATTACCCAAGACAGAGCATCAAGGAAACACCTTGCTGGATTGAGATTCACTTACACCGGGCCCTCCAGCTCCTAGATGAAGTACTTCACACCATGCCTATTGCTGACCCACAGCCTTTAGACTGAGGTCTTTTAACTTAATGTTGAGGCCCTTAACATTATCAGGATGGTGGACTATAAAATGCAATCCTGTTTATAATCTGAAGATATATTTCATTTTTGTTCTGCTTTATCTTTTCATAAGGGGTTGAAAAATGTGTTTGCTGCCTTGCTCCTAGCAGACAGAAACTGGATTAAAACAATTTTTTTTTCCTATTTAGAACTTTTCAGGCATGGCTCAGAGCTTGAAGATGAGGAAAAACACATTCTTATTAAATCTTCACCAGTTATGTATGAAGGAATCATTCCAATGCTGGAAAATTTAGCCCTTTAAAATGTTTTAGAGCCTTTTATATGCAGAACATTGATATGTGTGTTATTCTACAGAATAAATTCAATATTGCTGATTTTAAAGGCAGAGAAGTTCTCAAAGTTAATTCACCTATATGTTATCTTGTGTGTGAGTTGTTATCGTTGAGCACACTTTACTCCAAAATATTGTGCCGTGTGGGTGAGTTAATTTTACCAAGAGCAGCTTTACTCTGTGTTTAAAAAAGAAGATAGTAATGTATTATAACCTTTTATGCAAAATGTTTTTTTCAAGTTAAACTAGTGAAGATGATTTCAATTCAGATTGTCTTGCGACTTCAATTTTTCTTTTGCTAAGGCAAAACACTAATCTCTGTATATTGAGAATTCCTTAAAATTACCAAAGGAATATCATTTAAAATTACATTTGTTATCTTTGTTGGATAACTATTTATCACGAAATCTACTTTAGCCCTGTTAAACAGTAGATGTATTCTATATTTCTAGGTACAGGGTTGGTTACTAAGAAGCCTAGAGGAGGAATTTCTTTCCTTCATTAACATAGGGAAAGGTTTTGTATTTTTAAAAACACTAAAAGCAGTGTCACTCCATCTAATATCTTACCGTTCTGCAAAGGTGGCAGTGCTTAAACTAAATAATGAATATTTTGGAAACTGCTAAATTCTGTGTTAAATACTGTGCAGAATAATGGAAACATTACCGTTCATAATAGGTAGTTTGGATATTTTTGTACTTGATTTGATGTGTGACTTTTTTTTCGTATACTGTTTAAATCATGTATGTTATGACATTGTTTAAAATTCAGTTTTTGTATCTTGGGGCAAGACTGCAAACTTTTTTATACCTTTTGGTTATTCTAAGCCCTTTGCCATCAATGATCATATCACTTGGCAGTGACTTTGTATAGAGAATTTAAGTAGAAAAGTTGCAAATGTATTGACTGTACCACAGATACAATATGTATGCTTTTTACTTAGCTAGTAGTATAAATAAAACTGAATCTCAACATGCAAAGTTGAATTCTAGGTTTGATTTTTAAGTTTTTTTTCTTTTGCACTTTTGAGTCCAACCTTAGTGGCGAGACACCTTCTACTAAATGACAGGCAACAGCCAGTACAATTGGGCAGCTTTGGTTTTTTTCTCCCACTCTACCAGGACTTCCCTATGGACATTATGTATCAAGTGTAGGGTTGGTTATTTTTTTTAACTTTTATTTTACTGTAGCAAAACTAGGCCTGATTGTCTATAAGATAAATAGGTCGTCTACAGGATAAATAGTGTGAAATAAATCAAGGATTATCTTTCAGATGTTTTTGCTTTCTTCATGGAGGGCCTTTCTAAGTGTAATAAGATTATTTCAGGTGTGTTACAAGTTTGAGACATGAGAAACACTTAATGCATGATAGTCATCCTTATATCAACTTAAATCAACAAATCTTCTACTTCTTTGCTTAGGTCTTCTTATTAAGACCATTCTAGAAACCACTGAGTTTGCTTATTGCTGTGATTTAAACATATCTTGATCCAAGCTACTTGTATTGTAAAATAACATTTCTACCAACTCATTTATACTCTGGAGTACTTACAGATACTTCTGTTAAAGACCTAATCTTAATCTGTAAAGTTTGGTGATTTTACGTTTTATTGGCAGATTTTTTAAAAGGTATCTTCATTCTCTAGAAATTTTTGACTTAGGTCTATTTTATTGTGAATGAAGAATAGGAGCAAGAGGAGAGAGTTTTAGAATAACAGATTTTAAAAATCGAGGTTATTTGATTAGAACCATAAGCATGCTATGATATAATCCATTGCCTCCTATTCTACTTTAAAGAAGGTTTACATGTGTAATCATCTAGGGAAGGTATTGTGGAAGATATTTGCTAAGTAGTCTGTCTTTCAGGGCAAGCCACCCACTTTGGTTTCTTTTTGCAAAGAGCCATAAAAATACGACAAGTACATAGAAGTACTTCTAGTTATTAATTGCTTTATACTTGTGCCTAGGTTCAGTCACATGCTTTTGAGAAAACATCTAGTATATTATAATCAGTTATTTCTGAGGGCTTAGTTGTTGAACAGTATTTACGTTTCTTAGTGGTAGTCATCTTTGATGAGTAAGACTAAAAGAATCGCAGTGTTTTAAGATTTTATGGCTATTTTAAGAGTAGAATAGTGTCCACAGTTCTTGGAATCTGATTGCTCTGAGTATATGGTTCTGGGTGGGTTTTCTCTAGCTAGTTCATATCTCAGAGACTCTCAGAATATTGAATTTCAGTGGAAGCTGAGAGAGAGATGAACCAGGTTTGTACCTTTATAATCAATCCAGTATGAGGCCCATCCACTTTTGTCTAGTGCCTTTCAGTGCATTATCAAAGGGAAATCCTTAAATCCAAAATGGTGTTGCCTTTATTTTCCAGGGAGTAGATTCTTCTGTGGGATATAGTCTATCATTTTTTATAGTATACTACCCCTGGTATACAAAGATAATGATGATAAATCACTGCCATATAACCTTGCTTTTCTAGAAGCATGGCTCGTTTGTATTGACCTAACAGGCAAATAGGTTGCCTGTCCCATTCCTCCTGTAAGCATTGTAGGTTTACAGGTTGAGTGACCTGGCTTAGGGATAACCATACTCAGAATACCCTAATAAACGGAACACATATGAGCTGTGTTGTATTTCAAAGTTAAAAATCCACTTTCGTGTGGAAGGGTGTAGTGTAGAGAGGAGGGGGTATTTGTAATAGAACATTGAAGGCAAAATAAAATGTCCTGTCTTCCAGATGATAAATATCTTATTTTAAAAGTTTATTGCAGTTGTCTTTTTGACCATGCCCATCTGAAGAAGGGAAATTTTACATGTTCCATGGTGCTCCTTAAGTATATGTGGAGGTTAAAGAATATATGGTGAAGTATTTCGATTCCTGGTTTGGTGGTAACTAGTTAGTAGTTACTAGCTATTATGCAAAATCAGATTAGTTCAGAACCTCTTTGAGAGCCTTTCGGAAGAAGTTTTATTCTCAGTAAGGCAGAATCCTTTTTGTTGATAGTTTCTATAGGTTGCTCCCTCCATCATTGAGTCATTTTACTGGCATTTAATAATAGCAGATTGGGAAATGGGAAAATGGTGAATTTTAGGTTACTGGGGTGTGAGTATATGAAAGCAATTACCTGTAAAGTCAGTTAACAACTCTTTTGTGGATGGGGTTTGGCTAAGACTAGCAGGTAGAAGAAATGCTTTTTTTTTTTTCCTTCCTAAAGGCAGAACCCATTGTTGCGGATAGCTATCTGTAAATAATCACCTAAGTCCTCCTTTGCAAGATTATTGAAGATGGGATATGAGAATCTTGTGTGCAACCTTTCTATTTTTTCCTCACAACTAGATAATTTCTTTTCTCCTAAGATATATCAGGAAGGATGTAAGAAGTTAGTGGCCTTATTCATAGCATCCTCAGGCCCAGCCTTGTCTGTAAGCACTTGTCCCAGTGTTGCTAGGTTGTTTATCTTATTTATCTGGTATCACTGTGGAATGGAATTTTCTGCATAATCCAAACTTGCCTTATTTAAGCAGTAAAACTTTTTTTACTTTGGCCATTTTTTTGGGTGGAGTTATTTGATATGTATATTAGAGAACATACTAGATACAGTGTTTCTTTTGTGCCTCCTGTCTTGTAGACTTCAGAGGCTGCTAAGACATGCGGAACTGTTTTACCTGCACTAAATGGTCGCAGACTCCTATGGTTTGGAATGTTTGGTTTTGTTATACTCCCCCCGCCCCTTTAATGACGGCAGCCACTTCCTGTGTGTTACTAGTATACCTCCCCTTAGTTCCTTCTTCCCTTTCTGATTCATTTTCCCGACTGGGCAAGGAAGCCAGATAACCACACTTATTAGAACTTTCTTTAAAACACCAGGGCAAGCTGGGACAGGAGCCGAGGAAGTGTCCTGTGAAGTGTTGGAAAGGACTTCGGTGCTTTGGCGTTTGGTATCAGTTTGACTGCTTAGTGTGCTTCCTGGTTCGTGCTGAGTTTCAGGTAGTTGATATAGAGAGAAATGAGTCATATTCATAGTTTTCCCCTTTGAAAGGTTTTGTTGCTTCCACTTGAATGCTGCTCAAACAAAAACTGGGGTTACAAGTGTTGGTTACTAAGTTAGCATCAATAGCCAGAGGCAATACCATTGCCTAGAGGACACCAGCAAAAAAAAAAAAAAAGCAAAAAAACAAAAACCTTGGAAAATGAGGGGGTCATTTTTGTTTTGTTTTGGTGTCCCCTTTTTGAGTCCTATCTTCTGGCCTTCCTCCTCTACAGATATTTTTGACCTTTAGGTGCCTTTATGAGAATTGAGGGTCTGATATCCTGCCCCAAGGAGTAGCTAAAGTGATTGCTGATGTTTTCAGGGATTTTAACATCAGACTTGAATGAGTGAATGAACCTTTTTTTCTTTTCCTTTCATCATCATCTTTTTTTTTTTTAAAGTAGGAAGAACTAAGGAGAAAACTCCAGTGAAGACAATCATTTCTCTCTATTGGTGTGGATAATTTTCAGTTTATTTCAGATGCTTTCTCAGTAGGTCTCAGAACTAGTGTTCTTGTTCAACCTGAAACTAGTAGTGGCTCTGGGCTGGGGCCAGACAGTTGCACTCTCTAGTTTGCGCTCTGCCACTAATTTGATGTATGACCTTGGGCAAGTCATTTACCTTCTTTGGGCCTCAGTTGCCTCATCTGTAAAATGAGGGAGTTGGACTAGATGAGTTCTTCCAGCTCTGAAGTTTAAGTGACCTTGCCTACCTTGCAGCAGTTTTTGATTTCTTCCTTACCTTTGGTCTGCTGTCTGAGGGGGCTTTTTACTTATTTCCACATTATTCAAATGAGACTAGGCTTGATATTTTATTACTGTTCTGTGGACAAGAAGTTACATAATATGTCCTTAAAACTTAAATTCAACCAAAGGCCTAGCACCGCCTTGGGGGCTGCAATAAATACTTAAAAAAAAAAAAAATGGAGAAAAGCCTTCATTTTATTTTCCCATCATCTCTCTTCAAGGTGTATTAAGGCTTTTTTTGGAGTCATGATATTCTACCTTTTGGGTTGGTATGTGTGTGACACCATCCTCTTAAGTACTGTGTGCTGGTAATTTTTTTTTTAAAACTAAAATGGATTGAAAACTTACTGTAAATGCCTAATGGTTATTAGAGGTCATTGCTTTGGGTCTTTGGTTTCTTAACTCTTCTGTTCTCAAAACAGGGAAATTCCCTTGAACTGTGTCAATTAAAATGGTTTATATGACTCAAGAAATCAATACCAGTGGATGATTTTTCACTTTATTTTTGGCTCTTTTTAGGTCCATTTTGATTAGAAGACTTTTGGCTGGAGCATTCCTTTCAGAGTTCTCTTCCAGCCTATCCTTGGATGAGTATAATTAATGGACTTGTCTTTTTCAAGGACCTTGAGAACCTTCCTTGGGGGTGGGGTCAAGGGTAGGGGATTGGGGAGTCCTGGTAGAGGCCAGCTCTGTGGTAGCTGGAAAGGAAGGAATGAAACCAGCTGCTGTTGCTGTGGCTGCTTGTCATTGATAGAAGGACTCATGGGCTTGGATTGGTTGAAAAGCCAAACATGGAGTCAGCAAACTTCTTCCAAGTATGGGTTCTGGCCAATGCCTTGGACATGTGATTTAAGGGAAAAGTGTGAAAGCTCCTGGATGATGGAAACCTGGTGAGCTGCAGAACCATTTGGAGGAGGTGACTAGGGGTTGGGAACAGATTTGGTGATAGTATTTCCCAACTCTGTCTCCTCCTCTGAAGTCAGAGGAATGCAGCTATGCCAAAACTCAGAGAAGAGCCACATTTAGCTTCTGCTTTTGGGAAAACTGGTCAGCTAAGGCTCTGGTAGTTCCTTTGTGGCTTTCTGTATACTTTTGCCTGGTTGAAGTCTGTGGCTAAAAAATAGTTGAACCTTTCCTGAGAACTCTGTAACAAAGTATGTTTTTGATTAAAAGAGAAAGCCAATTAAATCATTATGTGCTCATTCTTTTTCTTAAAGCCTGTGGATGTTTTAGATCTAGAAAGAATTTTTAATCACGTAGTGAGTTCTCAGACTTGAGGACATTTTCCTTCATTGCTTTGTGACCATTGAAACGGGAACTACAGCATTTCAAATATGACCATGGGAGAACAGTCCCCATTCTTTCCTCATTTCTAAAAGGAGAGAGTGGAATGATGGTGGTTGAAGAGGTAGGTACTAGGGAATTATGAGAACCAAGATGCTTAAAGGAGAGACAGAAATTGGAAATTGGAGACCGACCCTATCATTGCCCATCTAAGGATAAAGAAAGCTATTCCCCCCTAGCTGCCTCCTTTATGAAATGAAGGGTCAATGTGGGGCAGGGGGTGGTCAGGTAAGGTGATTCTTTGGCAATGGCTTGTAAAAAAAAAAAAAAAGCACGACCAAACCAGTATTTTCTTTCTGGTCTTGCTGATGTGAGTTCCAGAGACATTTATCAGGCCGAGAGACTCGTTCTCGCCTGACCTAAAATTTACAGTATTTTAAGCTGAACTTGAAGAGGGTTGTCGATTGGCATTCTGTTGAGGGGAAAAAAACAAAACACAAAAAACATTCCTTTGTGGAACTCTTCAGGAGTAAGGGCAGTTTTATGTATTCTTCATCTCTCTCTGCCCTCTGCTTTTGACCCTTGATTCTTTGTGCTTTATTCCATCTCCTGACTTATCACAGCTCCCACAAATGACAACCTGAAAAGTCCCAACTCCTCTTCAAACCCTTCTCACCCTGTCTTCTCACTGTGATAAATTGTAGTGCCCTTTACCCTCAGCCCTTTCTGTTCTAAAAGAGCAATTCTTTTAGTTCTGGCCCTACTTTGGGGATGGCATCCACTTCTTTATTTTGATGTAGTCCTTTTGGGCCAGACAGATGGACAGGATGGGTTCAGGGAATTTGTCACCAGCAGACCTACCCTAAAAGAGTGGTTAAAGGAGTTTCTCTAAACAGAAAGGAAATGATAAAAGGTAATATCAAGAAGAAATTAAAAATATGGTAAGCAAAACAATACATATATATGGTAAGCAAAAATATGTGTTAATACATAAATCTCATCTTGAGTTTTCTAAATTATGTTTGCTAGTTGAAGCAAAAATTGCAACACTACCTAAGGTGATTCTAAATGTATACGGAGTAAATATTTAAAACTATGAAAAAGCTAACCAAAGAGATAAACTCAGAAATACTATAGATAAATCAAAATGGAATTCTAAAACATGTTCAGGTAACTCACAATGAGGCAGGGGGGAGAAAAAAACAAGCAAAAAAACAGAACAAAAAGAAAATGTTTTTTAAAATGTCAGACTTATTATCTAACATATTAATGATTACATTAAATGTAAATGGTTTAAATATACTAATTAAAAGACAGATATTGGTAGACTGTATTAAGAAACATGACCCAACTATATACTGTCTACAAGAAACTTCAAATGTAACAATAGGCAATCTGAAAGAAAAAAGTTTATAGGAAAATATATATTAGGTAAACAATCAAAGAAAAGCAGGATTGGCTATGTTAATATCAGATAAAGTAGATTTAAGAGCAAAGAAAAATGCCAGAGATAGAGAGGGACAGTGTGTAATGATAAAGAGTTAATTCATCCAGACAGAGTTAATCCTAAGTGTGTATACACCAAGCAACAGAGCAAAATATGGGAAGCAAAAAATGATAGAATTGAATGGAGAAATATATCCACAACCATAGTTGGGGACTTCAACACAGCTTTTTAAACAGTTGATAGAATAAACATAAAATCATCAATAATATAGAAGAACTCAACACCACCATCAACCAATATGATCTAACTGACACTTATAGAAAAAGTCATCCAACAACAGCAAAATACTATGCTTTTCAAGTGCAAACAGAACATATACCAAGATAGACTCAAAACTTAACAAATTTAAAAGAATTGAAATCATATAAAGTGTTCTCCAACCACAGTGGAATCAACTAGAAATCAGTAATAGAAAGATAACAGGAAAATCTCCAAGCACTTAGAAACTAAACAGTATATTTCTAAACCATGGGTTAAAGAGGAAGTCTCAAGGGAAATTTTTTAAAAATACACTGAACTGAATGAGAAATGAAAACATCAACATCTGTGGGATTCAGTTAAAGCAGTGCTGAAAGGGAAATTTATAGCACTAAATGCAAACGGGGAAAAAAAAATCTCAAATCAATACTTTAAAGCTTCCACTTCAAACACTTAGAAAAACCTAAAGCAAGCAGAAGGAAGGAAATAAAGTTGGAGCAGAAATCAGTACAATTGAAACAAAACCAACAGAAAATCAATGAAACAAAGAACAGGTTCTTTGGAATGATCAGTAATCAACAAACCTCTACCAAGACTGACAGAAAAAGACAAGACACAAATTACCAATATGGGGAATAAAATGGGATAGCACTGTAGCCACTATAGACATCAAAAGGATAAGAAGGGAATACTACAGATAACTTCACACACATAAGTCTGACAACTTAGATGAAATTGACCAATTTGTTGAAAAACACAAATTACCAGCACTCACCCAACATGAAATCGATTATTTGAATAGCCTTATAGCTATTAAGAAGATGGAAATAATTTTAAAATCCCTGAAAAGAAATCTCCAGTCCCCAGATGGTTTCACTGAAGATTCTACCAAAGAATTAATACCAATTACACAATATTATCCAGAAAATAGAAGAGAATGCTTCCCCACTCATTTTATGAAGCTAGTATTACCCTGATAAAAAACCAGATGAAGACAATACAAAAAAAAAAAGAAAAAACAGACCAATATCCCTCATGAATATATATACAAAAATCCTTAACAAAATATTAACAAATAGAATTCAGCAACATACAAAAAATTATACACCATGACCAAATGGAGTTTATTTTAGGAATGCCAGCCTGGCTCAGTATTTGAAAATCAATCTAACTACCACATTATCAGGCTAAAGAAGAAAAATATCTCATCATCCTACACCCATGCATGATTAAAAACTCAGAAAATAGGAACAGGGGAAATTCCTCAATTTAATAAAGCACATCAACAAAAAAACCTACAGCTAACATAATACATGGTGAGAAACTAAATGCTTTCCACCTAGGATCGGGAACAAATCAAGGATGTCTACTTTCACAACTCTTATTCAGCACAGTGCTGAAAGTTTTAGCCAGTGTAATAAAGCAAGAAAAGGAAATAAAAGGCATACAGATTGGAAAGGAAGAAGTAAAACAATCCCTATCTGTAGATGACATGATTGTCTACGTAGAAATTCCCAAGGAACGTATTTAAACTCCTAGAACTAATAAGTAAGTCTACTGAGGTCACTGAATACTAGATTTACGTACAAAAGTCAGCTGTAGTTTTATCATAAGCAACGACCATGTGGATGCTGAAATTAAAATACAATACTGTTTACAATCACTTGAAAAAGAAACACAGGTGTAATCTAACAAAACATGTATAGGACTTGTATGCTGAAAACTACAAATGCTGATGAAATAAATTGAAGAACGTCTAAATAAATGGAGAAACATGCTGTGTGTTCATGGATTGGAACACTCAATATAGTAAATATGTCAATTCTCCCTAGATTGATATACAGGTTTAATGCAATTCCTGTCAAAATCCCAGCAAGATTTTTTTTTTGTAGATATAGACAAGATTATTCTAAAATGTACATGGAAAGGCAAACCAGAAGGTAAGACAATTTTGATAAAAGAATAAAGTAGGAAGAGTTAGTTTACTCGAATTCAAGACATTATAAATATAGCGTATGTATGTGTGTGTATACTGAATATGTGTGTGTATATACTGAATATGTGTGTGTATATATATATATATATATGATTACTGTATATTGATTACTGTAGTCGAGACTGTGTGGCATTGGAGGGACAGACACACAAATCAATAGGATGAAATAGAGAACCCAGAAATAGACCCACAGAAATAGGCACAACTGACTTTTTACAAAGGTGCAAAAGCAATTCAATGGAGAAATGATAGTTTTTTCACCAAATGGTGATGGAGAAGCTAGACACACATAGACAAGGAAATGGACCTTGACCCAAGTTTTATACTTTAAATGTAAATTAACTAAAAATGAATCACAGACTTAACATGTAAAACCTAAAATTATAAAACTTTTAGAAAAAAATCTTTGGGATCTAGGATTAAGCAAGAAGTTCTTAGACTTGACACCAAAATCAAGATCCATAAATGGAAAATTTGATAAATTGGATTCTGTCAAAATTAAAAATATTTGCTCTGTGAAAGGCCCTAAGAGAATGAAATGGCAATATCTAGAATATATAAAGAATTCTCAAAACTCAACAATAAAAAAACCAAATAATCCCATTAGAAAATGGGCATAAGACATGAGACAGTTCACTGAAGAGGATATACAGGTGGCATATAAGTACATGAAAAGATACTCAACATCACCAGCCATTAGAGAAATGCAAATTAAAACCACAATGAGATATCGTTATACACCTATAATGGGTAAAATAAAAAATACAACGTCATATGCTAATGGGGATGCAGAGAAAGTGGATCACACATACATTGCTGGTGGGGATGTAAAATGTTACAACTGTTCTGGAAAACACTTGGGCAGTATCTTTTTAAAAAAGAACAGGCAACTAATCACAAAGTCCACCAACTGCACTCCTGGGCATTTATCCCAGAGAACTGAAAAGTCATGTTCACACAAAAAACCTGTACCTGAATGTTTATAGCAGTGTTATTTGTAGTAGCTGAAAACTGGAAACAACCCAGATGTTCTTCAACAGACAAATGGTTAAACAAACTGTGATACATCTACACCATGGAATACTACTCAGCAATAAAAAGGAAAAAACAATTGATACATGCACATCTAGATGAATCTCCAGAGTATGCTGCTGAGTAAAAAAAGACAATTCCTCCAAATTACAAATTATTCCAATTATAGAACATTCTTGAAATGACAAAAGTACAGAAATGAAGAGCAGATTAGTGGTTGCTAGAGGCCAGCTTGGAGGTCAGTGGGTATACAGCAGAAAGGGAACAGAGGGATCCTTGTAGTGATGGAAATGTGTATCTTGACTGTACAGTTGACCTTGGACAACCCGGGGGGCAAGGGGTGCCGACGCTTTAGCAGTGGAAAATTTGTGTATCACTTTACTGTCCCCACAAGTTCCGCACCTGTGCATTCAATCAACTGCGTATAAGTGGACCAGCGCAGGTTAACCTGTGTTGTTCAAGGGTCAACTGTATTAATGTGGATAACCCGGTGTGGAATTGCTCTATAATTTAGCAAGATGTTACTGCTGAGGAATCTCTGTATCATTTCTTACAACTGCATGTGACTCTCTAATTTTCTCAAAATAAAAAGTTTAATCTTAAAAAAAGTCATACTGTGAGGCTTATAATGAAAGACAGGTCTCTCTTTCTCGAACCCTAACCCTAACCCTCACCCCTCTCTACTCCTTGTTTCTTAGTTTTTCTGGGTTTACCTCCATCTTTCTAAATCGCATACTTGTGTTGCCATTTCTTGGTTTAAAAAAAATTTTTTTTAGACATCCACTGACTTCCTACTCTGAAAAATGAGGATTTGGCTCTCTCACACCATCACTACCACCATTATTTCCCGTTCACTGATAGAATTAAGTCATAACTTTGATTAATTCAGTATTCATAGCTGAGCCACTTGGTGTGTATTTTCTTTCTTGGATATTTTTTTTTGGCTTTTGCTTTTTTCCTGAAAATTAATTGCCTCAACATTTTAATGTGCACATTTGCTTAGTCTATGTGTCTCTTACTTTAGCCTCCTACTTCGCAAAAGAACGATGAAATTCCTTTCATTATGGTCAGTCACATCAGATAACCTTTTAGTTCCATTAATTAGTCACTTTTCTGGAGGTGGCCTGTTTCACTGCTCCAGTGTGGATGAGGCCTTACTCCTAGTTGTCATCCATGGACATCTCTTCACTGTTGGTGATAGGATTCTTGAGGATTACTTGGAACCAGAAGGTGTAGGTAGGAGGAGGGGGATATGACACTGTAGTGAGTTGCTGGTGAAAACCCTGGAGAAGTGGGCAAAGCTGAAGTCACCCCTCACACAGACGCTTAACAGAATATGCAGGATGGGATTTAGAATAGGTCAGGCAGCCACGCAGCTAGCTGATGGGACCGGGATGCAAGGGTTCCAGTAGGGATGGAGTCCATCCCACTGGTCCTGGCAGCAGTGACAGCTGGCATCATCAGCTTGGAATCAGAGCAGCCTGGTGTGGCATCTAACCCAGCCTCAAACCGGAAGTCAGGACTGCCACCCATGCATGGTCCACGGCACGCTGTCCAGTGCTTACTAGTTGTGTGCTTCCCAAGATACCTTAGAACTTTGCAAACATCCCCATTTGCTATAGTTCTTGGCAGTAAAACTTTTAATTAAATTAAAGCAGTACCATGTACTATTCAATCAATAAAAAGGAATGAACATAATATACAAGATACATGGAGTATAATGAGAAAATGAACACCCATAAACTCACTCCCCACGTTCAGAACTAGCACAGTTGTGTCAGGAACAACCTTTTACAAATCTCATATGAGTTTGGGTGCCCAGGGCTGCTGGGACCTTGGGGAAAACTTTAGTTGAGGCAAAACTTGCAGGATTGCCATGGCACACAGCCGGCTGCCACAGCTGCCATCTCAGGCAGCTCAGGTCACAGAAACAGGATGAGGGCAGGGCTGGGACACCTGCGACTGCTGCCGTCCCCTCTGGTGTTCCCATAGGACACAGCCCGAGGGAGCCCACCTTGGCTGTGAAGCATCCCTTCAGACCTCCCGTTTGCTAGAGGGGACTGTCCTCAGGAGAGCCAGAGGTCTCTCCAGCCACTCTGGGTTCTCACACTTTACACTTCGTGTTCCACACACGAAATCTAGCCCTTGGCTGTATGTTTTAGGTGCTCCGTGAGATGTGTTGATCGGTGGACTTGAAATAAGCTGCATCCCTCTCAGTTCTGTGCTGCTTTCATTCGAGGCTGATCTCCAGGAACTAGAACTTGCTCCTGAGGGGCTGTTCTCCCTGAATGATGTCATCAGCAGGTTCTTCAGGACACTCTAGAGCTGCTTGGGGAGTGAGCCCTGAGAAGCTGTCCTCCAAGGTGCTGCCCGGAGGCTCTGGCTCTGAAGACAAAGGGATGCTCTGATATGTTCCTCCAGACCATGAGCAATCCTGGGGAACAGGGGGTCCCGGGGCCTGCAGGTCTCACAGCCCTGTGGCTATGGGGCGGGGCACCCCTCACTTCCTACCTGTATGATGGCTCTTCCATGCTAAGCTTCTCTTCTGAAAATCCCTCAATCACTGAGCGATCCCTCTCGCTCTGAGCCTCTAGCTTATTCTACCCAGTTAAACACTTGTGTAATACTATCGTCTTTGTTCCCTCTTGTTTCAGGGAATCTGTGTAAGCATCTTGTCTAGAGTGTGAATTCCTTAAGGACCTGGTTTATCTAGTAAGCAAAGAAACCAACTCTGGTTAATTTAAGCGGAAAGGGAATTTGTTAAAAGGATCCGGCTTGGTAATTAGAATCCTAACTAGAGCAGGAGATGTGGGCTTGGAATCCACAGAGCCAGGCACTGCCAGTGTCACATTGCAGAACTTGTCTGCTGGGCCCTGAAACAGCAGCGAGCTTTGCCTGCGCTGCCCATGCTGGCCTGATGTCGTTGCCGCCCCTGGATCCTGAGGGGAACTGCCTCTGCAGTTCCAGCCACCCTTGCCAGCACGGATTCTGCACCATCCCCAGGTCTTCTGTCGGTAGCCTACCAAGAGAAGTCTGAGTCAAGAACACATAATTGGAGAGCCTAGATCATCGGGTCCACATCTTGGCTGCAGGAGAGGCTGGGAGAGAAAGTATTTGGCAGGTTCTCCTTCTATAATGGGAGGTGGGCTCTGCCTGACAGGCGGGAACTCCTTAAGACTAGAGAGCTCAGAGGCTAAGGCAGGGGCCATGACTTGCACTGCTTTGTGTGCTCTGTAGTGCCTAGAATGGTACCCGTCATATGTAATCAGTAGGTTGTTCCCAACTTGTGATTGGGGCATGACTCGGCTAAAATTTTGCCCAGGAATGAGCCACAGAGTAATAGAGGGTTCATGCATTTGTCACTATTTCTGGTTTTCAATTTAATTGGTTCTTTATTGAACCAGCCCACCTGGAGGCATTTCAGAATGTCAGAAACCTAATATCTTGGCAAAATGTCAACGTTGTTTTAGGTTTTCCCTATTATGCCTCAGGCTGCTATGAACATTAATGTACAAGTTTTTGGATGGATATCCGTTTTTATTTCTCTTGAGTAAACACCTAAGAGTGAAACTGCTTGCTTGTATGCACATATTTTGAGAAAGTACCAAATTCTTTTTCAAAGTGTTTACATCATTTTACTTTCCTACTAGAAAAGTGTGAAAATTTCAGTTCTCCACATCCTCACCAACACTTGGTATTGTGAGTCTTTTTAATTTTACCCATGCTAGTGAGTATGTAGTGGTATCTCATTGTGGTTTTAGTTTGCATTTCCTTGATGACTATTGATGTTGAGCATTTTTTCATGTACTTATTGTCCATTTATATATTTTTCTGTGAGTCTGTTTAAATCTTTTGCCATTTAAAAAATCAGATTGTTTGCCTTCTGATTGAACTGTAAGATTTTAAAATATATTCTGTAGAAAGATCTATATCAGATATATGTATGGTGACTATTTTCTCCCAACCTGCAACTCGCCTTTTCGTCTTCTTAATAGTGTCTTTCAAAGAGCAGTTCAAAATTTTGATTACATCAAACTTATTGTTTTTCATTTATTGTTTATGTTATTTGTGTCCTAAGAATTCTTTGCCTACCTCATAATCATGAAGATTTTCTCTTATCTTTCCTTGTAGAAGTTTTATAGTTTTAGTTTTTACATTTAGGTATGTGATACATTTCAAATTGATTTTTACGTGTGCTGTAAGGTAAGGGTCAAGGTTTTTCCCTATAAGAATATCTAATTGTCCAAGCACCATTTATTGAAAAGTCTTTCTGTTTCACCCATTAAATTATTTTGACATCTTTGTAAAAAATTAATTAACTTTACAGTAGAGAAACCTGACAAATTTTACCTCAGCCCGGTGATCAAGGTTCACGTAAACAGTGATAAAATCATGTTGATACTCGGTGCCCTTGACATAATGTGATGAAAATGATACTTTACATCTTTGATCTTCTTCCCAGTCTCATCATGAGAAAAACATCAGAAATCCCAACTGAGGCACATTCTACAAAATACCAGTACTCTGCAAAACTGTCAAGGTCATCAAAAACAAGGAAAGTCTGAGAAACAGTCACAGCCAAGAGGAGCCTAAGAATACATTATGAGTAAATAGAATGTGGGATCCTGGGTGGGCTCCTGGGACAGAAAAGGGACACTGGGGAAAAACTAAAGAAATCTGAATAAAGTATGGACTTAGTAATAATAATGTATCAATATCATTTCATTAATTGCAACAAATGTACCATTATAATATAAGATGTTAATAATAAAGGAAACTGGGGGTGGACTATATGGGAACTCTTTGAACTATCTGTAAATCTAAACAAAAATAGTAATTTACCACATTTTCTTTTCACTTTGTAATTTTTTATTTTACATTTATTGGAAGAATTTACTTAGATGTTTACACAAAGTTTTTCTGGTATCATAGCTCATGTCCATCCAATAAATGGAAAATATAAATAAAATAAGTTGGTTTAGGTGTTTGCTAAAATTTCTGAATGTTTAGAATCTGACTCTTCCGAATCTCTTCTGACCCTGAATTGCCCATGACTGTTTTTACATACTGTATCCTCTTTACACCATCAAGAGCCTTGTGATGCAGCATTTCTTAAAAGACCACTTCACTACCGTCTCAGGGAGTTTCCTCTAAGTTGTTAACACGCATTCTGCAATTTTTGATGCTGGCACTTTCTTCATCTGACAAGAAGTTAACAAAGTTTCCAGGCAACAGACAGCATTCATGTTTCTTCACCAAATGGCCCTTTAATGGTTTGTGAAATTTTGAGGGTTCACGTATACTCAGGGAATATAGGCAGTGGGCCAATAGCATAAGGTGACTTCCGATTTTCAGAGATGTTGAAATGTGATAAAATATGTGTCTCAAAATGATTGAAAATATATGTTAGTATTTTGCAACTTTCTGTTCTCATCCAATGATATGTGCACATCTTTTTATGTTAGTTTATATAGACCTGCCTTATTTTAATATAACAGCTGCAATATTCCATAGTGTGGATATCCCACAATTTATCTAACCACTGTTCTAATATGGATATCTGACTTTTCAGAATATTATGAAAATGCTACAATAAATGTCTTTCACGGGGCTTTTTGAATATTTCTCTAAGATAGATATTTAGAAGTAGAATTGTTGGATTAAACAGTTTGCCCATTTAAATTTTAATTTTTTTTTTTTTTTTTTTTTGCCTGCACCACGCACTCGTGGGATATTAGTTCCCCGACCAGGGATTGAACCTGGGCCCCCAGCAGTGGAAGTGCAGAGTTCTAACTACTGGACTGCCGGGGAATTCCCAGTTTAAAATTTTAAATTGTTCCCCAGAAGGCCTTATCATTTTGCAGTCCCAACAAACGAGTATTAGAGTTCCCTCACCTTTGCCCACTTTGGATATTATCAACTTACAAATTGTGTCAGTCACACTGGGTTACGGGTGATGTATTGCTATTATTTTATTTTGAGTTTTCCTGATTATTAGTAAGTTTAGAAGCTTTTCATATGTCTATGGCTTATTTATTTTTTCGGTGAATTGTAATTTTAAATTTATTAGTATAATATTTTATATATCTGGACCTGGATATTTATCCTTTGCCTGTTATATATGTGTAAATGATTTCTTCCAGCCTGATTCTTGCTTTTAGTTGTGTTATTGGTCCCAATGTCTAATTGAAGTTTTGAATTGATGTAGTTAAATTTCTCAGAAGCTTCCTTTACAGCTTTCTGCGTTTTATGTTTTGCTTAGGAAAGTCTTCCCTACTCAAGGATTACAAAAGTATTCTTCTACAGTTTTGTAACGTTGTAATATTTTACAGGTTGTATGGTTATTTATTTTAGTCATTTAATCCAGCTGTAATTTTATATGTGGTGTGAGGTCGAGGGATCTAACTTAATTCTTCCAAATGGATACCTCATTGGTCCAACACCATTAATTAAATAAAACATCATTTATTCACTAATTTATTTCTTGATATGCCTCTTTTATCATGAACAGAAATTTCATATCTGTATATTTAGTTCTGGGTCCATTGTATTCCACTGATCGGAATAATCTATCTGTATCCCTGAGCCAATACCAGGCAATTTCGATTCTTCTGGCTTTAAAATATACTTTAGGGACTTCCCTGGTGGTCCAGTGGTTAAGAATTTGGTTTCCAATGCAGGGGACACGGGTTCGATCCCTGGTTGGGGAGCTAAGATCCCACATGCCGTGGGGCAACTAAGCCCACATGCTGCAACTACTGAGCCTGCACCCCACAACTAGAGAGCCTGTGAGCTGCAAGGAGGAGTCTGCATGCCACAGTGGAGAATTTTGCATGCTGCAATGAAGATCCTGCATACTGCAACTAAGACCCCACACAGCCAAAAAAAAAAAAAAAAAAAAAAAAAAAAAATATATATATATATATATATATATATATATATATATATATATATATATATATATATATATATATATATATATATATATATATATATATACTTTAATGCCTCCTAGGGCAAATTTTTCCTCATTGCTTTTCTTTTTTTAACTCGTGAGGAGAAAGTGCTTCTAACTGTTAGAACTACCTATCTACAGTGGATTTGAGCAAGCCCTGTCCTGGAAGGGGACCAGGGATTTGCCCACCTGGATCAGTTTTCCATTGCTGAGTCACAAGTTATCACAAACAGAACAGATTAAATGACACCCATTTATTAGCTCACAGCTTCCATGGGTCAGGAGTCCAGCACATTTTCGCTGACCCTCTGCTCAGGGTCTCATGAGGCTGAAATCAAGGTGTTGGCCAGCTGCATCCACATCTGGAGGCTCCACTAGGGAATGAGCTGCTTCCAAGCCTCCTCAGGCTGTTGGCAGAATTCAGTTCCTCATGGTTGTAGGACTGAGGTTCCCACCATCTTACTAGCTGTTGGTGTGGACTGCTCTTGGCCACGCTCAGGTCACTGCCATGTGGCCCCTCCATCTCAGCCATGGAGGACCTCTCTCGAGTCAAATCCCTCTCACACTCTGAGCTCTTGGACTTCCCGTTCTGTGACCAGCTGAAGAAAACTCTGCTTTTAAAGCATCATGTAATTAGGACCAGCCCACCCAGATAATTTCTCTATTTTAAGGTCAACTGTGCCATATAACATAGCCTAATCACAGGAGTGAAAGCATCTTCATCACAGTCCTGGGGATTATTCAAGGCAGGAATTTCCTGGGGTGCAGGAAATCTTGGGGATCTTCTTAGAATTCTGCCTACCACACCACCTAAAAGGAGGACAAAAGAGAGACCTTTTATATTGGGTAGGAGGTTGTATTTGAGCACTGCTCTGTGCTACACATAGGTGTGCATGCGTGTGTGTGTGTGTGTCTGTATTTATAAAGGACCTCCAAAGAAGCCCAGGCATATTTTCTACAAGGAGCTCATAGTCTAACAGAATCTTAGCAGCTGAAGGAAGCTTGGGGCATGTGCCTCATGGAAGTCTTCTCTTTTCCAAGTAAAAGAGCAACCTCAGCTATTCTTTGTATGAAATGGCCTCTAGACTTTTACTGCTTAGTAGGAATAAGGCAAGTGAAGGAAAGACATAATTTTGCTTCAAAGCAGTGCAGGGTCAGTGCCTTAACTGAAGCCCAACCAGGGCCTCTAGCCTTCTGAAGAGGATGCTGGAGGGTCAGGAAAGCTTCCTGGAGGAGGTAGCCTTTGAACTTTGCCTTGAAGACTGGGGAAAATGTCAACAGAAAAGCTGGATATGGGAAGGGGATTCCGCGAATGACACAGCAAAGCCATGGATGTGGAAACCCGAGGGGCATTTCTGGGAAGGGCAGGCACCCCTTGAGTGTGTGAACTGAGGGGCAGCCCCAGGAAAGGCGAGCTGGGGCCGGACTGTGATGAGGCTTAAGGACCAGGCAGAGGAGCCTGGACCTCAGTGAGTATGCGAGGTCAGCCTGACCTATTTTGACATTAGAATGCTTCTTGCCACTGCCAGGGAGGGAGAGGCTATATTCCAAGTTAATATTCCATTTTAACACCTAACATGAAAGAGAAACAGAGGCACTTAAGCCTGGAGTAAACACAGTCGTACCGTGACCACAGAAGCATCACTGATGGACTAATAAAAAGGGAAAGGAACCAGGGGTGAAACGAGTACATCTTTGCAGCGTGTAAGGCAGCACCACCTCATAAACACTGCCAACCTTTTGCTTGCTGTGACAAACCAAGCCCCGGGAGCTTCAGTTTAAATTGAAAAACATACCACAAGCAAATTGCCCTTAACAGTTGTTTTAGGTTGGATTGTGTCTTCCAAAAAGATATATTGAAGTTCTAATCCCTGGTACCTGTGAACGTGACCTTATTTGGAAATAGGGGCTTTGGGCGGGACCCTGTGAAGTCGGAGGCAGAGACTGGAGTGATGCATCTACCAGTCAAGGAACGCTAAGATTGCCGGCCACCAACCGAAACTGGAAGAGGCAAGGAAGGCTCCTCTTCCTTGGGAGCATGGCAGGGCCCACACCTTTATTTTGGACTTGCAGCCCCCAGAACTGTGAGAGAGTAAGTTTCTGCTGTTTTAATCCATCTGGTTTGTGGCCCTTTGTTACAGCAGCTCTAGGAAATTAACACAACATTCATTCCTTGATTCTTTTTTTTTTTTTTTTTTAATTAATTTATTTATTTTTGGCTGCGTTGGGTCTTTGTTGCTGCGTGCGGTCTTTCTCTAGTTGCGGCGAGCGGGGCTACTCTTCGTTGTGGTGCACGGGCTTCTCGTTGGGTGGCTTCTCTTGTTGCAGAGCATGGGCTCCAGGCACGTGGCCTTCAGTAGTTGTGGCATGTGGACTCAGTAGTTGTGGCATGCGGGCTTAGTTGCTCCGCGGCATGTGGGATCTTCTGGGACCAGGGCTCGAACCCATGTCCCCTGCATTGGTAGGCGGATTCTTAACCACTACGCCACCAGAGAAGTCCCTCATTCCTTGATTCTTGAAACAGGTAAGGCATGCCCACTGAACTGGGCTGTGCTGGAGGCCTCGGGCGGCTCTTGGAGGGGTGAGATGGTGGCAGCACAGGACGAGTGGGAGGTGGTGCCTTCCTGCCCTGGCAGGTTGGATTCTCCATGGAGAAGTTAGTTTGAGGCCAGCCCAGGCCATGTTGCAGTGTCCCTAGGGGGACCTTCTAAGAACCAGAACCCCAGTCTGGAGGACAAAGGCTGAGAGGCAGACGCGGTGGGATGAGAGCATGTCCGTGATTCTCCCAGGACAGGGTTAGGGCTGGGGGGCCTGCTGATCATCTCCTG
The DNA here is from genome assembly GCF_028564815.1 of Eubalaena glacialis. NCBI lineage: Eukaryota > Metazoa > Chordata > Mammalia > Artiodactyla > Balaenidae > Eubalaena > Eubalaena glacialis. The sequence continues at coordinate 23,958,291 of NC_083730.1, read as the reverse complement.
GGGCTCCGGAGGCGCCTTTCCTTGGTACATTGATGATCGGCAAATAAGAGCACTCAGACAGGAGGGTGGTGACGTGCAAAATCTACCACCGAGGGTGAAAACACTACTGCAGCCGTGACTGGCAGACACCTGGAGACCGGGGAGGTAGTGATTTGAGTGTCCTGGCATCATCAGACCCACCCGCGGTTACTCATTGTTGCACTTTCGGCAACTTCTCTAACTTCTTTAAGCTTCAGTCTCTTTATCTGTAAAACACTGACAGGCATACTTAAGGTCTTAGGTTTGATGTGAGAATAAATTGAGAAAAATGTATGTGAAGTACTTAACAATGTGCCTGCTGCCAGGAAGGGGTTGATAGAGCTTAGCAGCCATCATCTTCACCATCATCATCACCATCATCATCACCATCATCATCACCATCATCATCACCATCATCACCATCACCATCATCATCACCATCATCACCATCATCATCACCATCATCATCATCACCATCGTCACCATCATCATTACCATCATCATCATCATCGTCAGAGCCTTAATGGAAAACCGGTGTGTTTGGGGGCTGCCCCCCTCACCATTGAAATGTACTGGCCTATCAACATGCCCGGGGAAGGCGGGCTGTTGGGGGTCCTCATTAGGCACCTGGGGACTCCAGCCCTCCCCCACGCACGCCCCGTCACCTCTGGGGTGTCCAGAGGCCGACCGGTAGCCGGGTATAGGCATGGTGGGGGAAGCGGACTGGAGTCCGGGGTGTGGCGAGTCGGGGCCTGCAGGCCGCTGGGATCCGGGCCGGGAGGGGCGGAGGGAGCGGGGCGTGGGTCCCCGGGGAAGGTGGGGCCGACGCGGGGCGAAGCCGCGGGGAGCCGCGGGGGCCTAGTGCGAGAGATCTGGAGGTGCACTCGGGCTTTCCGCTTCCCGCGACAACCGCTAGGGGTCGCCATCGCCCCACGCAGCGCCCTCCTCGGTGACGCCTCCCCTCCGCCCCGCTCCTCCCGGCTCCTCCCAGGTGAGTCGCCGGCCTGCGAGGAGGACGCGCCCGTTCCAGCCCCGAGCCGCTCGCCTGGTAGCCGAGCCCGAGGGCGGAGCCGGGAGCCGGACTAACACCGGTGGTCCTGCCCCTAGATTTCGGGTATTAGGGTTCTTTAATTCGATGTCGCAAGGACTCCGGGAGACAGCCTAGGACGGCTGTCGTTTTCGTCCACAGAGAGCCTCGATCTTGCGGAGGAACTAAGCCAGGCCCTCGTTTGCTCAGAATCTGGGGTCTGAGGCTGAAGGTTGGCCGGCGTCCTGAGCCCCTTCCCTTCCTGGACCCGAATGGAAGCCTCCCCCTTGATGCAGATGGCTTGGCGCTCAAAGCATCGGAAGGATAGTTGGTACCCATCAGTCCCCCAAAGTGCTCCCGTTACTGAAAGGTTGGGGGAACACCGCCCCCCCACCCCGTCCCCGGCCTGAGCCCGGGGAGCCACAGGCCAAAGAGGAAGTTCTAGGGCCAGGCCCCGGAGGCACGAACATAACAACAACAGTAATAATAGCAACAACTAACACTGTCAGCACTTACTATGTGCCAGGCACCGTTCTGAACTCGTTAACAGTAGTTACTCATTTAATCCTCACAAACGTTTTCCGAGGGAATATTATCACTGTTTCACAGATGAGGAAAGTGAGGCATAGAGATCTTAAATCTCTCTGGGTCTCAGTTTCCTGAAAATTCAACGCTTTTGAAGGAAAGTACCCCACCAGGTTAGTCATCAATTATTTTACTGAAATAGCAGCCAATTCATGGTAAGTGGAAAAGTGTAGCGGTGAGACCAGAAAAATGTGTTTTCTGGATGCGCTGCCGCGGGACAATTGCGTCAAAAAAATTGCTGAAGAACCTAGAGGACAAACGGCTGCTAAAGGAGCTGCCCGTGAATTTTTCTCTTAAGGCGCCCCCTGGTGGGAAGGGCAGTCAAGGCTGCCGCCTTAGCAAAGTCCCTTGGAGGTCAGCCTTGGAAGGGATGTGTTCCCAGCCTGGTGAGGGAAATACCAGTTTTGCCCTAACTGTGAGAGCCTCTCGGTGTGGGCAAGAGGCAGGGTGACATGAAGCTGGAGGGGACAGTCATTGAGTCACCTTCTCGACTGATGGCCCATTGAGAGGCCACTAAACAGAGGACTGTGCGGGCATTTGTGGCATGTGAACCACGTGGCACAGGCGATGTCGGGCAGAGGTGCAACTGGAGGGGCAGGTAAGCAGTGGCTTGAAGCAGTCCCAGGACTGCTAACGGTGTCAGAAACTCCATCACCAGAGAGAAGAGGACGTGGCACAAGGCTGGGTCCCAATTTTGCCCCCCTCTGAATGTAGAAAATTCTTCCCGGTGCTGAGACAAGGCCTGCCTCCCAGTAAGTTCCTTCCAGGCCCAGAGCCCTGGTTCCCCCAGGGAGGGCATCTAATGCCCCAGGATGAATGAGCTCATCAGATACTTTCCAATGTGTGGGTGGGGGGATCCCTGGGGCCGCTGGAGGAGGGTGCTGGCCCTGTTTCAGGGCTGCCTTTGCAGTTGGAGCTCAAACCACCACCATGGCTGTGGGAGCACTGTCACAAGAGCCCTCACACCACCTTTTTGGGTCAGCAAATAGCTGTTGGGTCCATTTGTCCTTGAGAATGATGTACCCCCATAGTAGGAGGAAGGGGCATTCAAGGCTATTGTTACAGAAGACCCCAGTACGATTGCCAGCTCCAGGGCACAAGTAACCTGTCTCATGCTGCTGCTCTAAGGGTTGGGGTCTGTACTCAGCCTACCTGGTGTGGTTCTCACCCACCACGTGTTGACTTCAGCTTCTTCCCAAAGAAAGAAGCTGCCCTTGTCTGGGCCCAGTCCCCGCCCCCCAAGCTAGCCATAAACAATGCAGTGTCAAGCACTGGGTGGTGTTTTATAATGTTTATTTAATAATGTAATAGAAAGAACAAGAGCTTTGAAGTCAGGCCCACTTGTAAATATCTCACTGTTTATCAGCTAAAATATCAGGGCAAGTCTCCTCATCTATAAATAGTGGTGGTGGTGATGGTGGGGAATAAAAACTGTATTATGGGACATTGAGAAGATGAAAAGAACACCCATGGTGGGACTTCACAAACGGGAGACAGAGGCAACCCAGGCCACCGATTCTTCAGTGGCAGTGTCTCCAGCAGGATTTCAGATTCTGCCCCGTAACAGCCCCCTGCCCCAGGGCCTTTGCTTGGCCTCGGAAACACTCTTGTGATGTGCCATTCCCCACTGCTGCAGGCCTTTGCCTGAGCTGGTCCCAGAACGAAGGCCCTCAGCTCTATGGGATTACATGAGGGGCAATGTGGGAAGTAATTTAGAGAGAAAAGAAAATTTTAAAGTAACAGCAGCTACTACTTTGGAGGGGAGTCTAAAAAGTCAGATGATTAAGTCTGGGAAGGAAAAGACTAAAAAGAACTGAAGAGACTGAGACTAAGAATTCAGGTCAGAAAGGGGAGAATTTCCAGCAGAGGGAAGCGTGGGTGTGGGGAGCTCGAGGGGCTCAGGAGTGGTCTTCAGCGAGAACTCTGCAGCCAGATGGCTCGGGTCTCATCCCAGCTCTTGCACTTACAAGCTTGGCCTTCGTCCATCTGTGCCTCACTTTCCTCATCTGTAGAATCACACCCCTCGGAGGGCTGTCACAAGGATGAAATGAATTCGCATATATGCATCACTCAGCACAGTGCCTGACTGGTGGTGGGTGCTCTGTGAGCGCTAGCTAGTGTTATTTTTCCTTTGAAATGAAAACTTAGAGAATTGGGGAACATGAGTGAGGGCTGGAGGGGTCCTTAGGGACACCTAGTTTAGCCATTTCTTTTACAGGTGAGAAATTTGAGCCCGGAGAGCTGCTCTCCCCATAGCCCCTCACGGATGCTCCAGACTTTTGCCCATCACCAGCTTCTTCTTTGCTGAGTTGTCAGACTGCTTCCACAGCGCTCTTGGGGGTCTGGGTCTTGCCGAAGCACAGCACCTCGGCAGGGTCACCATGGCCTGTCTGTGCATCAGTCAGGGTGCTTGGGATGGGCAATACAACTCAAAATAGTTTAGGGAGAAGAAAAAAGAGGTAACTACTCATGTACTAGGAAGTCTGGGGCGCCTTTGAGGCACAGGTGGATCCGGGGCCTGAAATGATCCTATCAGGACACTGTCTTGCCTTTGTGTTTCTGTAGGTGGGCTTCATCCTCAGGTGGGCTCTCCTCGTGGAGGGTAAGGGGGACCACCTGCAACTCTAAATGCACATTGTCCTCATGTTTTAAAATGTAGGATTTATTATTAGATATGGGAAGGCAGACAATTGCCTTCCCATGATCAGGAGACAATTGCCATTGAAAAGATACTTTGTTTCTCACAGTTCCCAAGAGGAAGGGGCTCACCGTGCAGGGCCACACGGGGAAGCATCACGGTGGGTCAGGAGGCAGAGGGCCCAGCAGGAGAACAAACGTGGGCAAGAGCCTTTACAGTGCTTGTGGGAAGGAATGGGTGAGCAGGGTAAGCAGGGTAGTTTGAATAGTTTCAATGGGCTCTGAGGTAGAGGGGCTGCCCCTGGATGCCTGACACCTGTCCCTGGGGTGATTAGGGGAGGGAGAGCATGGCCCCCCAAATGTAAGAGCCAGTGAAGGAGGTGGTTGAGGGGTGTGGGCTCTGACTGGTTAGTTTGCATATGAAAGGCACACACACTGGTTTTCTATCTCTAGGAACTGGCTAGCCCTGGGAGGGGTAGTCTCATCAGGGCCAGCAAGCCCCCAGATGTCAAAGCATCAGAAATACAGAAAATTTAAAAACATGTAATGAATACGACTTACAACTCGCAACCCCATAAAGAACTTGCCTCTCTCAACATCACCTACTGACATCCGGGAGGGGTTCTAATTGGCCCACGCTTGTGAGATGCTCAAAGCCGCATGCTGGCGAGGACATGGAAAAACTGGATTTCTCATCCCTTGTTGATGCGAATGTGAAATAGTACAGATGCTCTGAAAACGGTTTGGCAGTTTCTTAAAAAACTAAGCTTTTAGCCTATGACCCAGCAATGTCACATTTATCCCAGAGAAATGAAAGCTTATGTCCACACACAAACACGTACACAAGTGTTCATAACAGTTTATTTGGAATAGTCCCCCAAAAGCCAATCTCAAAGATCACACACTGTACGATTCCCTTTATACAACATTCTTGAATGACAAAATTAGGGAGATGGAGAAGAGATTCCTGTTTGCCCGGGGTTAGGAATGAGGGTGGGTGGGAGGAGGAGCACAAGGGAAACCTTTGTGGTGCTGGAGTGGTTATCTTGAAGGGGGTGTTGGTTACAGAAACCTGTCCACGTGGTGAATGGCATCGCACTACATACATATTGTCTCAGTGTCAATTTCCTGGCTTTGACATATTTGATCTCCTATGGTAGACGTTACCGTTGTGGGGAACTGGGTGAAGAGTACCTGGGACTTCTCTGTCCTATTTTTACAACTTCCTGTGAGTCTATAATTGTTTCAAAATAAAGAGTAAACAAATCTTAAAGAACTCTTAGCTCTGAGAGGAAATAAAAGCCTTCGTGGGGTCGCTGGTCGTGTTAGGTCAATGAAAAATCATAGTTGCCTTGACGGGGAGGCGTGGGTCTGGGCTGTGTTTTTCTGCCTGTGTCCTGGGAGAAGAAAGTCTCCGTTTTGCGCTCCCATCGACCCCAGTTGCAGCCATGATTGTGCTGAGTGAGGAGATTCAGAGCTAATCAACATGGTGAGCTTTAGAAATAAAGAAAGAAAGACCGTGGTGGGTCTTTAGAAGCAAGAAAAGTGATGGAATTTTCTGTAACCAACCCAAATGAATCCTACCTGGCAACCTGGAAAACACTGATGATGTACAGTGAAACAATCAGGAGACAATTTTATGTGCCCTGTGATTGTATCCATATGTAAAACATAAAAGCATGTGGCTAAATCAGGAAGAAAATAGGCACAAATGAATGCATCTGTGCTTTGATGGCAGTAGAATTAAGGGTACGTGTCCTTCATCTGCTTCTTAAACTCTTTAGGAAGTTGTTTGTGGTGTTTTTATTTTAGATTTTATATATTTTAAAATTTATTTATTTTATTTATTTTTGGCTGCGTTGGGTCTTCGTTGCTGCACGCAGGCTTTCTCTAGTTGTGGTGAGCATGGGCTACTCTTCGCTGCGGTGTGCGGGCTTCTCTTTGCGGTGGCTTCTCTTGTTGCGGAGTACGTACTTCAGTAGTTGTGGTTCGCGGGCTCTGGCGCGCAGGCTCAGTAGTTGTGGCGCACGGGCTTAGTTGCTCCTCGGCATGTGGGATCTTCCCAGACCAGGGCTCGAACCCGTGTCCCCTGCATTGGCAGGCAGATTCTTAACCACTGCGCCACCAGGGAAGTCCCTAGATTTCATTTTATTTTTAAAATGTATGCTTTGAGATGTATTCCTTCTCCTTGTCCCCTAGCAACCACTTTTGTTTGCTTCTTGTGTATCCTTCCATATTTTCCTGATGTAAATGCAAGCAAGCCTGAGTAATATTCTTACTTTTCTTTACTCTACTGTAAAAGTAGTGTACTAAATGCATTGTTTCTGCTCCTTTTTTCACTTAGCAATCTTTCCGAATCCCTGCATGAGACTTTTTTCCTAAACAAACAAACAAAGGGGAAAAACCAAAGAAGCAGATAGAAGTGTAAATGCCATAACTGCCAACATAGCAAGCAAACTCGGATCCTGCACTTAGAGGACCACCGGGTTGGCAGAGTTCAGGCCACCTTCCTCCACTCCCCATCTTTCTCCCCCCCTCATTTCCTAGTGAAATGAAGGACTCACAGCCTTTGCCTGGCGAGCAATGCTCCCCCGTCCAGGCGGCTGGACAAGTATCTGTTTCCATATTGGTTCATCAGGTTTGGGGACAGAAGTAAATGGGCTTCTGCCAGCTGCTGGGGTATCTACCTGCTGTGCACTTGTCACTTACTGTCTTGCCCCCGCCCCCAAAGTAAATAATTTTGAACCATACAAGCAGCCTTAATTATAACTAGAACCCACTTCCCTCCCTTCTCCCCTACTGGGGCAGCCTGCCCTCTCCTGCCTGTTCATTTGGCTACAGGAGACAATCCCAATCCATGGGTCTCCTGGGACGAGTAAGGACTTCCAAGCCCTTCAGTGGGGAAGCTGAGAGGCACCCCTGGCCCCGGGGCTGCCCCGTTCCGGTCAGGGTGCCAACCCCGCAGGGCAGGCCTTGTCTGGACGAGGTTCTGAAAGCTGGGGGAGTCTGGGTGTGGCCGGCGCCATACCCTGGGAGACAGGACTGGGCTCCAGAACCCAAGGGTAGGATGCCATCAGGGATGGAGGGAGGATGACCTGATATCGGGAAAAGCAGCAGAAATGCCAGCGGTGATGGCCCTTTCTGTGGTTTCCTGCCCTTAGCATGGCTGTGTCTTTCTCCTTCCTGTACCTGGATGTGGCTCTTGGGAAGAGCCCTCGGGAGGCTGACCGTATGGAAGTTTGCCCCCCAGGGGTACTTTATCTGTCCTTGGGACAGAAGCACCTGCAGCCCTGGCCAACAAATCCTGGTGACTTGGCCCTGGAATGTAGGCGAGCTGGAAAGAAGCCCCAGACCACAGGACACCCTGGAGCCGCCTCCTTGTACTCAGCGGATGGCGCCTCTGTTTTCTCCTGGAAAATGTGTAAAATGGCCACCTTCCCTTTTGTCCTGGGATGCAGCGGAAGCAAATTAGGTCAGATGGCAAACTCAGGTGTCCACGGTAAGGAGGGAGGCGGGGCAAATGGGTGGAGCAGCTGGTAAAAAAGATTTTTCTTCCCTGAAACAGGACGCCTTCTTGGCCTAGCTTTTATTTCTTGCCCTTTTGATAGCGTCCAAGATATGAAAAACGACTTCAGTTTCCTCTTACCTCTGCCCTAAGGAAAACTGGAGATCAAGGTGATTACAGCTGGGCCTCTGGGAGGGAGGGGAGGCCCAGGTGAGTTCTGTGGGGAACAGAGGGTGCGACACCACATCCAAAGCAGCAGCAGCTGCGGGGCCGGCAGGCTGCTGCCAGGCAGGACAACAAGCCCAGTGTCACCAGATCTAATTTTTTAGGAGAAGTTGGAACCCGAATTTCTCTTGATGTTCCCTAAAGTTGGAACGTTGGCAAATGATTTAAAAAATTGTCAAACATCGCAGGCCAGTCAAAACAGGTCTGAGGGCCAGATTTAGGCCTCAGGCTGCTAGTTCGTTGACCTCAGACCCAGACCTCTTCAGGCCCTGTGCTGTCTGCTGGCAGGCACCCAGCCATCTCCACCGGCAGCAGGCAAAGGTCTGCAGCCTCGCCTCCCCCCGACTATGAGCTGTCATTTCGGCTACAAGACACTGAAATACAGCATTTCATTTATATATTATGATCTTTTAATTTATTTTTTTGTTGTAGTTGTACAATATAGTGACTCACAATTTTTAAAGGTTATACTCCATTTATAGTTATTATAAAATATTGGCTCTATTCCCTGTGTTGTGCAATACATCCTTGTAGCTTATTTTATACCTAATAGTTTGTACCTCTTAATCCCTACCCCCTATATTACCCCTCCCCTCTTCCATCTCCCTACTGGTAACCACTAGTTTGTTCTCTATATCTGTGAGTCTGCTTCTTTTTTGTTATATTCACTAGTTTGTTGTATTTTTAGATTCCACACATAAGTGATATCACACAGTATTTTTCTTTCTCTGACTTAGGAAATGCTGCATTTTGAGGCATGCGTGTATGAAAGATTTTCTGGCAGTCTGGTACCCATCTTTCCCACTGTTTTGCAGGAGCAACTTGAAACGGCTCATGTGCTCCGCAGTGACACTTGGTGACCTCGAGCCAGGCCTGTCACTTCTCTCTAGGCCTCAGTTTCATCATCTGTAAAATGAAGGAGTCCAGCTAGACACACATCCAGATCAAACTTTTGTTGGTTTTAGGACCAGTTTTTTGGAGGGGGTGGGGGAAGTGAAGGAGTTTTCATACCATTGGATTAAAATGCAACAATTTCACTCATAGTTTTAGCCAAGTCCTTAAGGCTGCACTGCCCAATGGAAATATGATGTGAACCCCAGATATAATTTTAAACTTTCTAATAGCCACATTAAAAAATTAAAAAGAAAGAGTTGAAATTAATTTTAATAATACATTTTATTTAATGCAGTATAAAAATATTATCAGTTCAACGTGTAATCAATATAGAACACTTTTTTAAAAAAATTTTATTTATTTTATTTATTTATTTTGGTTGCTCCAGGTCTTAGTTGCGTGCGGCACGTGTGCTCCTTAGTTGCGGCTTGCGAACTCTTAGTTGCGGCTTGCGAACTCTTAGTTGCGGCACGCACGTGGGATCTAGTTTCCGGACCAGGGATTGAAACCACGTCCCCTGCATTGGGAGGCAGATTCTTAACCACTGTGCCACCAGGGAAGTCCCTAGAAAACTTTTAATAAGATATTTTACATTATTTTTCATACCAAGTCTTGGAGAGCCAGTTTCACACTTATGGTACATCTCATGTGCTTGGTAGCCACACGTGGCCAGTGGCTGCCGTGCTGGCCAGTGAGGCTCCAAGGCAAGAACTGCCAAGTATTCCCACATTCCCAAGTGAGATGCCAGGTCACCTAAGGGAGTGGGTGAAACAGTGCATATCCTCCCCTCCTCCCACCAGATCTTTCTTCCCAATGAAAAAACGTCTTCACAGTGACGGACAGACTCACCACATTCAGTTTACCCAGGAAGCACTACTCTCTGACCCAGGAAGCTCTCTGTTTCCACCTTCTGTCCATCAGCTCTGGGGCCGGTTCCAGGTAGGCAAGCCCTGCAGAGGAGAGATGGAGTGCTCACTCTGGGACGTTTAGCTGACCCCCACCTCTAGCCTTGAGAGCCAGCGGGAACATCTCCCGCTGGTAAAGCAGGCCTTACCCACCACTGCCAACCCTGTAGGAGCCAGAGGCAGCTGTGAGTGGGAGGAGAAGAAACTTGAGGCGGGGAACAGAGAAGACTCCCACCACGCTTCCTTTCCAAAGGCAGGCTCCCAGCCTGCAGCAGCCCTGGGTAGGAGAGTGAGCTTGAACTCGAAGTTTGGAAGTCCTAGATTGTTCCACTGGGCTGGGGACTCATTCCTGAACGAAGGCTATTTTTGTTTCTGAAAGTAATTAGAGGATTTTCTGTAAATACTCCAGCAAAGACAAAGTGTGTGTGTGTTGCCTGGGGGAGGGGTGGGGAGGGAATGGGAAATGCCGAAACAAGCAGGACTGTTGATAATTGTTGAAGCTGGGTGACTGGGTACCTGGGGGTTCACGATACCATTTTCTTTATTTTTGGTGGTGTGTGAAAATTTCCATCATATAAAGTTTTAAACAGTGACCAGAGGACTTTTTGAAATTGGGAGTGAACAGGACAGGCACAGAAGCTACTGGAGAGTCATTTATGGGTAGGATCAGAGCAGGTTTCAGTGGGTAAAAATTGTGGGCAAAAAATGTAAAATAATAAAACTGCTTTCTGGGTACATCCCATGAGACCCACTTGTCCAACGCACTGGTTGTTTTTTCTGGGTGGTTGAATTTATAGGTTCTCACCCTCCAACCATCGCCTTTCCACATTCCTGGGGATGTTCTTTCTGGCTGAGACTCCCCCAGTGCTCGCCCCAGCAGGGCCTGGGCTCCCCGACTTTTTTGGGTGGTTTTATGACATAGTAGCTCCTTATGACAGACACCCAGATGGATGTTCCTGAAGCGCAGAGGCCCTTGGGGCACAGGAGGACAACCTCTGTGAAGATATTGAGCACAGCAGGGACCATTAGTCACCAAGGAGCATTTGACATTTTGAAATGAACTCATGGTCTCCCATAAATAAGCTCAAACACTGAATCATCCCTGGAGCAGGGAGGCCATGGCTGGGGGTCAGCTGAAGTGCTGTGGGACGCTTGGTAAAACGTCTAAATGTGTGTAAATGTCTAAATGTGTGTAAATTTCTAAATGTGTGTAAAGTGAGCAGCTTGGTGCGTCAAGGTCTCTCCATTTGGAGCCTCTGTCCCTGAAACCCACACCTGGGGCCACCGTGGGCCTCTCCACATTTGACTTTTGTTCCTGAGTGTAATAGCTAATACTTTGTGAAGACTTCCTGAGTGTTAGGCACTGTCCAATGCTTGTGTGAATTACTTCATCCGTACAGCAATGCTGTGAGGAGGGGATTATCATTTCCCTGCTGTGTAGATGACAAACAGGGGCTCCCAGAGGTTTCTGCTGAGTGACTTGCCCAAGGACACACACGGAAGGCCACCACTGTGGGATCCCACCCCCCCGGGGAGCATCAGGAAACCGGGCTCATTACGAAGACAAACCAAAAAGTGCTGGATGCCTGGGAAGGCTCTGGGGTGGGGCTCCCAGCTGAGGTCCTGGAAGAGTCCAGCAGCATTTTGTTTCTTATGGGACATTCCAATACCTGACTGGTGACATGTGGGCCCTGCCAAGCAGGGGTTCTTGGGTTACCTGGGAGAAAAACTGATTAAGAATAACTTGCGATGAGGTCAAACGTTTCTTTCAAAGTGCGGGAGAATGGTTTTCTGGGCCAACCCTTCCCTCTGCCCAGCCCAGGTGGCCACACCCTTTGTTTGCTTAGCAAATCCTTCCTCCGGTGGCCCTGCAGAGGCCATCAGAGACGCGAGCTAAGAACATCTAACGTTTCTGAGTTTACAAAGTGCTTTCCTGACACCATCCTGCTTCTCTCTCCATAATACAGCAGCAGGCCTTTCAGACCCGCTGGAGAGATTAGGAAGCAAAGCCTGTGGTGGCCAGATCTACTGCCTGGCAGCTCAGCCAGGACTCAAACCACAAATTCAAAATCAGATTTCCCAAAAAAAAAAAAAAAAAAAAGGAAAGGGAAAAGAGGTGTCAAACTGATGGGATTTTATACAACCACCCTGTGTGTCTTAAGGATTTCTCTCAAGCCCAGTTCCTCTGTGCTTTCTGGTCAAGCACATACCCCTTCCCTTTCTCTTCCCAGGTCTTCTTGCTGATGAGTAAACAAAATCCTTTATTGTCAGTCACCTTGGAAAATGAGGGCAGCATTAGAACTGGACTCATCAGACTGTGCAAGCATCCATCTGGATGAGCAGGCTTCTGGGTCCAGATTTCAATAAAGGCAGACAATGCCAGGCTGGATGACGATTTAGGACTAATTAAACTGGAATTTTCTTGGAGTACTTAGATCCATCCCAGGGACATAGAACTCATTGCGGCCTCCTTCCTTAAAGGCGGAGGAAGGTCTAAGTGGGGAGGCGGGTGGGGTGAGGCAAGGGCGTGACTTGCCAGCCACAGGACCATCTTGTCCCCGCATGGCCGACGGGAGCCCAGGGCAATAAGAAGTCCCCTTTTGAGAGGCGGGAAGCCCTGCCTGCTCCTGTCTGGTTTCTTGGAGCTCTCCTGTGGGTTCTTTTGCCTTTTTTCTCCACCTTTGCTATGTCTCCTTGGTCTCTGCTCCCTCCCTTGCCCCCACCAGCCTGCTCTGAAATTTGGCTCTCCTAACCCAGAGGCCTATAAAGCTTTCCTGATGACCAAGAGCTTCAGTGCAAGCCTCAAAAGCTTCCTTTGCCAACTTGCTGACGAGGACATTGTCCCCTATTCGGCCAGTTGGAGTTCTACTTGGCTCCTGAGTCTTTGTAGCTTCTTTTCCATCCCGTATGACAAAAAGATGTCTTTGTGTGTGTATTCTCACCCAATTCTACCTCCTCCTCTTCTTTTATGGAGCACATAGTTAATACATATTATACTCCCGCTTTATTTTCTCCTTTTTATTTTTAAAGTCCGATATTTTACTAGAATATGTCTTCATATTGGTTATTTAGGGTCGATTAAGTGGTGTATCCTTTTCATTCCTTTCAGACTTTTTGTTTGTTTTCTCCAAATTTCTGGGAGAAATATGTCACTACCTCCTAACCATAGTTATAGTTTAGGATTTGCCTATTTTTTCTTTTACCTGTCAACATTTTGCTTTCTACATTTTGAGGCTATTTTATCATGCACATACAAATTTAGATTTGCTAGATATTTGTGGTGAATCGATCTTTTTATTATTATGAAACACCACTTCCAGTAAAGTTTCTCAATTTTAAATCTATTTTTTCTAGTATTAATATGGCTACTCTGACTTTCTTTAGATTTTTGATTGCCATATCTTTTTCAATACTTAACTTTTAACCTTTCTATATCTTTTTACTTTAGGTGTGCTTCTTATACGCAACTTATAGCTAGGTTTTGTTTTTATCAAGTCAGACTATCTTTTAATTGGAGGATTTAGTCCATTTACATTTAATATAGTTACTGATTCACTTGGGCTTAAATGTTATTATTTGCTCTCTCTTTGTCCCAATTAGTCTATGTTTCCTTTTTCTTTCTTGCCTTCTTTAGTTCTTTTAAAATTATTTCATATTTTTCCTTTCTTAGTTTGGTAGTTATCCTTTTTTTTAAAATATGATTTTTAGTGGTCAAACTTAGAGATTACAATTGTTTTTTTGTTACCAAATTCTAAAAGAAATTAGTACTTTTACCTCTTCTTAGACAATATGAGTACCTTAGAAAAACCTTAATTCCATTTATTCCATTTCTGATATATATGCTATTTTTGTGGATCCCTGCCCTGCAGCATATAAGCTTTGAAAAGCTATGCTCAGTCTCTCAGCTGCTCTCTGTGGCTCAGCAAATGCACCCAGGCTCTGGACACCTGCCTTACTTACCTGAGTTTCTGCTCTCCATGAGGTCTTGGCCCAGTAATTTTTCACTCTTATGTTAGCTCTTCCTTCAGTGACTTTTATATTTAGTCCAGGTTTTCTAGTTGTCCTTGGTGAAACAATTGGTCTGATTTACCTATTCTGCCATTAATGGCAGTGGAGTATTAGCTATACTCTACTTGAAGAAGACTCACTGAGCAGTTATAGGGGCAAGTATTGCTGCTAATAGGGAAGTCTAAATCCCAGAGCTCTTTAGCATCTGTGGTGTCTGGGAAAGGTGATTCACAGACCCAGCCGGTGATGCTGTTCTGGGGCGGGGGTGTGTGTCAGCCAGTCCTAGGAGCTGCACATATTTCTTATCTGCCTGAATAAACACAATCCAACAGGGCATCTGAGGTGGCCTGTGCTGTCCTGAGCAGATTTGGAATCAGTGCCCAGGGCCCGGTGCCATGGGGGTCTCCCCGACGTCTATAGGTCAGTATGAAAATAGACTCCATTCCACTTTCACAAAGATGGATACAGCAAGTGCTCAGTGCATGTTCAAAGACCTGGGCCAAGGGTCAGAATCAGTCCATCCTTGCCAGGGGCCAAGGAAAGGTGAGAGATAGGCCATTCCTGGAGCTAATGCATCATCTTCTTGTGACTGTGAATGAAGCTGCCATTGCAGGTGGGGGCTCCTCATGACTCTCGCTGGCAAGGGCATAGCTCAGGTCTGACTCCACCTCACACAAAACCATTTTCTTGGTGTTATGAATTGAATGGTGTCCCTCTAAAATTCATATGTCGAAGCCCTAACCCCCGATACCTCAGAATGTGACTGTATTTGGAGATAGAGCCTTTAAAGAATAAGTAAAGGTGGTCATATGGGTGGTCCCTAATCCAATGGGACTGGTGTCCTTATAAGAAGAGGGAGATACACCAGAGATGCAGATGCACAGAGGAAAGGCTGTGTGAGGACACACAAGCAGACGGCCACCTGCAAGCCAAGGAGTGGGGCCTCAGGAGAACCAAAACTGCTGACACCTTGATCTTGGACTTCCAGCCTCCAAGACTGTGAGAAAATGAAGTCCTGTTGTTTAAGCCCCCAGTCTTTGGTACTTTGATACGGCAGCCCTAGCAAACTAGTACACTTGGGGTCAAACCCTCTCTTCGTTGATGGGAAGGTGATGGTGAGAACCTCTGTCCTCCTGGGAAACACCCCCCACCCCACCTGGTCCAGAGGTATCAGGCTTCGTTCCCACTATTTGTGTCTGGGTCTGTTTGCCAGGCTTATTTCATCCTCCTTTACCAACCAGCCCCTTCCCAGTGAGGAGATTCTAGCAGGTTCCCATCTCAGAGGACAAGAGCCCAGATTTCTGGGGTTTCTGTCCCCAGGGGACAGGGCACCTCCTGGCTATACAGGGAGCACCAGCAGGACCGTTGGCTGGACTTGCTCCCGGGGTCCTCACACCGCAGGGGCAGTGACACTTAGCTGCCTCGTGGGCTCATTCACAAACTACTGTTTTGGACTCTACACCCCCATGCACCGCTGCGTTTCTTGTTTTGCTCTTGTGGATGCTGGGGCTCTTGGGAAGCCTGAGAATGACCTGAACAAAGCTGTGGCCCTTGCCCCCCTGACCGTGACAGCCCAGACCTGACCCGGTGACCCTCAACCCAGCAGTGGGCGGGGGAGGCGGGTGAGCCCTTGAAGCTTCAGTCCCCAGGGAGGAGGCGAGGCGCCGGCTTCACCCCCAGGAGGTGACCTCACCTGCCTGCAGCTGCTCTCGGGAGATCATGAGTGTTCAAATCGCATCTCATGTGCTTCATTAGGCAGCGACACATACATGAAATTCACTTTTTACTCATTGACCACAAAGCACTAGAAACTAAGATTTCAGGCCTGAGTAATGACTCTGGTAATAAACAGCCCCTGCTTAAACTCAGCTCCCAGGAAACATACAAGTGATAACATACCTCCCACAGGCTGGTTCTCTTGGTCGGTCCTAAACCCTAAGAGGCTGTTCTGTAATTCTCTCAGCATAAACCCTCATTCAAGGTAATTCTGGATATCTGATTCAAACACCAAAGTGGTGATTTTTAAATCTGAGTCATGTACAAACCTCTTTTAAACAAAGGAAACCAAAAGTCTTATGCTCCCCAGGGCTGATTTAAATGATTTTACTTATAATATTACTTAAATAAGTCTGGACACAAAATTATTTAAACTCTGTATCCTTAATAGCTCTTACGTGACTCTAAAACCCAAGCCAGTGTACAATTGAAATACAGAAAATCCCTATGATGTCGCTGAAACTCCACTTAGCTCACTTACTTTAATGGGACCTCATGGTACTTTTCTGAACCCAAACACTGAATGTTGTGCTTGGTGACACCACCTGAGTGGTGTGATGACCAGGTTCCTCCCTGTCTTACCCCGACTGGAGAAACTGCACACCTTTCCCTTGTATAGGACACCGTGATGTTCATGAATGAAAGCGTCTCCTCCATTCTTTTTACAAATACTACTGGGCTCTGAAATCTCCATAAACACTTAGCTATGAGATGATCTTTCATGTGATATGGAACATGTTTACATTAATTTTTAAGATTTTCATTCAAATGGAAGTTAAAATTCTCATAGGGGGGTCACGGACCTCCTGAATGGGGCAGGTGCTTCTCGGGGTGTTTGCAGACCCCAGTTTTAAAATTCCTGGGTTTGAGGTTCTGGATGTCGTGTGAGAAGCTCTCTCACTATTGTCTCCAGCTACTCTCATGCCCTGTGGGCCCAGGTTCCCCCTAAGGCGCAGGGCCCAGCTTGTTTTTGTTTCGCCTTTCCTGGGTAGAGCCAGGCGTGCTGCACATCTGCAATTCAACCAAAACACAAATGGCTCTTTAACTGCCCTGAGATGGGTTCCTGCTCCACTGGGTCCCCAGCTGTCCCTGGAGTGTCCCCAGGTCTTTGGGAGGGGCCTTTGCCGCACAACTGACCCTGCCAGGGCTGGAGGTGGGGGCCTGGCTGCTAACTTTGTCCCCCCCCCCCCAGAGGAAAAAACTAGCCACTCACACGACTGGAATAGCAACTGGAGACGGCTCTAAACACAGAAACACCTGCCTCCGAATCGTGACAGGAAACGAGATTTCAGAAATGCCACAATGAGGCCAGGGGGAGGCAGCCACCCCTCCCTCGTATCTCCCCTGCTTTGGGCTGCCAGCTGGGCCTGTCCCCCGGGAAAGCGGTGGCTGCCCAGGCTGGTGCTGTCCAGCAGCGGGTCCTGCCGGGCTGGCCCCGGGGGAGACTCCTGGGTCTAGGGTGGTAACAGGGAGCTGGTCCCGGAGAGAAGGGGACGTGTGACCCTGAGGCCACCCTGCCCGACCTTCCCTTGGTGGCCTGGGCAGCTCCTGGCAGGCCCTCTTGACCGATGACGCCTCTTTAGGGGCTTTTAGGGGAAGTGGAGGGGTGCTGTGTTCAGTCTGGGGTCTCCAAAGCGGGGTACGCGCACCCCCAGAGGCTGTGGAAGATGATCCATGGGGTTGAGAAGAGAAAATAATAGTCCATCTATCTAGATTAATGGTTTACTTCAAAAATGAAAGAGAAAGCTGTGCGACATTATTAGGGCTGAGTGCCGACGAACTCTGGCCTCCTGGATTGTCCCGGGGATGGGGGCGTCGGGGGGTGGGAAGGGGCCCCTGGGGGAGGGGGGAGGACTGTGGAGGGGGGAGGGGGTATCTTAGCACATTGTAATTTACATGTGCCCACTGAGGGGAACCGAGAGATTCTGTTACTGAGAGTAAACGAACTCTCGCGAGAAGGGCAAGTGGCTTTAAAACATCGTTGAAAGGAACCTTGGACCGGAGCAGACACTAACATGGAAATCACGGTGAGCGGCCCCAGGTGGCACAGCTGGCCCTTCCCCGAGCTCTGGTAGGAGCTCACTGTCAGCCACGTGCTTTAAGCAGATCTGACAAAGAGTTGGTCAGAATTGAAATTGTCCAGAACACTACACGACTTTACCTCCTTAATCATTCATGGTGAATGTTGTCTCCAGTGGATACTGTGCCATGAGAGAATAACAAGACATTAAAAAATATTCTTAATTTCATCTTTATCTTGTCCTTCAGAATCTTCGTTTTTGGATGCTTTACTTTGTACATAATATGATAATATTATGATTATTTGTACATGATATGATAATAGTACCTAGATTAAACAAGATCATCAGAACTTGTGTGGAAGTGTGAACAGCTTTTTGCCCCCGGGGAAGAGTGGGTCACACAGAAGCTTGAGGATGGCTGACCTCAGACTTCATGAGCCTCAGAATCACGGGAGGCTTGTAAAGACACAAGTCGCTGGGTCCACCCCAGGGGGTCTGGTTCAGGAGGTCTGGGATGGGATGTGAGAATTTGCAGGTTCCCAGGCGATCCTGCTGGTCTGGGGAGACTCTGGACTGTAAAAATGACCACAGCCTGAGGGAACGCACTCTGAAGGTGAGTGAGGCCCACCTCTGCCATGTCACCTTCCTCGCAGTGAAGACAAGTGTCCCCCTGAATGCCAGTGACACCCCCCAGCCTGCCACGCTGCCCTGACGTCGCCCTCAGAGGTGGATTCCTTCGCCTGAGGTTTCGCAACCACCTCTAGAAAGGGAGGATCTGGAAACAGCACTCAGGACTGCCTGGCTGCCTGGGGCAGGGAGCGGGGAGCAGGGCCCTGTAGCCTATCTCCTGGCCTTGCCCTGAGGACACGGGACTGGGTAGCTCAGGCTCTGATGGCTGAGAGATCTGATGGATTGCCTGCGTGGCCACACACTAGCTTTTGACCTCAAATCTTCCAGAAGATAATATAGGTGCAACAGGACCAAAAAAGTCATACGATTTCTCCTTCTCTTGCTGCCTTCTAAGAAGGGTGTGTCTTGCTGAGTGAAGGCTCTTGTTGCCGGGTCGGTGAAGCGGTGGGTCTGTGAGGGTGGAGGGGCTGAGCTGACCTGCGAGGGAAGGGGGGCCGTGGCAGGAGCTGAGCGGCTAGGAGGGTGCTGGGAGAGGGAGGGTGGAGGAAGCTGTGGCCGGTGCAGGGGAGATGCGAGAAGGGAGCTGGGAGCCCTGGGGGGGCGGGCCACACGCTGCTCCTCTGTCCCCTCCACACCCTCAGCATTAAGGGCAGGGGCTGGAGGCTGAATCCAGCACCCACATCTGCTGGCAAGGCTGGCACAGCATGGAGCCTTCCCGGCTCCCTCTGCCCCGAGGCTCCCTCCCACACATAGTCACATCCAGCTTTTTTTTTTCACACCTATTTTTCTAGGGGATGCTTGAAATCCGGAAGCAGTAACACATCAAGGGATGCAGTTTCAATGGCAGGATTTCTAGCACAGGCTGGGCCATAAAGAGTCCGTGTCTTATATTGGACCCCAATCACATCCACGTACATACAGGCCGTGTGCTTCTGAGGGAAGGTCCACTGTACTATCGCTTTTCTGCACCTGCCTACATTGGCTGCCAGTGAAAAGTATTAAGATTCCAGCCCCAAGCAAGCAGCCTACAGGGAGAAGGGAACAGGCTGCCCTGGGCTCCTTCCCAGCCCCCGGTGCACCTGGGCTGGTGCTGCCCTGCCGGGGGAAATGGGAGCCCCAGGCTCCTTCCTTCTCTAGCCCTCTTCCTCGAGGGGCCCGAGGTTTAGGGTGAATTAAGGAGCCTCCTTTACCTACAACTTGGTGCCCAGAAAGGACCAGTGTGGAGACAGCCAGGGGGACCTGGGTCCAGATCCTCGGGCCCTGCACTGAGCCTCAGTTCCTTGATCTGTGAAATGGGGTGATGAGGGTGCTCAGTGCAGATGGTCACGAGGATGAAGCGAATGTGTGTGAAGTGCCGGAAATTTTGGCTGCTCCCTTGTATCCTTATTATGTGCTGATCCAATTTGACTAAATTCCAGAAAACCCCTGTGGGTCATTCCACTGAGAGGTAATCATGGAGAATCCTATCCTGGTGTTCCTGGAGGCATCTGAAGGTAAGAGGCATTAACTCATTCACTCATCCACGCACAAATAAATATCGAACGCCGATTGCATGTCGGACAATAAACTAATAAACATATAAGAAGAAATGGTGATAAAAGCTTCTCTGGAAGGGTTATTCATGCAGAAGGGCCTTGGGGCTCCCGTGGGTCTCCATGGAGACTGCACTGCTGGGTGGGGTGAGGACGGGGCACATAGTGGGCACTGTAGGTAGATGGAAGCCTATTTCCACCCCCAGGCAAAGAGCGGAAGAACCACAGAGGGGTTGCCAGGCCTAAGGGCCCAAGTGAGACAGAGGGAGGCCGAGGCTGGAGGGGCTGGTCCAGTCTCTTCCTTGCTCTGGGTGGGGGTGAGAGGCTGCTGGTCCACACACATCCCTCCTGGAGTCATCCTGGAAACCTAGTCAGGGTTTTGGACTCAGACCTGGATGCAAACCCTGCTCCCCTACTCTGCCTGGGGAAAGTCAGTTTAGTGCTCTGAGCCTCAGTTTTTCCATCTGTAAAATGGTGATAATTATATCTCCTTAGTCACTCCACTCAGGAGAACCAAATGAGATTGTAAGAGGAAGCGCTTTCAGGATGACAGCATCATATACCCCATGTCTACCACGTGGCAGATCAAAGTGTCAGCCCATAGCGGTGATCTCCTCCTCCGTTGGGCTTTTATATTTAAAGAACAACAAAGCAATAACAAAAGCCCTCAAAGGTAACAGCATCATGGAGCAATCTGACCTTTCAGCCTCCTCATGGTGGGGCATGGAGCCTACAGATGGATGTGGGGAGAAGAAAAATTTGAATATCGGTGTAGCTGTGCGCCAGAAAGGGGAACAGTCACTTCCCCCTCAGCTGGCCAGCAAACACCGGCATTAAAGCCACAGCTCTCGTGAGGTCCCAATGGCTCCAGCGGTGATCCAGATGCAGAGGCTGCTCCGACAGCCCGGTGGGCAGCTGCACCCTTCTAGACGAGCCCAGGGGACAGTGCCGAGACTGCAATGGCCAGACTGCAGACAGCAGCGACCTGTCTGCATTCCCCACTCACTGCCTGGGGCACTAGGTGGTCTCCTGCTCGCTCTTTCTGCCCCCGCTCCTCCTTTCTGCAGAGCCTTGACCCACAAAGCACAGCCCTGACCAGAGACACCTTAGAGCAAGGGTCTGGCTCTACTTTTGTATGCTTATGAGCTAAGAATGGTGAAAATGCTTCTCAAAAGAAGAATAATATTCTGTGATATGTGATAATATGAAATTCAAATGTCAGTGTCCATAAGTAGTAATTTGTTCATTTGTTATGTAGTCTACGGCTGCTTTCCATGCTACCGTGGCAGAGTTGAGTAGTTGTGACCGAGACTGTGTGGCCTGCAAAACCTAAAATATTTATTATCTGGCCCTTTACAGAAAGAATTTGATTATCTCTGAGAAACTTTCCTTCCAGGAGCATTTGCACTTTAATTCACACTCATGTCTTAAGCAAAAGAGATGAAGCTCTAATGGTCGAATTTAGGCATCTATCTATGACAGGTGGCTTCCTTTGACTGAACTATCCAGGGGAGGGTGTCGAGTGTGGGGGGGTGGTGGAATAGAGCCAGGTAACAAAGAGGCAGAGGCAGAGGCAGCAGGATGTTGAATAGAAGACTGGAGTTTCTAATCCCAACTTCAACTAACTAATAATTATGTGATTTTGAGCAAAAAGGCTTTTCACGTCCTGGTGCTTTTCTCATCCATCCAAGATCTGCCCTCTTGACCTCAAACAGGAAGGTAACAGCTGTGAAGTGTTTTGAGACCCAAAGCATCACTCCAACACAAAGATCGGCCGATTCCAGTGCCTCCTGAGAAGGTACATTTCTTCTTTCCAAGGCAAGGGAAAAGAAGGTGTCTGCAGGTGTAGCCACCCTGTTCTCATCCCAAATCACGACCCTTGGTTTGATGACAAGACTATTATAGATCCTTGGCATTTGTACAACTGGCATTTTAGCCATCCCAGAAGGTCCTTGACGGGTGTATCTTCCATTTCGTAGGGGCACAGATCTGCGTTACTCACTTGCTACTGAGTGAATCTAGTGGATGGTCCAGCACCCTCATCCAAGATGGCTCACTGTTCTCTTGTTATAACAGACATAGTAACTAATTAAGTGATTAAAAACGTCCTTTGTAAATAAGTGCTCTGTATTCATGACATTGGCCCTCTTGAAAGTCTCAGGAGAGACTATGCATGAGGGACGTGGGTCTCCAGTAAAGTGTTTATTTGCAGTCAGGAGACTGGCCTGTGACAGCCATCTCCAGAATCTGTCCAACATGCCTTGAAGAACAGCCCCAGAAAGTGGCTTCCTTTTATGGCCGTCTTAGTTTCCGGTTCCTAGAAACAGCTGATTCCAACGGCACCCGATGACTACACGTCACCTGAGGGGGCCTGAGGCCAGGAATGGATGACAACCACATTTTACTTGGACATCAAAGCGCATTGCAGTCTGAACTGCAACCGCACCCTGCAATGGTCCCAGAGCCTGCAGCAGAATTTGCACCTGGTTTATTTCCGTTCCACCCACGCAACATGTGTGCTCTTAAAAATGCGCACCACACCCGAGTCCACACCAAAGACAGTTGCAACAAATTGCACCACCTGGATTTTTTGGTTTGTAATAGCTAGCCTATGTTGGCAGTGCAAGTTGGCCAGTTGTGTGCTATTTTAAACCCTTCCTACTCCTTTTATCATTTGCGCCAAGGGCACACAAAGCTGCCCAGAGGAAGGAATTTAGTCAGCATTAGAAGAATGCACTGAAGTCCTGTTTCCTAAACTCTAGGGAAGATCTGAGTGGGAGGGGAAGACCTGGCTAGCAGGACAGAACCTGTTTTCTGTCTTTTTTCCCCAGGCCAGTAGCTGGGCCCAGCTGACACATGTTAGTGGGAGGGGCGTGGGCAAGGGAAGGAAGTGGAAGCACTTTTCCTAAGGATTCATCCTGGCCCAGGGTTTTCAGCTGCCACCCTCGCAAGCCTCATCCCTCTGCCTGGACAGGTCCAATGGGCCCAGGCAGAATGGGCTGCAGGTGAGACCGGTCATCCCCCTGCCCTCACCAGAAGCCCCAGCCCGGGCCAGAAACCTGATGGAACCTAACTGCTCTCATTATTTGACCCTCCAGTCAAGTATCTGGACTGCTGGGCCGAAGGTCATCTTTTTCTCTGACGTCTCTGCCTGGTGAGTCTCAGAAAGTATACAGTTTTTTCTCTCCTCGTCACCTCCCCCTTTTGTGAAATGGCACATGGATCCCACTCTGGACTCCCGCAGGGTTTGCGCAGGCTGGCTGGGCTCCCTGTGTGCTGACACCTCCACGTGGCCTGACACCTCCACGTGGCCAGCCCCCTGCTTGGCTTCGTTTTGGGAGCTGAGGACTCTGCCGAGCCTCCCTCGCGACCCTGAACAGGGCCGTCCTCAGGCCCGTCCTGCCGCATCCTAGGCAGGATGGGGGTCCCCTCCAGGCCCTTGTAAGGCCTCCAGGATGTGAAAACACAGGGTGTCTCTGGGGATGGTGGGAGGGCAGTGGTGTAGGATGGAGTCCACCCTAAGAGAGGCCCCATGCTGCTTGTACCTGCCAAGGGGGCCCTGCAGGCGACAGGACGCCGTGTGTGACCCACCTCTCCCTGCAGGGCCCGCACATGCTTGGTGACATGGAGTAATGGATGCACAGATGTCCAGGAGAGTCTGCTTGCTATGAACGCCGTGGAATAGAGAGGTACTTTTTATGAATAAAATATTTCCCACCCAGGGACTCTGTTTTACCATAATTAAAGCTGGCTGTCGGGCTTCCCTGGTGGTGCGGTGGTTGAGAGTCTGCCTGCCAATGCAGGGGACACGGGTTCGAGCCCTGGTCTGGGAAGATCCCACATGCCGCAGAGCAGCTGGGCCCGTGAGCCACAGTTACTGAGCCTGCGGTCCGCAACACAGTGAGGCCGCGGTGGTGAGAGGCCCGCACACCGCGATGAAGAGTGGCCCCCGCTTGCCACAACTAGAGAAAGCCCTCACACAGAAACGAGGACCCAACACAGCCATAAATAAATAAATAAAATAAATTAAAATAAATAAATAAATAAAAGCTGGCTGTTAATCCAGCCAGCTTTAGATGCTGCAAACGTCCTGAGGGAAGGAAGGCTCCAGTCGGCACCGTGGGAGGTTGTTCCAACCAAACGGGCAGCCTGGGCTCAGCTTCCCCGAGCGTTGCCCTCGCCTCGGACCCTCCTGGTTTCCAGTTCTGGAAGCCTCGCTGAGTCCCATTTCCCCCTCCTCTGCAAAACGGGGTCACCACCCTGCCTCTGGGACTGGCAGAAGGGTCAAAGATAAAAATATAAGGAACTCGTTCTTATATTATTGGAAAGAAAGTGAGGCATTTAAGTGAGGCATCAGAAGCCCCCGGGTGTGCGGACTCAGAGCAGGAGGCCTCTCTCCCTGGCTCGGGCCTCAGCATCCCCGGCTGCACTGTCAAGGTTTCCCCCATTTGTGTCATCTTTCCTGGTCAAAATATGATGTTTGTTACTCAGGCAGAACTTCTTGTTCCTCTTTTACCTGTGCAGCCTATGAAGCCCTCAAGAACCTAGCCGTGGGGAAGTCCAGGCACTTTCAAATGAGGAAGGGGTTCCCAGAAGCCCAAGGAAGGTGGCCAACAACTGTAAATTTCTCTCATGACACAGCTTCGCAGACAGTGAGAGTGTGAAGGGGTCTCCAAGATCTGGATCCCACCTGCCTCAAATGAAAGTATGTGATAGGTGATAAATAGCTTCCAGGCTCATCGATTTTACTCTTGGAAGTGTATGGGGGAAGTTTAGTAATTTAAGGTATTTTAATATCCTATATGGATGTTTGGAAACTGCAAATTGTTCATGGATCAAGAGTAAACACAAAGGGACTTCCCTGGGGGTCCAGTGGGTAAGACTCCGCGCTCCCAGTGCAGGGGGCCTGGGTTTGATCCCTGGTCAGGGAACTAGATCCCGCATGCCGCAACTAAGACTCGGCGCAGCCAAATAAACAAATAAATAGATTAACTACAAGGCTTCAAAGAAATTTCCGGCTTGCGGCTTAACAGGGCCAGCTTGGGAGAGTGTAATGCCCTCATCCTCACCTCCTCCACACAGCCTCGCCGGGCCCATCCTCACCAGCTGAATCAGGACCTCAAGGGTGAGGTCCAGCACCAGCACATCTAAAAAGGCTCCCAGGCGACTCTCATATTCAGGTAGAATTAGCAGCGCCAGCTCAAGGGTGTTCGCTCTTAGGTGGAAAGGTCTGGAAGGCACTCCCTCATCGATGGTTTCTGGTCTCTTCGTAGATGAGCTAGTGATTTCTTCAAGATCTAAGTGATACAGTGACAAATCTACTGGGGAGCTTTGCTGGATCAAACCAGTGTTAAGATCATGCCGTAGAGCATGAGGATGTCTCGGGGTTCGCTCCAGATGACCTCGGCACTGCACAGCGCACCCAAGAGGCAGGTACAGATCTGCCAAAGAGGAACAAGATCTCACACTTAGGTGGCTTTTTCCATCTTTTGATAATGGGGAGCAAATGAATCTAAGGATGTCTCTCAAAGCCTTGTAAAGGTAAGACAGCATCCCCCAACCCCTCCTGAGGCCTGCAAGTGATGCTTCCTTCATGGAACCAGGGTCAGATGGGAAAATCACAGAAAAATGAGACTTCCCAGAGGGCTGCAGATGTCCTAAGTTTTCAGATAAATTCTTGGCACCCGGAACATGGATTCTTAGGCAGCTTAGTTCTTCATTGTTTGTTCCACAAACAACATAGTATCTTTCACCAGATAGATTCTGAGGCAACTTGATGGAGCTGCCAGGTTTATGGACAGTGTGTCCTTGGTGGCAAGTGCAGTAGAGGGAGGGCCTGGATAGCTATAAAGCCTGTCCTTGGAGAAGAGTGGTCTGGGGCCTGGCAGCAGAGAGACCTCTAGAGGACCTGGAAAGTGTGAGAGACAGCTTTTTAAGAAGGGGGCCTGAGGCTCAGGAATACTGACTGTGGCATCTCAAGTTAGAATGTGAGCTACCGGAGGGCAAGGAATCAGTACAGAGCAGGGGTGAAGAACGTAGGTGTCAGAATCCCACCAACCTGGGCTGAATGCCAGTTCTGCCCCTCACTGTGTGACCTTGGCAAGTTCATTCATCCGAGGTGGTCTTCTTACCTGTAAGACGGGGTGCTACTTCCCCCACAGAGTTTAAGTATTAAAGGCGACTGTAGGTAAAACATTTAGTAGCATGCTTAACTCAAGTACTCATAGACGGTTATTTTAGCCATTTAAAAGTGTTTTTCTGTCACTTGCCCATAGAATGTCTAGTATGTCCAACTTGCTCAAGTTGACTGGCTAAGCGAGGGCTTGGTCGAATGTTTATCTAATAAACTCAAATGTTCTTCTAAAGCGGTGGTTCTCACTTTGTTGTACACCTGAAACTAACACATTGTAAATCAACTATACTACAGTAAAATTAAAATATTTTTAAAAAAGCAGTGGTTCTCCAAAAAACTAACACTAAACTTTCTTTGGGTTATTTGTATGGAAATATGTTAATATAAATGTTTCAGACATTACATGAAATTCCTAAAAATCTTATATGTTCTGGTATAATGTTATAAGTCATAATTCTAGTTATTACTTTAAAATGTATATCTCAGAAATAACTAAATTTCCTTGTCAATTGCATCATTATGAACTTTCATCATCAAATCTTTAACCGTGGTCACTTTTAAGTCTTTTGTCATTTACAGACAGTTCTGGGTGTACTCTGATGCTTTTGCAAAAATGTTCCCATAAAAGGGTTTCATCTTCAAGGAATTCATGGAAAAGACTCTGACAAGTACAGGTTTCTGGTAACTGACTATACTGCTGAACTGAATGAATAAGCATTTTCAGAACTCTAATGGAAAACTGATGAATTCATAAAAGTGCTAACAAAAGATCAAGATGAAAAACAAATTAATTACATGGGACTGAGTGAACTGATGAGGATGATTATAACTTTTGTGACTTTCTGTTTGAATAAAAAAAATTTTTATAAGAAAAAAAAAAGCAGTGGTTCTCAATCAGGGGCAATTTTTCCCCCCAGGGTACAATTGGCAATGTGTCAAGGCATTTTGGATTGTCACAACTGTGTGTGTGTGTGTGTGTGTGTGTGTGTGTATGTGTGTACAACTGATGTCTGGTAGGTGGAGGACAGGGGATGCTGCTAAACAATGCACAGGACAGTGCCCCCCTCCCCGGTTATTCAGCCCCAAATGTCAACAGTGCTGAGGTTGAAAGTCCCTGATGTAAAGGGAGAAGCTAAGGTTCGCCCACTCAGACGAGGGGAGGTGGGGAAGCAAATGGGATCCCCAGGTCTGGGATCTGGCAGCAAATGAAATTTCCTGCACACATACCTGGAAGAGGAACCCTCTTCTCAATTAGGATACCTTTAGCAGTTATCACTCACAGGGTTAAGTTACAGAAACTGGATTCAGAGTTAAGACTCATAAGGTCAGTGGACTGATTTAAATAGTTTTTTTGGTAAGATGCGAAAAAGCAATAGAAATTAGAGGGTCACAACGGGAAAGCAGCTGGGGGCCGAAATGTGGTCCAGGAAAAAGAAAGGGCATCACATAGTAATAAAATAGATGAGGCCTGTCTCCCATTTTTTATTTTCTTTCTAGGATAAAGCAAATTACATACTAAGAGACTACAAGTAAAGGCAAGTTTCCATGATTCTGGAAAGACTAATTCCTCAAAAAGTCAACAGTAATCTGGCTGGGCCAATATCTGCTCATGCTTTGGTCTCAAAGAAGAAATTAAAAACCTAAGTAAAACTCCTGGTTCAACCACAGTTTCAGCCAATTTTGATGTTCCATTTGCTGGTCAGAGCACTTTAGTGCCCAATTTGAGTCCACAAATCAATTTTGAAAGAAGACATGGTGCCTTAATCTAGCCCAAGTCCTTCATGGGCATGACAGTTCGAGAATAAAAATGAACTGTATTATATTAGGAAATGCTGCTGAAATCTTTTGATTGGCATGCCCAGGAATTAGAGGACCACTGCGTTAAATGAAAAATGCTCACACCACAGTTGTAAGCAACTCATGAAACATTTTGCACGAAATCTTCCTGAAAATGCTTTAGATTTGGGGATTTTTATCTTTACCTTAAGCCAGCTACTTGGACTCTTAAGCCTCAGCTTTTTTTTTTTTTTTTCTCTGCAAAATGGAGGTAATAGTCCCTACACCCATAGGGCTGTGGTAAAGATTAAATAAGATTACTTACCTGAGTTCACTTCGTACAAACTGGGTCACCCAACTAAAGGTAGAGCTCTAAAATCCGAAGGCTTTTTACTTTTACTTCACGTTGCTCTCAGCAGCACCTCAACATTTTCTTTCAGGGTCATGCTGGGTTTTACAAAGAGCCAGAACAAGAGGGAGGCTGCCAAGGAGGGCAAATTATTTCACAGTATCTCTAGGTCTCAGTTTCTTACTTGAATTTCATGTAGGTAATCATTTCCATTTACAGATAAGGAAAATGATATTCAAAGAACATAATCTGCAAAGCATGGCATTAGATGCCCTTTACTGAAACCAGAAAATAAGGGAACTTGAACTGAAATAGAGTCCAAAGCTAGAAAATAAGCTTTTGTCGGCCTAGCCCGGGAGCAGTTTCCAAATGACCAGGAAAGCATGGGAAATGACTGAAAATCAGATGTGCTCTAAAAGGTGGCACCCAATTCCCTTCAGTGCTTTAAGCGGATTTAAAGACCTCAGAGAGAGACTTGGAGTCCAACTGAGTCCATGTTTTACCTGGAAGGGTTTACCTACAGGTGCCCAAATGGTGGTACGGTGGAAGGGATCACAGAGGATGCTGCTATTCCTGGGGAAAGTTAAAAAAGATAGGGGCGAGAGTTGAAGGGAGGCTACTGAAAAGGTTGAGGAAATGGAATAGAACATTTAGAAAGACTTGTCTACTAGTAAAGAAGGTAAAAGTAAAGGAACCACTTCTGTAATCCTTGACCACAAATAGAATCTATGATATGAGGGTATATTTTCCAAAAAGTACTAGGCATCACTTGCTTGGGAAGAAAAAACATAAAATATGATCCTGAGGCAAGAGTCCTCACCTCAAGCACATGAGAATAAGATCTCAGTGGTTTTCATGTTGCTCAAGAAAAGCCACTGGGAACAGGCCAGGAAAATTAGACATGTTTGGAGTTTGCTCTTTTAACTTCCAATGAGATGGTGGCTCTCAGAATATGAATTCTGAGAACCTTCATCTGTGCAATGAAAAGACAAACTTAGGAAGATATGTCCAGCCTCTAGATAACTGGAAGTACCAGAATTAAAAAGAAACATCCTCGACAGTATCATTGGGTGACAATAAATGTGCAGTTTCCAAGAAGTTCAAATTCAGCAATGTACAGAATAACAAAGGAAAGTTGCTATTTAATACAAATACAACCGAGAACTAATTCACGGTCCATTCTTGGTTCTTATCAATAGAGGGGGAAAAAAAAGTCCTTAACTGAGGTAGCACAGACTGTTTTAAGAAAGTAGCTTTAAGAGAAACCCACGCGATTACTTTTACACATATACAATTCTTAAAATGTCCAACAAGTTCTTGTTGTAGCCTCCACCAATGTGGAAGAAATGCACTAGCCCATCTCTCCAGTTTTTCTCTGTGGTCTTACCTTCAGAAAATCTTACTTTATGAAGAATTCCAATAACAATTTCTTAATAGTAGTAGGTTTGGCTATTTCTTATTAACACATCAATATTTTAAAAATTGTCACCTAATAGTGAACCTCAGAGACTTTAAGTCTAGGTAACTTACAAATATTTATCATTAGCGAAATCCATAAGCTATCAAGTATTCCCGCATTCCTTGTGGAAATCTTAGCTCTCTAGTTTTAGATTTATCTTTAAAGTACAATGCCTAATTTCCATACTTTAGCATTTTACATCTATGACTCAAGCAGACTTGAAACCACTACCCCATTCAAGTCTCTTGTTAAAATGCCTTGGTAATTCCCTTGGATTTGCAGCACCAGATCGTGTAAAAAATTCCACTGTAATGTCATGGAATAGATATGAACCTTGGTGCTTTAAAATAGAGAAATACCTATAATTTATTTTCATTTTAAATAATCATTACATTCTTATAGTTCCAGGATCACATTTTAAAAAACCCCTCAAATTTTCATTTTGAATAGAGGCTAACGATTGTTGACTTATCCAAGAACATTCCACTTTAACAGAACTCCATCTGACTGTCTCTGGCATAGGTCATCTCTATATTTTGAGGTTTTATACAGCCTTTAAGTTGGTGGGACTGATTTTTCCCATCTTGGTGTTCAAAATTAATATATGCAGTAAATTATGCATGACACTGCTAGAGGCTTTAGGTGAACATTGAGATGTTGCTGGTAGGCATTAAACAAAGATTTATATAATCTTGGCCTTCATTGACTGTTCTTTTTTTAAAAATTTATTTTATTGAAGTATAGTTGATTTATTATGTTGTGTTAATTTACTTTCTTCTTAAATGAGCAAGCTTCTTATTACTAAGCTAATTCTTTTCAGTTTTTTATTGTTGTGTATTCAGCTGAATATTGTAGCTCCTTCCTAAGACTTTCACACTTAAAAAGGTATTTTTGCATACGCTCTTACAAAGATTGAAGATTTATCACTTTAAACACAAAGGCAGCAGGAACTCATTTAGGTGTCAGGTGACAAACATCGCCATTTCCCATGAGCCCTCTAAAAAACACCCTGAGGGCCTAGAAATGTGGTTTCTCTTCAGCTGTTTTCCTCTTTTGCCTTCCAATCCCCATCTCTGATCACTGAACTCTATTTTCGGTTTAAGATATCTAACCACTTCTCCCTATGGAAGCTCTCTTGCACTGCTGTACAAATGATACTTACAAAACCAGATGAACATTAATATGGATACAGCATAGAAAATCCCCAAATGGCAAGAAAATTTAACATTCATAACTTTCAATTATTTCACATGGTCAGCTGAAGACACTTACTAGGAATAATTACTCAGACACTCAAATAGGAAGGTATGGCAGCTTAAAGAGAACAGCTATTCTTAATCTTTATTAAATGGAATCTCCTTATTACATTTCTCAATGTCCTTCCCTAGTCCATCAATGCTCCACTGCCTACAGTTACTTAACCACTAATAGAAAATGGCTACGGTATGGAATAGGCCATAAAACAGATTATTACTGCAACCACTAAATCATGCTGTGGAAGTATACTGACATGGAAAAGATGCTCACAATATACAGGCATACCTTGTTTTATTGCGCTTTGCTTTATTGCACATTTTTACAAATTCAGGGTTGGTGGCAACCCTGCATCGAACAAGTCTATCAGTGCAATTTTTCCAACAGCATTTGCTCACTTTGTGTGTCACATTTTGGTAGTTCTCGCAGTACTTCTAACTTTTTCATTATTTTGTTATGGTGATCTGTGATCCTTGATGTTACTGTTGTAATTGTTTTGGGGTGCCATGAACCGCGCCCATATAAGATGGCAAGCTTAATTCATAAATGTTGTGTGTTCTGACTGCTCCACCAGTGGGCTGTTCTCCCATCTCTCCCACTCCTTGGGCCTCCCTATTCCCTGAGACACCACAATTTTGAAATTAGACCAATTAATAACCTCTAAGTGTTCAAGTGAAAGGAAGTCACATGTCTCTCACTTTAAATCAAAAGCTAGAAATGACGTTTAGTGAGGAAGGCATGTCAAAAGCAGAAACAGGCCGAAAGCTGGTCCTCTTGTGCCAGTTAGCCAAGTTGTGAATTCGAGGGAAGAGTTCTTGAAGGAAATCCAACCAGCCACAACATTCCCTTAAGCCAAAGCCTAATCCAGAGCAAGGCCCTAACTCCCTTCAATTCTATGAAGGCTGAGAGAGGCGAGGAAGCTGCAGAAGAAAAGTTTGAAGCTAGCAGAGGTTAGTCCATGAGGTTTAAGGAAAGAAGCCGTCTCCATAATATCAAAGTGCAAGATGAAGCAGCAAGTGCTGATGTAGAAGCTGCAGCAGATTATCCAGAAAATCTAGGTAAGGTAACTAATGTGGGTGGCTATATTAAACACAGATTTTCAATGTAGATGAAACAGCCCTATATTGGAAGATGTCATCTAGGACTTTCATAGCTAAAGAGAAGTCAATGCCTGGCCTCAAAGTTTCAAAGGACAAGCTGACTCTCTTGCTAGGGGCTAATGCAGCCAGTGACTTTAAGTTGAAAGCAATGCTCATTTTCCATTCCAAAAATCCTAGGGCCCTTAAGAATTATGCTAAATCTACTCTGCCTGTGCTCTTTTAACGGAACAAAGCTTGGATGGTAGCACATCTATTTACAGCATGGTTTACTGAATATTTTAAGCCCACCATTGAGACCTACAGCTCAGAAAAAAAAAAAAAAGATTCCTTTCAAAATATTACTGCTCATTGACAATGCACTTGGTCACCCAGGAGCTCTGATGGAGATGTATCATGAGATTAACACAACATTCTTTCTGCAGCCCATGGATCAAGTAGTTTCAACTTTCAAGTCTTATTTTTTAATAAACATTTTGTTAAGGCTATAGCTGCCATGGATAGCGATTCCTCTGATGGATCTGGGCAAAGTCGATTGAAAACCTGGAAAGGGTTCTAGATGCCATTAAAAACATTCATGATTCATGGGAAGAGGTCAAAATACCATTAACAGGAGTTTGGAAGAAGTTGATTCCAACCCTCATGGATGACTCTGAGGGGTTCAAGATTTCAGTGGAGGAAGTAACTGCAGATGTGGTGGAAACAGCAAGAGAGGTAGAATTAGAAGTGAAGCCTGAAGGTGTGACTGAATTGCTGCAATCTCATGATAAAACTGTAATGGAGGAGGAGCTTCTCACGGATGAGCAAATAAAAAGGTCTCTTGAGATGGAATCTACTCCTGGTGATGTTGTAAAGACTGCTGAAATGACAAAGGATTTAGAATATGACATAAACTTAGTTGATAAAGCAGCATGGGGTTTGAGAGGACTTACTCCAAATTTGAAAGAAGTTCTACTGTGGGTAAAATGCTAGTAAACAGCATTGCATGCTACAGAGAAATCTTGCATGAAAGGAAGAGTCAATTGATGTGGCAAACTCTACTGTTATTTTAAGAAATTGCCACAGCTGCCCCAATCTTCGGTAACCACCACCTTGATCAGTCGGCAGCCATCAACATAGAGGCAAGACCCTCCAGCACCAGCAAAAAGATTACGACCCACTGAAGGCTCAGATGATGATTAGCATTTTTTAGCAATGAAGTATTTTAAAATTAAGGTATGTACATTGTTTCTTCAACACAATGCTATTGCACACTTAATAGACAACAGTATAGTGTAAACATAACTTATATGTGGTGGTCTTGAACTGAACTCACATTTCCGAGGTATGCCTGTATTATAAATATTCCTAACCTGCATTATTTATAAAAAGTTTTGGAATGAGAAAAGCAGAAATTTAAGGGAGGGGAGGTTGGTAGCAGAGTGAGAACCAGTGTTTTGTTTTTATGCCAACACACCCAC